>NC_088130.1:34064622-34384849 GCF_036370855.1 Dromaius novaehollandiae | reverse complement strand
CAGATGCCTTGGTCTTGTAATGGAAGGCATTGGTTTAGTCCTTGATTTTTAAATTCTAAATCCTAATAATAATCTGATCATCTTTCAGGATCTTAGTTATCCCTTACAAATTACAAGATTCAATTGTCAGCCTCTTATGAGTCTTAATCCCTTCTTCATATCCTCAGAGATTTATTTTCACATGTAGTTTAATAATCCTCCAAGACCTGCCTTACAGTGATATAATAATTTTATAAAGCCTGAACATATTAAACTTCAGAATGAGTCACTGGCAAAAGTAAGGCTACTTTCTGATTACCTTCCCTTTAACAGCACTCACTCCTTTCAAATAAAGTGAATTTATTCCAGTAGTCTTCTGAATTTCCAGAGAGCTTCACTTCTGTTCAAACCTACATCTGACTGTTGCATGCTTACACCTTGATTCATTTTAAAATCTGTTTATTCTGGGTGCCATGTTTATTTCTTAAATACTTTGGGATGAAGTACTTGACAGAAATCTGCTTTATTAAGATCTCCTATTCAAGGAAATAAAAACTGCCTTTTACTGCCATGTATTAATGCTATTAATGATTTAATCATGTTATTAATAATTTAGTTGACAAATTAGATCCAATCCCATGACCTTACTGTTTCAACCACATACCAGTCAGTGAACAAATTCTGTTATCCAAAAGAGTTTATATCTTCTTAACTTCAGTTATTCATAAGATTTTGAGAAACATACAGTTTCACACCCTCATTTTCTAAAACAATGTAAGGAAGGTGTCAGAGGCTCTCAAAACCCCTTCTGAGATGACAAGGCTTGAGAGCATTGAAGGACTGGTGGGTTCACAGAGCAAAATTCAAGATGATGCCATCAGAACACCTTGTTGGTTTAAAGGCTTTGCATCAGTGACTTACATTCCACTGTTAAGGCTTCAATGAATAGTGTCACTAGACTGGTCCTGTCATTGCTGTGATGGGTTACTGGAGCTCGACTACATGCTAGCAAATGCATTTCTGTCCAAGGAAGGGAGAAGTGGTTTTTTTCCATAAAGATGCATTTAAAGCAACATTAAATGGCATCACGACCACTTTTGCTCAAAAGCAACATTTCAGCAGTGTGACAAAGGACTTGCATCAGCAAGCAGTTCAGAGCAGATTACATAGTATGTAGTCAGTCTCCTGTATGGTACAATACACATTCCCGTTATGTTCAAGTGTAATGAATGCCCTAATATACGGTTGCAAAAATTCTGAGGCTTGGTGAGCTCTACTGAAGATACTGCTTCCCAACAGATTATGAATGACAAGGTTAGTTTGCTCCATTTGTCCAAGAAAGACTCAAGAGTTCCCCGAAGTCTTAATGAAATTTACTTAAAATTTCTCTAAGACTAGGAGAGTTGTTTCATGTACATTAGAAATTTGGGGAGGCTGGGAATATACTGAGAACTTCTTTCCTTGTTTTAGTTCCCAATCTAGAGAGATGCATCAAAGAAAAAGTGAACTCATTTGCCATGAACATAGAGTTTGGGCACTACATGAAGTCAGCTTATAGATAATATATGTCTCACCAAAATGAAGCAAGTCACTTCTTTACTGTGGGTTGCATGACAGGAATAACTGAAACCCTTTGAAATAACGTTTTCCAGAGTCCACTCCTGAATGGAACACCTGTGTAAGACTAAACTTATCTTAGCTTCTCTGCTTATACTTTTTTCCCTTTCACCAGTTCCTCCTAGGAAATTACTTGCTAACACTAATGGAAAAGGATGAACTTTAGGCACTTAAATGAAAAAACATTGCAGAGAATATTGGAATTCCCTTGTGTTTACGGATTACAATGCAGCCTGATAATTTATCAACTATTATCATTTAACTACCAGGATATAAAGTCAGCCAGAGTTTTCTATCACTTGGATGCATATATGTAATATTTAATCAGTATGGCAAGGAAAGCTGAATTTTATTTACCCAAATAGTAGAAATTAAGAGAGTTTTCATGAAAACTTTGAATTAAACAAAATCTTATATCAGAGTGACTAGACAAAGAAGAAAAGCTTTAGACAATACATTAATACAACTGCTAATAGAGTGTTATTAGGATACATCTTTGAGGGAGCTTTTGAGATGGCATGGAAATACATGACTGATTAGACATATTTTGTTCACAGGGAAAAACACATTCCATAGTTATATAGAACACTGATGCTGACAAAATTATTCAAATTTTGGGATACTTTGGGAAGGTGTTACCTCTTCAGGGAGTAAACATTGAAATTAGCCAAGCAAGAAGGGGCTGTTGTAAATAAATTAATGCAGGTATGTAAGAGTGTTTTTAAAAAGGCTACAGGAAGACCTTGTGGGAAGTTTCATATGAGAAAAAAGTGTCATTACCACTCAATTTTTGTGAACAAGGGGCAGAGTTTAGGTTGTGCATTCAACCTTAGTTGTGCTGTTTCTTGATTTTGAGTGCCTCAGTATGCATCTTTAATACATAAGAATGAACATTTTCCTCTAGCAGAGGATATCAGGGAAAATGCACAGGGTCGTGCTGCATATTGCTTATGCTGGAGGGCATCCAGACGGCAAACTGCTGTGCACTCCTATCACAGTGTAATTGCAATTTAATTGTTTCTGTACAAGCAATTTAACTTTTAGCCAGAGTGTTACTTTCTGGCCTACTAAGCAGCTCCACAGAATCTGTTTTACAGCACTGTTCTGACCTTAGAACTAAGGCAAAATGATTTCTGATCTACACAGGTGGCTAATTTCTCTTCTTTCACATGCATGCTGCTATAGCCAGGCCACTTTGTTCCGAAGCAGAAGTAAAGATTGTCTCCATCAGTGAGCATAAAAACTGTCTCCTCTGCAAAGAATTCCTTCATTAGTAGCTGCTTAGGGAGATACGTATTTTTCACGAATAAGTATTTACTTTTAATATTGCCTAATGCTTCTGTGAATAATGCCTGCTTTATAGAGTCTCAGCTATGAATTTAACAGTAAAGCTGGGTGCGCTGGGGAAATGTGCTGTGTGAGTAAGTTCACTCTTATTTTTGTTTTGAAAAGAGCTCAGAATTAGAGGGGATTAGGTGACGCAATGGATTAGCACATTTTTCTTTCTCCTTCTTAGAAAATAAGCCTTAGGTTCACCTCACACACATAAATATTCTTATTTAGACTGAGCTCATATGCTCGTAAATGTTTATGAGTGTGACACATTAACACAAATAACCCTAATTTTGCAAAGCTTTCCCTTAAATTTGTGAGGGAGGTGAGGGGAGCAAATCAACCACAGTTCGTAGGCGGACGCGAACAAAAATAAAGGCCATGAGATTAATAGAAACCATCTTCCTGCCTCAGCAGAAGTAAGATAGATCTGTGTGATCCCTACAGAGAACCAACTGCATAGAGCTCACCTGGAACAAAAAAAGAAACAAGTTTGTGAGACTCTTCACACCTTCCAGGGTTTCTGGCTTAGCATCCAGAGAGTGCCCAACCTCTGAAGTTCGCTGGTGATCTCATGCCACGTTTCACCCCTTTTGCAGCAGGACTGCAGGGCTCGGGGTGCTGCTCTGAGGAGATACTGGAGGTAGCACTAAACGACCAGCCATAGGGGGGTCAAATTCACAGTTTCTCTTTTCACTCAGACAAACTGTAAGCACTTTACACAGCGGCAACTTAGGAGGCTATTGCCTACCGACTGAGGCGTTAGTTACCAGCTGCAGGCTGGGACGGTGGCCTCCACACGCTCCCATGTGCCATCCACGCGCTGACATGGCGGAGCTGGCTGGCTCTCCGGACATATCGCCCCGGCTGTCCCTGCGTCGGGGGGCTGCTGCTGCTGAAAACCTGCCGGCCGGCAGCCATTGCTAAGGGCTGACGGTGTCGGGATTTAGATTTAGAGTTTGCCTTTTTAGTCTTAGAAGGTTGCTAGCTGAATGCAGAACTGAGCATGGAGGATGATTTTTCTCACAGTTTGTGTCTTTTTGTGAGAACATGTGCGTGTCAGGAGAAGGACTGCTGAGCCTGGTCGCAGGGCCTGGGCACGGCTGTGCTGCGAGTACTGACCAGCCTGAGTACCAGCCTGCCTCCCTCCTGGTGCATAGGAGAGAGGGCTGTGGGAATGGTAAAGGATAGATGCATGGTGCAACAAGGCTCTACTGTAAATGGTTTTCCTATATCCTGTAAATGGTTCCTTAAAGAATTTCTTTTGGTTTGTTGAGCAGAGCAGCTTCTCCTCAGCTATGGTTTGTGCAAGGACTGAGCAGATGGGATTTGGACAGTTGCAAAGGAGCTGACAGCTCCTCCACTCCTCTAATCCCAAATCAAGTTTATGATTTTTGCTGAGTGTTTGACTTGAGCGAAATTCATGGCTGTAATTTTATTTCGGGCACCCTCATTTGCATTTATTTTATTTGGAAGCTATAGCAGCTCTGTGAGCTAAGCCTGACAGTACAGTGCCAAGCCTGCAAAGGTTCACAGGTTTAACCTTCAAGTCCCACAGAAATAATAGTACAAAGTGTGTGCATAAAGTATGCGAGGAAGCATGATTTTGTGTTATTGTACTGTCATGTTTTTCAGTTAGGCAGATATTAGTTTAAGCATCTGGTGACTAGTTCCAGCTGGTGTAAATTAACTAAAAAGGTGTGGTAAATAAGAGATAAAATAAAATGAATTTGCTCCTTAAAGATACCAAACCCTTGATTTACACAAAAGTCTTACAGAATCTTCAGCAGATGGATATGGATTGAGTCCATATTTTTAAAATTATTAAGATTTCCTGGAAAAATGATGAAGATCATTCTGCTGTACTTGCAGTAAATTACATCATGTTAGTAGGTTAGAAATCACTTTGTGTGTGGTGTGGTAAAAGGTAAAAATTGATATTCGTCATTGAAAAAACAGCAACTGATAGATGTTGACAACTTTTTCTAAAGTCAGCTAAGAAAAGACCAGGGTACCAAAGGGGGAAAAAAAAGTCCCCCTATCAAAGCCCTTGTGTATATCTGCGATGAATTCCTTGTCATCTACATTCTCGTATCTGTAAGCCTTGCAGCCAGGGACCCCTGTTCAGGTCCCATGTGCCTCTACTTTGAAAGGGTTCCTCTCATAACCAGGCTTCTGCCAGGGTGCAGGTGTGTAGAATAATAAGGGGCCTTTGCAGTATAATTTCAGTGGAAGAACAGTTCTGCTACAACTGTTTTAAAATGAGTGAAGTATTGTATTTGCAAAGCGGCATCCAACAAATCCTTACAGTTAAATTCAACACAGATAATTATACCAAGGAAATAAAGCCAGTGTTCAGAATCCAGTGTTAGAATACACCTTACTACGTAATTATTGACTTTGTAGTTTCCAGTCTAGGTCATAGAAGCTGCGTGGTGTTGTTTAACGTGACAGACCTATGGGACCTCAATATTTCAACCAGTGTGATCCTGTCATAGTGCTGGCTTGCCTGTAATCCAGTAGATAATTACACAAAACCAGTTTATGACCCTGCGCAGCACAAACAGGAACAAATCAGAACAGGACAGAAGTGGGCCATTGCCTAAAAAACCCACACAGAATCTCTTTTCTTTCTATAATTTCATAAAGAAAGGTGAACAGATGATCAAAGGGCCTACATACATATTTGGGTTAACACTGAAGGAAAAGCTCCCTAGGGAGAGAGGGATAGAGTATTTCCATGTTGTTACCAGGGAGAGCTGAACCAAATGTGTTTCCGTCTGAGAGCTTGTTCAGTGGTCTGTGACTGCTCAGGCCATCTGCTACGGATGAGTTGTGTAGTCCAGGCAGTGGATGCAAGGTTAGTGCTTCTAAATGGTTCTGGGTTGCAACCAATACTCTTATCCCCCAAGGAGAATAAGATGGCACAAAGGTAAGCTTTCTCACAGTGTCTCCCAGCATGTCTTCATCATTAGTCAGAGGGGAAAATGAACTGGCCCCTGCTGAATAAACGTGACACTTGCACATTGTTAAACTTCGGAGCATGAATAGCTGTTTCCCAATGAAATATTTTCTTGATCAGCATTGGCTGGTCAGAGCCTAGACATCAAGAAGGTAATAGTGAGCAGGCACAGAGGCCTGACAAATCCAGGTTGTGACAAACAAGTTTTTTGGTCAAGCCGTTTTTACATAGAAAGCCCTGTCTCATTTAAACAAAGCCTCCGAACTGGCATTGATTGCAAGAGAGACAGCATGGCACTGGGAAAGAGGCAGTTTATCAAATGGTGATGTCTGAAATTTTTAAAGCTTTTTAAGTTGAAACCAAGACTTTGAATGCCATTAGAAAGCGATCAGTACCGCAGAGCGTAGAGCGGTGCTGGTGTGTGCTTTCGGCACGGCACGCTTGTACGCAGAGGAGAGCGTTGCTGTTCTAGCTTCACACTCTGAATGGCCTCAGTGTGTATAACCTCACGGCATGCAGAGTGCATTACAGTAATCTAACTAGGAAGTGCCAGAGGACATTTAAAATCTTTTCCTGTCCTCCTTTAAACAAGAAAGAGTGCTATATTTGTCTACGTACACAGGCTATAGATTTTAAAATAGCTGAGTTCCTTCCTGGGCAAAAGCAAAAAAAAGGTACAACAGATTTATTGGTTAACCAGCAGATTTTTCTTCTCTTTGTCATTCTCTTACTAGCTATATGTCTGTTCTCTGTACAGGATGGTATAGTAAGTGCTTTTGGTGTACATATAAATAGATTAGCTTTTGCATAAAGGCCTGAATATGTAAAACTCTTTGCTAGACACTTGTTCAAGCAACTATTGGTGATATAAATGTTCAAAGAAAATTGAACAGAAAAGGACAGAAATATGCTAAAATCAAGAGTCAGATTTAGCTAGCATGTCCATGAATATTTTTTCCTCTATGTCCTCTTCCTTTTCAGAAGCTCTGGGCTGAGGTTTTATTCCTCTACTGGCTTGACCAGATGGCCATAAAATGTCCTTACAATATTTGAAGGCTGCCAATTAGATCTGCAGGGACAAGTTTGCATCCTTGTTTTTTAACTTCAGTATGAGATGGCTGCTCAGCTGAAATAGCAGTCATCTTTTGGATGACTAGAGCAAAGCAGATCTTTCTGTGTGTGGCAGTACAGGCAGATGACTCAGAAAGAAAAAAAGGAAACTGGAAATTCCAGAGAACGCTGCTTTTTTCATACTTTGAGCTCAAGCATTCTGCCCTGTTTGGTTTTAGTGTTTGTCTGTCAGATGCTTCTGACATTACTGTGGACATATTTTACCTTACATCTTCATTAATAAAAGAAAAAGCAAACTGAGGAAGGAAAAGGTGAAGTTATTTCTCACATCCAAAATATAGACTCTCTCTGAAAGATATAGCATATAACCCATAACTACAGTCTGCCATCTCTGAGCTTTCATACACAAGACCATTTTTTCCCTGTGACTCACAAAATTACCAGGAGGTAAAGAAAAAAGTGATGCTAACTTGAACTGAGCTTTCTGAGCCAAAAATTGCAATCTAATAAATACATCTGCTGAGCCACATTGGTACTCCTTGACGTTGCATAATGCTTGCAATAATCACTTAACGAAGAGGATATACTAGTCTGCTTATTACTAATGGCTTGTGTGTGTTTGTATGTGCAAGTGTTGCACAGGTTAATTGTTGATTTTAAAGTATTTGAGTTATTCTTCTTCTATGACTACCCATTAGGTGTTTAATGTTTTACAAACACATAATTGAATTTCCCCTCTTGTTTACTTATTCAACTTTCAATGTCACCAAGAGGAATTCTCCATTAAATTGCTTTAGTTATACTGAATGAAGTTATAGTTTTGTGTTACTGAAACTGGCACATTTAAATTATCATCATCAGCTTTAAAATTCATATCTTTGTTTAAATCTTAAACATTAAAATATTTAATTTCTTTTCCTTACAAATGTTCCAGAACTTAGCTCCTTGTGTTTCCCATATCCACATTGACTGAGTACAACTATTTGCAAAGGTGTTTTCTCATCACCTAAGATAACATATAAACAATGGATTTAGAGCCAATATTTGACCTACTAGTACCAACTGTAAACCTGCCACAAGAGAATTAGCTCTGCAGGAACAAAGGACCAACAAATAAGGACTGATGCTACACTGACACATAACTTTCTCCTGTTAACTCAATTGCATGGTATAGGTTTATATGTAATTTTTGAATGAGTCTGATATAGCTTTGGCAGTGAAACTGGTAGGGATCTGAAGGGGAGTTTTTGTGCTTGAAGCTTATATCCGGAGGACTCTTAGTTCATGATACATAGTTTCAGTTACTCTGGATCATGAGGAAATTTTCCCTGGATTCCAGCAAAGTTCTGGGCATTTCTTTAAGAGACTTCCTATTCCTTATATCCTGTTTTGGTTTTCACAGTGTATCAATAAGCAATCACTATGCAGCATGGCAATTTACTACCTCATGTAGCCCAGCAGATTCAGTGATCTCTGTAAGATTACCCAGCAGACATCAGCAACAATAACTGAGTGATCCTGCAAGATGTTTCATTCATATAGTTAAAATTTATATTACGATACGTATGGCTGTACCTGCTTTCTAGTGCTTGACATGGCAATCTAAACAACATCCTTTTAATGACTTTTTAAAAAGGAAAAAAAATTAAAGGCAAGCATGCACTTCCTTTTCATGTCATCAGCGAAGACTGAACCCTGAATGACAAACATGTCTGCATAAATAATTGCTTATCTTTGAGACTATTTTTACTGGCAGGAGGAGACTGCTCTAATCCTAGAGATGGAAAAGGAGTCAAATTCTGGTCATATTAATTTTTCCTCCCTCACACTCCAGAAGTTGTAAGAATTTGATTTGCAAGGAGAGCAGTGACAATGAAGGAGGAAAGGCTTAAATATTCTTAGTGTTGTCTCTTAGTGTGATTTCTGATGCTGCAAGGAAGGGAAATGGATTCTTCTCACTCCTGTTGCTTGAGGTACCTAGACTGAGGAGGACCATGTGGTAGTGCAAAGAGCCCAGATATTTCCTGCAGCTGCCATCTGCTGATTTCTTATGTTGGTAATGCTGGGGGATTCCTTTCATAAAAATGAGGGCAGGAGGGAGGGAAGAAACAAACCCCTGCTGTAATACAGGTATTTCTTTTCCAAGGATTTGGAAGTCAGAGGATCCGTTCAAAAACCTAGCATGACAATTAATATTCTGGGTCTTATCCCCAGTATCATGTCCTAGCCAAAGGATGTTATAATCCAGAATAATCTTATTGAGACTTCCATCCCAATTTCTTACTAAGAAATGTGTGGCTTTGTTGATACAATCTTTTTGAAGAAATTTAAACTTTTCTGATGAAAAATAAAAATTATGATGAAAAATTTTCATCAAAATTCTTCTGAACACTTCAGGATTTGAAAATAAATCGAGAGGTATTGGTTTTGAATGTATTTTTAGTATTCTAACAAAAACACGTATCATGTATAGTGTGCGTGTTGCACATAATTTACATGCTGTCATGCCCTCAGTGTGGAGTTCCCATTCTAGCCTATCTCCCATCTCCCTCCCTTTCACACTTCCCCACCGTGCCTAGGAAAGGTCCAACCAGACTTTTGTAGCTAGCTTTCATTCCACTTCAATTTAATAATTTAATGAAATACTTGGATCATGTAAGGGTGGATTAGCACTTAATATTACTCTGTATTGTGGCTGGATATAAATCTCAAATCGTGTCTCTACCCTCTCCTGTGGGTCATTCTCGAAGGCACAAGGAGTAAGAGGACTGACATGGGAGCACGGAATAAGTCCAGAGGGGACAAATAGTGCTCGCAGTGGCTGTCAGCATGGTAAAAGGCATTCAGCTGCCCACTCCCCTCTTGTACCTCACTCTGCTAGACCAGCGTAACACGGTGAATACGCAGCAAGGCTCCATTAAATTCTGTAGTCTCTTGGTCTCTTTGCTGCTTGTTAGTTTTTATATTATAGTTACATTTGCAACTCTGTACACCTATGCTGATAGGATCAAGCTCTTTCAGTGATAATGGAGCACAGTTACAAATTAGATTTGCACAACACTCAAGAAGGAAAAATGACCCGGAGCAAGCACTAAGCAGTGCTCACGATGGCAAAAAATCCAGTCACAACTGGGTTCAGGGTTTGCGCAGCAAGCTTCTTTTAAATTGCATTGAAGGAGGCTATCTGCAGTGCCCATAAAGAAGAGAGAGATGGACTAAGGAAATTTCCTGTAATTTCCAGGCCTTGGGATTGAAGGGGTATCACGTTCTTTTTTTCCCCTCCTCCTATCTCTGGGAATTTTTCAGAAGAGGATATGTAATTTGTGGGTGGCCTGTAAGAATCTTTTTTCCCCCCAGCTTTTAAAAAATTCTCTGCTCGAACCTCGGTTTTGCTTCCATTCATTATTGACAGCAATTTACCCTTGCGTTTTGTTGCAAAGCCATATCGAAGGAGTGCTCCCTTCATCATACTCATGCATGGTTTAATATGAAGGCTGTGTCAGGAAGCTGTTTGTCAGACACCCTGTTAAGGGATATTGTTAAAGCAATCAAAGCCATTAGAGGTAAAATTATTCTCCCTCAGCCAGTACCCACACACAGGGAGGTGACATCCACTGCCTTAAAAAGCTGCCAGGCTTTTTAGCTTTTAGAGTATAAATATCTCCTTCTCTTTTAGACTCATTTTCTAATCTTTACTTATGAAACTGTTGTTATTTTATCCATGTATTAAAATGCTGCTTTAAGCACTTATTGCAGAACTAAAATAACTTACAAATGCATAGCCTACTTCATTATGTATGTTTACTTCAACAACAACGGTCTTTGTCAGAGCTTTATTTATAATGCTCTGTTAAATTCATCGTAGTGTCCTGTTTCACTGACCTTGTACTGAAAGGTGCAAGGGAGGAAAAGTTTTATGAAACTTTGGAAACATTTGTTAATCGTTCGGCATAAGTGTTTAGTATATTAAAAGGAGTTATGTGCTCTTTCTACCTGCAATTTAAATGGCTCAGGACTCCAAATTGCCTCTAGCTGTGATACTGGTATGCTGCATTTCTGAGGCTAGTGTTCCAGAAGAAGGTAATGTCAAAATGGGAAGAGCGTTTTATGAAAAAAAAAGGCTCTAATAAAGGAATGAATACAAGAGAGATGAAGAATAAGGATATTAATGTCAGGGTGCAGAATCTAATTTTAAAGCATGGATCTGAGGTGCCTCACAAGAGCAAGGACAGAAGTGGGCATTGGGGGAGCAGGAACACCCTCATCTGCCTTTAGAGCAAAGCTGACAGCTCAATGAACTACTCCGCGAGAGGCCTGTTTCACAACCGATTTAAGGAAATCTGAGACTGTGCTGCTGCCCAAAATTGCAGTTTCATCTACTGTAGCACTGTCTCACATGTAACAGTGCTAGAAACTGCATGGTCAAATGGAGAGTTGCTTAAGCTCATATGTTATATATATATTTCTTATTCTTCAGGTGTATCAGCTAACTAACTGAATTGACCAAGGCCAAGGCTGCACAATTATCAGTGCTGATACCAGGGAGCAGCCAGAGACAGGGAGAAAACAGTGCCCCTATTTTAACAGCAAAATGATCTTAAATTGACTTATGCTGATTATGAGACTGCAGCCTTCTTTTAGAGTTATAACTGAGGAACAAATTAGGCCAAGTATTAATCTCTCTGTGAGGTAAATAAATGATGTAGGTGTGTTTTTATATGGATGAGGTGTATGTGTGTAGCTATATGTATGTATCTATAGATTCATAGAATATTTGTGTATAAATGAATATGCACACACAGATAAACACATATATATAGAAAAAAGTCTCTTTAAAAAAAAAATTCACCCATTCTCTTTTAAAGGATGTTTACCTTTTATTAAATAGACCAGGACTAACTTCAAGCAACAGAAAGGGTAGTTTTAAATCCTATTACATCCAAAACAGTGGCGTCATCATGAAAAGTGGTAGTGAAATACTGTTGCTAAGTTGGCTTTGACCTCAGATAAACCACAGTTTACAGAACAATGCATCTTGATTATTACTATTGGGCATTAATACTTTTTTCCATGGTGCATTAGGCACAATCCACATATACGAGTAGATAAATACGTCTCAGACAAAAACTAGAAAGCAAGAGAAAGTGCAGCAGTAAAGCGTCAGAGTATTCTATATATGTGAGATCCATAAGTGCAGAGACAATAGAAAGCAGAGGCATACATTTTTATTAAGAATTTATTCTAAAGGAGAGAAAAAGAGAGATGAGCATGGAGAAGGTACATGCTGATCATCCTTTCAGCTATCTTGGCAGCAATCACACCTCTGCTTGTATGGGCAAATAGTTCCACTGAACTCAATAAAACTATATATGCAAAACTATGGTATATAGCTCTATAAACTGTTTCAAGATCTTGCAAATAAACAGATTTTATGCAGGTTGTCCTGTGTCCCTGTGCAAGCCTTATGCATATATATTTATGTAGAGCTAGATAATAAGAAAATAGTTTCTTGTTCTGTGCTGTCACCTATTTGGGCAGATTTTTGTAGAAATCCATGAACAGAAGAGTTCATTGATCTGAATCAAGGTGGAGGTTAAGGTTGTAGGAGACTGTACGACTGAGCATACTGCAAAACTGGACAACAACAGGGTCAATAAAGGGTGGGATTTTGATACAGCTTGCAGTTCTTTGGAGCTCTCTGTTTCATCATTTTAATGAGCTTTGTGCATTTGAAAAATCTGCATATGTGTCTTTGATTGGCCACAGTTTAATATTATTTTACATGTACTCTATCACTTGAGATAAGGTATTACACATATTTGCAGGTCCCTGTTCCACAGTTTTCATACTTCTCTTGCACATCAGATTGGATTCATGCTGTCATACGAGAGAGAAAACAAAGAAGAATCAGGCCCTTGATTTATGACCTCTGTGCTTTAGAGCACCATCAAGGTAATAAAGTATTTGAGCATTACATGAGAATAGATGGGGGGTTTCCACAGAAAAGTATCTCTTGAGGTGGGAAAACTTGTGTGGACTGTTCTACGTGTTTGACACTCATTTATCATGGATAGCATGCATCACTGATGACTAAATGCATTACATACCTACATTCCTCTTTAGTGACTCAGTTGCACGGAAGTATCAAATCTCACCATAAATTTTCTTTTCCTTCCTAAACCTGAGGCTCCTTAATAAATGTTAGGATTTTACACCCTGAAAAAATCAATGACTGAGATGCTGAAAGGGTTTGTAATGAAATGTGTGGGTTCCGTTTCTTTAGTAGGTTTGAATGGCTACATTTATCTAAAATCTGTTTGATGCCTAAAGCACCTGTGTGTTTAATTTGCCCTTTGTGTAAATTTAGGAAAAAGGCATAGAAAAAAATCACACTTGTTATATTTTCTGGAGTTCTTCTATGAAGATGGATTCTGTGTCTGCCTTGGTGGTTATTCACACCATCTAAGGCATTATTGCAGAGGATCCCGGAGCATTCTCAACCCAGTTCAATGCAGAAATCTTGTATGGCCCTATAGAATACCACTCTAAGGCTCCTGAAGCATTTAGCTGACTTGCTTTATGGATGAAACTCTATTATTACACTCAACATCAGTGGGACTTAAGGTCATGCTTTTCTGGATTTGATGGGAAAAAATGATTCTGTGGGCAGTTGACTGCTCGAGTTTAATATGTTAAACACATTTACCTTCAGTATACAACCAGATTATTAATACACTTATACAAAGCACCTTTTTTCCTGCAAGTTTGAATCTTGACTTTGAAATTAAAATCTTAGAAAAAACAAACATAGCTAATTTTATTTGTTTGCCCAGGCTATATATGATACTACCATTTCAGGGGAAAATGAGCTAGCTCACTCTCATTATTTTTAGGGAAACCGAACTAGAAATCAATGTCAAGCTTGGATAATTATACTCTTTAGAGTTGCCAACACATTTTGCTGGCTGCAGAAATTAGAAGCCAGTGGAATGACTTACTATAAAACTACTTATGTGAGTAAACATCTGAACACTATCAGTTCAAAGGCTAATATGGGAATACTGAGGACTGAGTACACTTTCACCAACAAGTATCTGTGATGAGTACCATCAATAAATAGTAATATTTTTCAGGTAATTTTGAAATTTTCTATTGTTTCTAAATCCTTATTTAGAGGCTTGGAAAGAAAAAAAAAGTTTATATTTAGCAATAATGGATATGATTTCCTCTCATGTATGGTAGAAATCAGCATAACTGCATGACCTGCCTTTTCATTAGACACTAATGATTATCAACATCATAGCAAATACAAACTGTTCTAAAAATGGGGATTGATGATTTCTACTGGTGCATGAGCATCACCCATCTATAAAAATGTTTGAATTTTTATTGTAATAAAAGAATTAAGTACCCATAATTATATAGATAGATGCATTATAAAATATAGTAAAAAACTACGGTCTTGATCAGGTCTTAACTTTTTCTTTGAAACTGCATTGATTAAAATGCTGAGTTTTGTATATATGTGTGTGTGTATATATATGTATGTGTGTGTGTGGCAGGATATGCACGCACATATATATGCATATGTATGCCCATAGTCTTACCTAAAATTTTTATTTCTGTACCTATCCCTTTCCATCTTTTGCCTTGTTTGAAGGAATAGGTCGGAATCAACAGGACCTACAAATTGTTTAAGAGCTTTAAAAATGAGCGGTGTTTTCATAACGTATTCTCCGTCATATTCTGTGAGATATAGTCAAAACACTTCCATTCTACTGTGAATACCGTAAAATCCTCAGTGTGAACTCCTAGCCTTATATGGCATTATTAGACATTATTGTGGCCTTTTCCAGCCTGGATCCTTTTTTCAGATGATTTATCCTTGCCTTTCCTTATGGAAAGCCATGGTACTGTAGCTTTTGCAAACTCTTGCTTATTATCATGTCTTCTATTGCTGCCTGTGTGTAACGATTTGATCATATGATTTCATTCCATAAATAATGGGCAAGGGCCATCGTAAGCCTGTCAGAGTAGCCAAGAGCTTGTGGGTGCTGTACAAACACAGAAGGAATTTGTGCCTTGCAAAGTGTGTAAGATCTCCGTGCACTCCCTAGTTAAAACAGTCTATGTTGTAAAAACACACCAGCAGATACACTTCGAAGCGGTGGCCTGAAGGCTGGGCCTCAGGAACCCGTGCTTTAAGGTGCTGCTGAAATGACATGCTCTATCTCTGCACAGCTCCCACCCCGGACAGCCACGGGGAGGGACAGCACTGCCTACAGACACAGGATTTGTCGCTGTCCTGTGGCTGGGCTCCCTCAGGCAGTGTGCCCTGCTTTTGTTGGAAGAGCCACAATGCCCTACAGGTCTTGTCATGAGATTTGCTTTTCCTTAAAATTTCCTTGCATCAGAAAAACGGAACATTCTGACATATAGGTAAATATAACCCAAAGATTAATAATTGTCAATTCTGAGATTATAGTATTGTAAATATCTTTTTAATTTAGTATATAAATACTGTAAATCTTTGTGCTAATAAAAGTTTAAGAAGATCGGTGTAATTTCTTTTCTTTATTATGACTTTGACCACATGTTTTTAAAAGCATGGTTGCAGGACTGGGAGCATAATAAAAATGTGTCATTCTCCGTATCCTAGCTGCTCATGCCAGGCTTATATTGACTGAAATACAACAAGAAAGTGAAGCAAAAACACCTCTTTCTTTGTTTTCAGTTGGAGGTTTGTGATCGTTCAGCAGACTAATCTGTTACAAAATCCATGTTCTTAAATTGACTTATTGGGTTGGAAAGAAAATGTAGAGGTGTGAGGTGTTATAAATTAGGTAATAAGCTTTTGAAAAATTTCTGGAGTTTGATAAAACATTTTCAGAAGCTTTGGGACATAAAAAACCAGGCAGTGTTCTGAAAATGAATTTAGTGCAATTTAAAACATGTTGATTCATTTAACTTAGAAAAAGAATTTGTATTGTTCTTGCTCAGGGAAATTACATAGTTCGCCTCTTTAGAAATGGAAGAATTATGAAAAGAAATAACTGACAAACCTTGTTATAGGAATTCTTGGTTTTCCAGAGAGAGATTCACAGAAAGTTCTGTTTCCCCATGCGTAATTATTCCCTTGTTGGGAATAAAAATACTCATGCTCCCAGATGCAGATATGGGCCAGTTCTCTTCATGAGTTATTCAGTATCTATCTGAATATGTTGAATCAGTCAGAAAGCACAGAATCAGTATGTGCAGTGCCAAAATATGGAGATGATGAATAATTTTCCTAACCTTTCTACATGTGATCAGACTCTGATTAAAAACATACCACAATGCTTGGAGAAGGTCGGTTCGTGGCTGTGCAGCGCTTTTGGTGCTGCACAAAAGCAGAACCATGGTTATGTACATTGGTAGGAGAAGGTACTGTGACGTGTTTGCAGTTCTAATATCATGATTATGATGAAGAAATAACAATTATTGAGTACTAAAAGTAGTTTGGTAGTAGCTTTATCACTGATGCTAAGCTGTCAAACATCTGGACCTGCTATTATCAGTTGTCTAGAAGCCTCATACTCTGGCATGTCTTCCTGTTCACAGCTGCACAATATATTTATTAGTGAAGCAATTAGTCTTTAGGAAACTCTGGAATACATTGCTGTAGCACAGTATCTCACTATTGGCTTCCCTAAGAAAATCTGTCCTCAGAGAAGAGAGTTGTATTGGGAGCCAGTTGCTTATCGATGGTCTGGGCGCTGGACACCTGACAATTCTATTCAAAAAAAGAAGTTGTCCACTGTAAAGATAACGGAGAAAGGCATATTGGGGCCAGTTTGTGACTGTGGCACTTCCACAGAACTAACCTTTTGCTGTGCCAAATCCAACGTTTAACCTTTCACGTTACCTGCATGCACATACCAAAGTCTATGGCTGTTAAAATGTACATAAATATTCCCCACAAAACCAAAAGATAACCTTGAATTTTATGCCCTCTTCTCTGTTCCCAGGTATAGATAAGAAAGGAAGAACTACATATGTTAGATGTCAATCCCGTATCTTAATATTTTGGAAGATAATTAGAAAGTAATAAATACATTTTGAGTTTGGTATGTAACACGCTCAGTTCTGTGTCATTGTTATAAAAGGAAAAGCGAAATATTTTAAAGGTTTAAGGTTATTCTCACCTTATCTTCCATTTTGGCTTCCAGGCAGGTGGCTTTGTGTGTGCAGGCATGAAACAGAAGAGTTTCCCCTTTGTTTAGAAGTGCTTTCAGCTACGGTCACACCTGAAGGAGCAGAGATACCAATGATGAGTTTCCATCTGTATGCTGTGCCACAGAGGACGTTGTCTGTCAAAATTATTCTCATTGAGTAGCTGGATGAGAACAATGCGGGCAACAATTGGCTAAAAATTGAAACAGTTGAGGGGTTTGAAAATACAGAGATATTATGCAGAAAATAAGAATTGCTATATGAAGACAGCACAGCTGTGTACATTGAAGGTGAACTTATTAATAGCTGGAGGAAATTAAAAGATTTCATTTCTCCTGTAGACTCAGTGCCTACTAGCTTCCTAGGAGATAGGAATAGAAGCATACTACAGGGCAAGTTTTCAGCCCTTCTAGAAAATCTCGTTGTTTCTAATCCAAAGGACTTAATGTCATTAAATCATTTGAATTTACTGTAGGGAACATTTTTATTGTACAATCTACAGGGGTAAATTAATTGAGCAATGAAGCATCACAGTTCTGCAGGTGAGACAATCTAGTGATAACTGCACCCCGAGGGCATATGCTATAGCTGGGTGTCCCTGCTTCTCTCAGGACGGTGATTGCCTTCTGCGAAAAAGTAGAATTACCTCCTGTGTAGTCTAATGTTTTAATGAGATTTGTCTAGTTCGAAAATATAAATGTATCAACTCATCTGCATACTGGGTGAGAATAAGCAGATTGCAGCAAAGCACGAAATTGCCTTTCCTGATTGGCATTCCAAATAGCATATATTTTGTGTTGTTTAAAATATATTTTAATAATTCAGGTTGTTGGCTTCCAGATTAAGCATTATTTTTAAGGGAACTGTTTTGGTTGAGGAGTTTTACAGAAGCTAGCAAGACAAGTATCATATAATACAGCTCAATCATGCCTTTGTTTTATTGCCATGTATACTGTGTTTGTGGTTAATGCCTCCATATCTTTTGTGCTTGTGAAATGTCTTGAGATGAAAGAATACTTCTTTAGATATGCCTTTCTGGTACCTTCTCCTTTCCTTTTCCCTATTTGTCCCTTGATTATAAACTCAGAGTAAAATGTCTTTCATAAGTTGTGGCATTCATCTGAAAATATACTCAAAGTACTTTTCTATTAAAATTTTGGATATCGTTTCTCCCACGAAGATTCGATCCTGTAACAGTTGCTGCTGTGGTGATCTGTTACAGGCACACCACACCAGTGAGGCACAGCTTTGCCAGTATTTTCCTATTAAACATTGTCAAAATCCTGCCAGTATGAAGCTGTAGCAAAGATACACATCAGAGTCATAGTTAAAAAAAGAATTTGGGGGAGTGGCAGGGAGCGGAGTGGGCCAAAAAAGTCCAGGTTGTTTTCACTGTGAAATGATTTTCAAATCCTGCTGTAATTTAAACTTTTTGGATTGGCTGGCACTGACCTTGCTTCCATTTAGATAATGCTTTGCAGTGTACTGTGTATAATGAATGGTGTACAGTGTTTTTCCTACTTTTATGTATAAATTCCATCTCCTAACAGTAATATGTAATAAGACGCTCTTGGCAGGGCATTTTGAGCAGATTATTGCATTTCTTGGGTGGTTAAGTTGCTCAACTTTCTGCTTCTTGCCTTATAACGCTGCTGAAAGTGTGCTATAATCACCCAGAAATGCACTGCCTGTCATGTTTTATTGCTTAATTGAAATACATACACATCCGAAAAAGCACTAATTATACAGAGATTTCTAAAGGCAATTTACCATTCTGGATAGCTTCTTTGGAGCACTCTTATTCCTGCTTGTATTCCCATCAACATTTCCTCTCACAAGGTTAGGGCAATTACAGAAATTATGAAATAATTTAGAAATACATGAAACATCTTAGAAACATCTTAAAGGCTTTGATTATTCTCTTGCCTAAATTGATTTTGCATTATCACACCTCTAATAAACATCAGGATTTCAATTCAGTGAATTTGTTTCTGTCAAGATGCTCTGCTCCTTTCTTTTGAATACAGCACTAATGTTTTTACGCCTGATTTACATTCACACCCCCATTTATTCTGCTTGCTGTCAGTCAGGTAACAAAATAATTGGAAGATACAGCGTTTAGGTGAGGCTCTTACAGACAGGTATTTCAAGCTTCACTTTTAGGTTTTATTCTCCTTCATTTAATGATTGTTTTTGTTCAACAGTACAATACATTTTGCTTTTGCTACTGCCCAATCAAATCTACGCTTTTTAAAAGGTAGAGCATTTATATATCCTAAATGTATTTCTGAGATGCCTGTCATTGTAATTTCTCCTGGTTTTATCTTGGGTAATAAAGAGCTCTTTGTTAGCAATAAGGTAAGCCATGAAAGGCCTGGAGAACTAGACACACATAATGCACCCGGTTCCTCGTGTCTCAGAGAAAAATCATTGTCAGTCACACATCATGCCTTGCTGCATCAGTGAAAAAACCCTATACTTTCAGTTAATTTAATAATTCAGTCTAGCTCTTACACTGAGAAAATATTATTAGCTACCTTAATAATGAAAAATATGGCAGGAATCAATATCAATCAGATAAACTGTATGGCCACACTGCGACAAGAAACCAGGAGTTACAAAGTCATAATATGTTTCTTGTGAGTTTGCATGTAATGGTTTAGGATTGCACAGGTTAAAGCATAATCCCAGTTGCCTGTTAGCACTGGGAGAGGAATACTTTTGCATCATTGAAGAAATTAAAGTTGGATTCAGAATTTTGTATAAAGTGAAGAGTGAACCTATTTTGTATGAAGGATGTACTACATTTTCCAAAAATGTCTTGTATAATCTCAGGAAATAATTTTTTTCAAGGGAAATTCAAATAAATCTATTCAGTTTGAGTTGATGGGAATTAAAATGGCAAAAAATGATAGTCGTCTCACCTTCCAGTCTCTTTTTTTAAAAATTCCTACTTGGTGATGATTAGAGATTTTCCCACAGTGAAAACTGTGGCTACGCAGAGAGGATAGATTTGTATAAAATGATGGATGAAGTCTATATTTCTACGGTATTCACAAAGATTCCATGTTCCAAATGGCCTTCATTTCCCACAATTTAAGTGGATTAGACTTTTTCGGTAGGACCGAGATAACTCTTTCCCCCAGTGACGCTGGTCGTTGTTGGGGGTTACAGAAGGTAATGGCGGGGAGAGAGCAGATGAGGATGTAGGTGAGCAGCAGTATTTCTCATAAAGACAGAAGCAATTTCCAGTTATATTTACTAGGGCTGAAGCAGCAGTCAGCTCTCAGGGAAAATTATAACATTCATTATTCTCCTATGAACGTCAAGTGTGTCACTTTGAAGAGCATGATTGAAATGTGTGACAGAAAAATGCTATTTAAAATGCTTAGGCTTTACTGTGCCTTATAATTTAAAGAATTAAAAAAGAACTAAAAAAAGAAAAGAAAACCCGTGTTCTGAAAGATGTGCGAATGAAGCCAGCTTCTTAATGAGTTTAGACATAATGCTACAAAACACTCTTCTTTAGCAAGTCATTTGCAGGCCCCGAGCTCGGCGAGTTTCCCCCACTGCTTGAGCCAGCTGCAGTCTTCTGCGTAGAGAGGCAAACCCCAGAGCTCTGCTCCACAGACAAACGAGGTATTTCTCAGAAGCCGCCAAATACTAGGGATCAGCATTTCTGGTGTACACCAGATCCTAGCTACTGGGTAGTGATGAAAAGAGTCTGACTAACAAACAAGTGTGACATGTTCTTTCAGAAAAGCTGAATTAAGAAAGCTTTTCTGTGTCTTCCAAAATTCTCAGCTAATTATTTATGAAATAAGAAGGCTGTTACTGTGCTGCGAGGAAGACTAATAAGAGCAGAGTTCACTAAGGAGTAAGTAGCAATGATTGCTAAGAGACTACAGCTGAAACTGCTTATCTGCCCACCATACCTTCCTTTGGAAGGATTTTTTTTCCCTGGAAGCTGGATTCATTTGACATCTTACAGCCTTAAGAGCTTTCTGAAATAACTGCTGCTTGTTTGGGGAAATGTAGCTAGTTTTGGAGGTGAACAGTAGCTACAAGTGCAAAGATGTTCCTCTCTTCTCTAAGGAGTCCTGACAGATTAAGTGGGGGGAAGGCTGAAGTAGAGAGGAGGCTGTTCCTACTCCATGAAGGTAACTGTAGCCATGCTGGAGTTAGGGAGTTGCATTTTCATTTTCTCTCTCAAATTTTCCTACTATTTCTGTTCTACCCTCCATTTCTTTCAGTCTTAAAAGTTATCACTGTTTTGGCATCATGGGAGCTGTTAAGGGACACTGCCATGTTTGCCTCAAAAACATTCATTGATTTGCTGTATTAATGAATGAGGAAATTCCATCAATCTCCATTTCAAGAAGAAACATAAACTTTAAACACTGAGAAGGTCATAAAGCAGATATTAGCTGCGTCCTAGCACTTCCACAGTTTGCTTTAATGGACAGGGAAGAACCTTGTATCTTACATAAGTCTCTGGTTTCCCCCAACAGGCCTGGTTTTGAGTTTTTTCCTGTCAGACTGCTGTGAAGTTGCCTAAATGGCTCACACCTGGGTACAGGCATCTCAGGAGGAGAACTGACACAAGCAGTGGAAAGCCTCAGTGCAGAAATCTGTGTTGCAAGGTCTTGGAGAAAGAAGAGCAACCTTTGGTGTGGGAATGCATTTCTGAAGCTCAGCAAATGCAAGGTAAGCTCTCCTCTCTACACTACTGATAGCACCAGATTTGAAGGGTTTAATGGGCAAGTGGCATGTCTGCTCTGGAGGATGGAGCATGGTACCACAAAGGTGGGAGCAATCAATGCTGGAGTCTTTTAAGACACTGGTTTAGTTGGTTCTCTGTCCTGGGGTGTTGTGAATTGTTTTAAGTGCTCTCAGGAAGATGTTCACTTTGGTTCTTGCTGATGTCAGTGAGTATTGCTGGTACCACGTTCATTTGGGGAGCATGCTCTCAGTACTCAGTAGCATATCTGTGGTTTGTACAGAAATAGTATGTGCTATGTTACTTGGCAAACAGGTGAGGCTATTTTGGAGACAGCCAGAACAGTGTCTGAAACTGTTATGTCCTTTGTTTGAGATAAATTAGCTCCTATTGTGTAGAGATAGAAAGAATGAGAGAAACCACATGTGAAGTTGTAGTAGCAGTTAATCCTTGAAACTGAAGGGTTTCTCGTGGGATCAGAGTGACAAGTAACAAGGAAGGTTTGAGAGCAGCAGGGAAGCATCAGGGCCTTACTCTAGAGGGAAAAAGTTGAAGAGAGACTGTGGGCGAAGTACTCTGGTTCAAAAGGGTAGAAAAGAAACTTTTTGCTATATGATTCCTGCCATGTTTAGAGGAAAAGGATGTTGTGCACATCTGTAGTGAAGTGTAAAAGATTGTACCAGACAGCTGGAATCCATATCTAGTGCTTTCTTTAATAGAAACTAACCTGACTACTAGATGTCTGCTTGTGTCCGCAATCCATCTCGTATTCACATGGACAACAAAGCTCTGGAATTTTGTGCGATTAGTGGACTGCAAAAAATATAGGCTCTTGTCTGTGATCCTTTTTATATTTTATTATTCCCTCCTCAAAAACTTCCTTCGGAAGGCTTAAGCTGACATTGGACTCTGCAGTTTATGTGTACATCTGTGTGTTTGTGTCTGTGCGTATGTAAAATGCACAAACTGAAATACTGCCTAGAAAACTGTTGTGGACTTTGTGGCTGATTTTTTTTTTTTTTTTTAGTATTCCCATGTTTATTTGCTAGTCTTCAAGCTCTGTACAGCAAAACGCTCATCAAACTCTTGAAGACAGAATGTTTTTTGAAACAAGTGGTATCTTGGTGAAAGTTTCTCTCGGCTGAGTTTCATGTATTGTTAAATTTTTCCTCCTCCTCTCAGGAAGCCTTGATTTTTATTGGAGTTTGTGTTAACACAGGCAAAAACTAAAATGGTTAAGTAGAAATACATAGGTTTAATAAAAGCCTGAGCATCATTATATTTTAATTGCCAGTAGTTTTTCAGAGTGCCCAAATATTAGAGACTGTAGTTTAATCTGTCGTGACCATGATGTATTTTTTTTCTTCCAAGACAAATTTTATGTATCCTATAGCTGATGACAAGCAGGAATTGTAATGATATTACTCCCGCACCAGAGAAACTGTATTTCCATCATCACGTAGGTAATTGATGAGGATGCTGCTTATTAAACTGCAGCGTTCAGCTGACTGTACACGTGGCAAAGATTGTGGAAATAATATGGAAACCTGTAATGGCCAGTAGCCAAATGAATGTGGGTGGCTGTTGTGTGAGAGCAGTCTCTTCATCCTGGAGAGACTGTCAGATCCTCCTGGACTGGACACAAAAGGAAAAACAAAACTGGATTAAAGACTGGGCAGGAGAGTATCACAAATGTCTGTTATACAAGGCAGGTTAATATTGTCAAAGCTAATACGGCTGAGGCTTGGCATTCAGTCTCCTCTAAACTAAAATGGTTCAGAAATACTAGTCTATTAATTTTTAATATCAAGCTATAAAATAAGTAGCATAACAGCTATCTTCAGTGTTGTAAACCTGTAGATATTCACTATCATGTTTCAAGTACTATGAAAGTACAACAGTCAGTTTTTAAAAAACTTCTAAGAGCTCCTGTTAGTGATTTGATTTTCTGTGTATGATAGTGCCTTATTTGTAATATAAATTCATATGTTCATATAGTATCAGTAAACATTCATATTAATAGGTTAAAGAACAGCCAAATATATCTGACATCCCTTTGTTTGCTTTTTAAAACATTTTTGATGCCAAACTCCACCTGAAGAGCAATATGAACTCATAACATCTCCCTCAGGGAAAGTTTTGCAAGTTCTTACTTAGAACTTGGGTGCTAAATGAAACAGACCTTAGTCAAGTTTTAAGCAACTTCTGAACAGTAGTAGATTATCTATTGGATAGCGCTTCTAAGCTTTGTCTTCAAGCGAGGCTCTGTGCACAAAACGAAGCGGGTTAGGTCTGTCCGTCTCCTCTTGTAGAGCCTTAAAGCAAAGGAGCATGCTCAGGATCATGTTGCAAAACTGTGTTGTGGTGGCCAGAGGCATGTAGAAAGTAAAAGGAATCAAGGCCTAGTTTGATTACTTCTAGATTTCCATTCATGTGGGGTTTTTTTGTTGTTGGTATTTTTTTTTTTTTTTGAGCTTTTTGTATTCCTAAGAGACCAGATTGTTTTTCTTATTGACTGGAAAACTTGTTGCAAGTTTTACTGTCATACACTTCTTTGCATTTTTATGCTAATTGGCTTCTGGACTCCTTCCTTTCCCCTGTCTTCCAGAGACCAGCAAAAGGCCCCTTATGCCCTTAAATTATCTTAATTGCAGCAGGCAGCGCTGAAGACATGGGAGGAATAGCGTTAGTCTTCCAGGCGCTTTGCTGCTTGCCGGGGGTGCCCTTGGGCAGCAGAGCGAAGAGCAGGGCTGTTCCCAGGGCTGTGTGATATCCAAATATACAGGTACTTTTTATCCTTATTGCAGAGTGAGCAAGTGTCACAGAAAACTGAAACTACAGTCAATTTAGGCAAAGACACATGTAAATAGAATGTCAGTCTGTCTATACTTGAGTTCATTGAATTTTCTTTGCTGTAGTATTTGTACACTTCCTTTAGACAAAACTGGTCTTGGTTTACTTTTAGCTGGTTTCCTCCAGAAAGCAAGCAGATTTGCCAGCCTAGATCTGAGGAGAACAAAATCAAGGCATTCCTACTTATGTATGTGAAAGTGAGTAACAGACCAGGCTGCTCCAGACAAAATAGGCAGAAGTCCCAAATGAAACTCCCTCCTACTGCTGCAAGAAGCAATCAGCCAACAATCTTGTGGAAGTTCTCCAGCTGGTGTAAATGCTGCCATCTCTCTGACTGAAGATTTGCAGTACTGGTTGCAGTTTTCGTAGATAGCGTGTTTTCTTTCAACTCAGAGGAAAAAGAGCCAAAATTTCCTGGCCTGGAATATTCTGGACCTGTCTAGTAAGAAGGGCAGATTTTATACAGTATAAAAAAATAGACTGAGCTAACACAGTGCTTCCTGATGTGTCTTCTTGGATGTATAAAGACTGATTTCTTCTTAGTCCTGTTGCGGTAACCCTCGTTTGGGCGTGCTTGGGTATTCTCTTTCTGCATCCGTCTTGTGTGCTAGATCATGCAGCGGCAAAGTGCACTGCCTTTTATAAAGATAGACTAGCAGATTTTGCTCACAACGTTCAATGAAAACAAATGGTCTTGCATTAACTGTATCTAGGCCTTTTTCTTCCACCAGTCTACAAAGAACACACTCTTACACCCCCACTTTTGATCTTGCTTTAAAGCTGTGCTTAACTGTGCTCTTGTTTATGAACCTAACTCAGAACATGTTGTAAGCAAGTAAGAAGAAAAAGAATCTTCCGTCAAATCAACAAAATGTTGAAGTGTTTAAAAAGAGCTAAGGAAGCGTACTGTCTTGTCTTTCATTTTCTGATTTTGATCCTTCCTTATTGCTTATGCAGCAAAGGAGAGTTACAAACATTAATACGATGGGTTTGATTTTTATATAAGTTGTCCTGAACGGGTATTACTCCCGTTCCTTTTGAGCCAGTGCTTTCTTGTAGTAATATCCCGTAAGCCATTCTAGAGAACTGTTGAGAAAACATAACATGCCAAACATGAAGGCTTTCTACAAGATAAGTCCAACATTTGGAAACTATATTCCAATTTTGCAATGACTTGCAACATCAGTTTAAATTGAATTCAGTCCCTTTTTTGCTGCTCTGTGGAAAGATATGCAGAAGAAAAGGATTTAGGAATTTGTGGGGAAAAAAATAATTTCAGTAGAGACTGATTATAGGCCCTGGGAAAAAGTACAAATATGTTATCGGTTAGAACCATGCCAATTCTTCCTTCTGGGATTTTTTTCCCCCCTTTTATATGTAATTTTACAGGATTTCTCTATGTTAAATTGCTATTTTAACAGTATCAACAGGATAACTGTCTAGTTTCCACAGTACTCAGGAGGCTTTTTTTTTTTTCTTCTCCTCTCCCCACTCCAGTTTGCATTCTGAAGCCTTGTTGTAAAACCCTTACTCACCGATTGCCATATTTTAAAGGGGACATCTTCATCTACACTTCAAAGACAGTGTAATTGAATCCTTTTGGAAAATCTAGACAAAAATCTGTGAATCAGAATCCCTGAATCCAAGAATAACAAGACTGAATTTATGGCTATAAAATCTCTGCATTGACTCAGCTGCTACAGAAAATACTTTAAAGCAAAGGATATTCATATAATCAGTGATTCCATCATCCTTTCTGTTCACACAGACTGATATTACTAAGCAATGGAAAGAAAATTACCAGTAATAAGGCTTATGGCTTTAAATAAATGCCCATTTATATTTCAGAAAGGAATATGTAGAGACACAGTACACTCAGAAATAATTCTCCTAGACAAATAGAAAACACAATATATCACAAAAACTGTAGGCCAAATTTTTATTCCTGTATCTCTGGTATCTCTTTTTTCCCCTGTTAACTTGTAGTAATGTTACTGTAGAGTAATTACAACATTATTTTTGGAGAAAATGAAGACTTTCGATTCTTTAAGAAAAGTTATGGAGAGCTGTTTAGATACAGAGAGAAATTGTCCTTTAAGAGATGTAATCACCTAATATATGGGGAAAAAAAGATTTTTTTTCCTGTAAGAAGATTTAAATTTAGTTGCCATAGTGTTTGTGTTCCTAAGTTTGATCTTTGTTAGTCCACTTTTGGAAACTGTCTCTTTACATGCGAGCATGGCAAGACAGGAACAAAATATACAGCAAAATGGAAATAAGATCAGTGAGATTTATTTGAAAATGTGCAAGGAGAAGAAGAAATCCAGAGCAGATATCCCTGTCTGCGCATCTGGCAGTGTGCCTGTGCCTACCTGTGTGTGCGCCCAGTGTGAGTGCACATATGAACACAAAGTCAGATGACAGAAGTGGATCTGAATTAATTGGCTATTCAGTGCATGTCTTCAGTACAGCATTGTATTGTTCACAGTAGAGCAATTTAATTCCCTTCCACAGAAGGAATACAAAGAAGAGAAATATGCAGAGAAAAAAATAAAATACTTCTTGAAATCACTACCTTTCAGCTATCAAAAAGTGAAAGAGCTATCTAAAAGTGAATATGAACAAAGCACAAGCTCCTCCTCTTCCTTTCTTCCCCCATCCCCGATAAATTTGGAGGATATTTCTCTTTTGTTCTTTTGCGGACTAATATTATCTTCTTGACAAGTTTAAATGGGGGGGGGGGGGGGGAGGGAACAACTTGATTCCAAGTAGAGGACTTAAATAAAGACACTTTACAATGTAGTAATAATAACTGGAAGGCTAAAAAAATTTCTAAACTGTAGTGACAGTAAAGTGATAAATTGTTCCCATCTCCATTCCTGAATAAAAAATGCAGTTAGACCTCATGCACTAAAATATAATATTATCTTATTTCGTGTCTGTATTTATTGTTTTGGTGGCCCCAGACAGCTTTCACACCAGTGAGTGCCAAAATCATTTCTAAGTAATGTGTGAAATAGGTGGTTGTGAGTGAATGCGTTAGGTAGGCGATTGCAGGGGAGTTGTCCAGAGCAGGTATGACAACAAACTGACTTGAAAACTGCGCTCTTATTTAGAGATTATGCCATAGAATAATGGCATGGGTGTTAAAGTTTGGTTATTTCAAAAGTGCTGCACTATATGAATGCAGTTTGTGTTGATTAAAAACTATTAAACATAAACATAAAAACTATTATGGGGGCAGGCGTTTCTGTCCGTTCACAGGAGCGGTCCTAGTGAGCTGACATCTTGCTTGGGTGAAATGGCTACAATTTGGCTGAGCATCTGAGACAAGGATACAGGCTCTTTATTGTTATTAATAGCACCACTTTTAACAAGCGCAGTTTAAGCATTACAGGCACTTTACAAATTTGCATTTTGCGTAGCTCAGTAATTCATTCTTTTTAGCTCCCTGTGCAGAAAGATTGTTCATTCTGCTTCCTCTGCAAACTTTGCAGGGACTTTTAGTGACATTGAGCTAAAGGGAAAAACTAGAATGACCTGAATGCACTATTCTGAACTCACTTGCAGATTCCAGTCTACTCAAATATTGCAGATACACAGTTCCAGAGACTTAATTCAAACTATTATAAAAACAGTAGTTAGTCATACAGTTCTAACCTGCTTTTTGGGTCAGTTGTGTTATCTTTTAGAGGCAGCTTATTCAATGTGGGAATCGTCTGTGCTCTTCACGCTCCAACTACGCGTGAAACTCTGCATGTTGATTACAAAAATAGCCGAAAGCATTGGCAACATTTAGCAAACTCCTTAAAAATGTCTATCACCTGCAGAAAGTAAATAGCTAAATAAAATCTATGGCATTATTTTATAAATGCATGTGTCTCAACAGGAAGCTCAGTATGAAGACAAGTAAAAAGGTGACAAACTGGAATTGAAAATATGGTTATTCTTCATTATGTTACTAATAATTCATGTGATTCCAGGGCCAGGTGTCTCACCAGAGGGCATAGCTCTGTTGAATGACATGGTATGTTGCTGGGTCACATCGTATTTCATGATGGACTTATCTGAACCATTACATTCGTAAAATGCCTTGGGCCTGATCCCATGGTTTATAATTAGGCAAGAACTCACAACTTGGGAGAACTGTAGGTTCCTGCTTATTAATGAGGAATAAGTGAGAATTTTATACACCTAGAATATGGATCAGTAATCATAAAATATAATAACTCTTCCTCCAGATGTTAATTCTTAAAGCATCACTGGCCTTGCTGAAATTATTCCTCATATTCCCCCTAGAGCAAGGATTGGTGGGTGCTAAGCAAAGCTAAAAAAAACAACCTAAATGTGGAACCCCTTGCAAAGGGAGGCGCCGGGTGCTGAAAGTTTACATGGACCAAGGGCAGACCAGACATTTACTTGTAACCCTCATTGGACTTCTTTCCTAAATAGATAGAAACCACATCCAGATCAAGAAATTTTTCACTCTTAAAACTGGCGAAGGCAAGGAAACTGTTTGTGGTAAAGTTCTTTCCTTCAAGAAAGCAAACATGTGCTTGCCCTCTTCTTAGTAATCTTCAGGATTCTGCTTCTGGACACTGGCACAGGGAAAAATATTTGACTAGACGGACACTTGGTCTTGCCCAGTCTGGTTGTTAGGATAAATTGTGGTGTTTTGAGAAAAGAACCAAGCCCACCCAAGTGGAATTATTTCAGAGCAACAGCTCTGCATTCTGATTTCTTAAGAGTTTAGTTTCAGAGATTCTGTATAAGGTTCAGGTGTCCATAGAGCAATATTTTACTTCCTGCAAATTCCTGAATATTTGTAATACAGCTCTGCTCTAGAATGCAATTAGCAGGACAGGATCTGGATCTTTGCATATGAATGTATTTTCTGAAATTCAAGAATGTAGCCAAATTTAATCTTTGGACAACTTTTTAGTTGTTGGAGCCAGTAAATATAGGTTTGCTTGATACGTTAGGGACTAGAGTTCTTGTGGAAAATGTTCTGTTTTTTTTTAATGAAAAATCAACCTGTGAAAGATATATTTTTGGAAAGAAGACCTTCAGTAAAAATTGTTTTGTGGGAATGCAGAGTTTAAAAAAAAAACACCCAACAAAAGTAGGGTGAAGTTATTCATAAAGAAGTGGAAGATTTCATACAATCTTTAAATTGTTTAAAATAGATTTTTGTTTTAAATGCTTTTACAAGGAAAGTTGTCTTTATAAGGTCTAACACTTTCCCTCTCATCTCAGGTATGAGCTAACTATCTCTATAACTTAAATATAATGTTTTAAAAAAATCTTTAAAATAGTCTTAAGTCAACAAAAATTGTGCTTCTGTGACCACCTCTTGTTGAAGTTCCCTTTCTGTAGGACAGGCAGTATGAGCAGTAACATCTTTAGGAGCCCTTTTTGGAGGGTGATGTGTGGGAGTCATAATATGGGCCAGCATCTGGTTCGGTGGAGTTGTCTTTAAGCATGGTATAGTGTGCAACCGCAAATACAGTTGCGGTGACTGTAGTTTAAGTTGCTTACGTTCAGCATCTCTGCCATCCCAAAACATAAATAGGAGGTTACCTTCTTATGGGTCTTTCTGAAGCCATCTTTTTTTCCTCCAGTTTAAAAATATGGGATTTGTTGGTGTTAATAATGTGCATTATTTAGGAATTGTCTCCCAACCTCTCTAAATCTTTGAGGTCTATTCAACCTTAATTAAGTAATTAACAGGTATAATGCTCTGCAGAGATCTAACCAGCAGTTCCTGTATTGCAGTCATTACACATCTCATTTTCACTTCCATTTCTCATTCCCATTTTCTAGCTTTATGTTAAAAATTGAGATACAACCTTCAAAATGAGGCAGATATGAGACAAGCATGGTAAAAGCAATTATAATTCTTGTGACAGCTTGGGGAATAATGTGCTCTAAATGGAGGTGTAGATGTTAACTGCAAAATATCAAAATAACTGGCTATAAGCAAAATTTTATTTTCCAGGCTGCTTTGAGGTTTCTTTGTCATTTTTAAACTTTTCAGCTGTAACAAATTTCTTTGGATAGTAAAAGATATGTCACTGGGCAGAGCAACCCAAGCTGAATTAAGCCATGTACTGCTTAGAACAAAATGATGGTTTGGACATGTTTTTGTAGTAACTTTGCTAAAGGAAGTATTATGGATGGTGTTGTTTTGCTGTTGTTTTCTTGCCTTCACCATAAGGATACCTTATCATGAAAAGTAAATGAATGAGGAAGAAGAATGAAAACAGTGAAACTATATTTTGGCAAACTGTCAAAAAGAAGGCCTGAATTCCGTGGATCTGGAAGAGTGTTGTAGAAGATGCTAGTCCCTGTACTCATGGCAAACAGGCGATAGACTGCCTTCATCAATCTGCTTATACTGCTATGACTCAGTAGATCTGTTGTTAATATCTGCTGTTGATGGGATAGATGCATCAAAGGCGAAATACCACTATAGGAATACTTTTTGTTTTCAAAGAAGAATGGGTGCAAATCCTTCTGTTACTTTCCCCCTAAAATCACTTTTCAGGAATAAGTTAGGATTTTCTTATTAATGTTATTAATATTTATAATTTTATTGTGCAAATAGTCTCCTTTTTGTGTCAAGACTATATTTTAATTTGGAAAAGCTGCTGTATTTTCTCCTGGGAGTTGCAGTTCAGTAGGGCACACTTCCATTCTGTTTTTTTTGCCTCCATACTTGGCTAGTATCATGTGTCTCCCACAATACACAGCGCTGAACTGTGGCTACCATAATTCACTGGTTCCAGATCCGAACAGGTTTATGAGGAGAACAGAGCCAGGAAGCACCTGAAACACCATTTTCATGAAGCACCGCATCACTGTTTCCAAATTGCCGTACTTCGGGCATTTGGGAACTGGAAACACTTCTTTTCTGTTAAGCCCCCCACCTTTTTTTTGTTGTTGTTGTTGCTGTTGTACAGGAAGGGAAAAAAAAATAAGCGAGTTGGGTCTCGTGTAGATTTTCCTGGACTCTGGCTTGTGTGCTGAGTGGAGGGAGTGGGAGTCGCAAATCAGTTTGTGCGCATGGAAAAACCTTGACTCTTTTTGTTCTAGTTTGTGTGAGGCGTGCTGCTTTATTTGTCCTGGCACAGGTATCAAGTCCCACAGCAGTGAAAGATGTATCTCTATAGGTATTCAACCCCTTCCAGCTTCCCAGCGGCTCGCCTCGCCTCGCTCCTGCCGCCTGCTTGGCGTGCTTCTGCGCAGCCCTCCTTGTAGGCGTCAGAAAGCGCAGCCGCTTGCGAAGCAGCGCGTAGGAAGGAGTACCGTCCAGTGAATCAGATGAAACAGAGCTCATCTGTGGTTCCTTAAGGTAATGCGCTGCCTTTAGCTGACCAGTTAAAGGTCACCGACTCATTCACTCCCAGGTGCAGGTGTGAGCCCCGGCTTACAGCAACGGATCACTTTGTCCAGGGAATCACTCCGCAGCGTAACACAGGGCACGTTTGGCTGCTGAAGTGCCTTTTGGGGGTTGGGGCAATTTCTTTTTTCCCAAGGAAAATTCCCCTGTCCTCCACAGCCCCCCCACCCCCCAGTTTTTAAATTGGCTGACGGCATATGAATAAGGAGTGTGTTTTGCTAATCCTTTTGAAAGAAGGAGAGCCTCAGAGAGATGTGCAATACTTTAAATTTAGTGTTTGGTGGGCTATGTTTGTAAATGTATAAATGCTCAGTTTTGGCCTTACTGCAGCAGAACCACATCCTCCTGCCCTCTGTACCTAAAGTCCTAAGTCTGATTTAAAATTTGATATAGCTTGCCAGTGATGCCAATAAAGTAAACACTTGGATTTTTTCCTTTGAATTTGCTTGGCAAATTGATTAAAGCCCCCTAAATGGCAGTAGGAAGTGTCTGTGGAACGCATTTCTGAACCACATGCTCTTAGATAGCTTTACTGTCCGTGGTCACTGAGTGGCCACCTCCAAATGACCTGAGTCACATCTGGGAATGGTTGTCATTTCCAAATGTTCCTCCCACGTCTCTAGCTCTGTCCGAGGGTGCAGGCAGTAGGTTTCCGGGTTTTATGCAAACCCGAAAGATTCTGGACCTGGAATATTAGGTCCCCTGCTTATCTGAAGCATTTCATTTCAAAGGTGGTTCAGAACCAGTCCTTGAATTTCCTTCTCTGTTGAAGGAACCTGCCCCCTTCGGCCCATCACCATTAGGAGAAGGTTGCTGGGGAAAATGGGGGTGCCAGGAGATATTCGGCCCTGCTGCCTCATCGTCCTGCTGCTCTTTGACAGTTCTGTATGCTCAGGACTAGCTTGTGCAGCGCAGGGTACCTCAACCCCGTTAACCTGTGGGCAGGGCCTAGCAGGGGAATTGCTAGATGTCCAGAATATTTCAGTGATCAAAGGTGAAAATTTATGAGGCCTTTTGGAGAGTCACAGCTAATGGCTTGTGGCTAAGCAGTTGGGAACAGGGTACAAATGAGACAACAGCAGTCGTGTTAGAAAGTCCTTGTAAGCTGCCTTTCTTTAATCTTTCCTCAAAAAAAGATTTGGAGAAAGACCCTCTAAGTAAGAGTTTATTTTAAGTCAATGTGTTCACCCTTAGCTTTTCAGATCAGATATTTAAAAAGATTTCATGGCTAACTTTTCATGTTTTAAAATCTTATATTGATTACTGCTCAGTTTTTCAGTCTACTAACAAGCTTGAACATATTTTTTCATCTCAGTGCACTTCAGAAAAAAGTGTTTATTAAATCTTCTGAAACTGGAGTATAAATAAAACATTCTACCCCTATTGTTCTGAATTACTAAGATTTCACACTTTTGATTTAATTCATGCAGTGGGATGAAATATTTGTGTGATCACCTTCCTATTTCTGAATTTACAAATAATATCCTGAACCACTGGCAATATAGTCTTAAGCTGCTCTTGAGTAACCATCACTGATTCAGTCATTTGATCAAAGGCTCGAATTACTGTGGGAAACCCTCTTAGATTTTGAGAGTCTTCATGAGTAAAAGCCTAGTCAGGCTGTGATGCTGGATCTTCTCCTGTTGTGTCAGTGATATAAAATATAGGAAAATATGTTCTGATAGCTATTGGAAAATAACTGCCGGGGAAAAAATGGCCTGTCTGCACCATGATCCGCTCTGCACACTCTTTCTGTGAAATCAAGAGGTATGTGAGATTAAGCAGTGAGGTAGTTCTTTAAAGCAGGAGGATTCCACCCCTTCTCTCCTGCCTTTTTTCTTTTCTTAAAGGAATTTTCTCTGTTTTGACAGAATGAAAAAACTCAGCAAACAGTTCTGGGTTGGAAAAACAAGCTTTCTCCCACCCCCTCCTAAGTAGTTTTTATGAAATGAAAATGTGAATTGTGATTAGATGACATGTTTTCCCTGCATCGTCTGCTGTTTGCGTTGCAGGTAACTTTGTGATGACAGAGATTTCTCAGAAATCTTTGGCAAGGACTAAAGATTAGTACTTGAAAAGGAGATGCTTTTTGGAAACCCATTCTATCTGCTTCCTTTCTGCACCTATATACACATACTTCACCTTCCTCTCTAGGGTTAGAACCCTTTTGATGAAATGATGCATTTTGATTCTATGATGTAATCGAGGCAGTATTCAAAAATATTTAGGGGGAAAAAAAAAGGTGACTCAAATCCTTCCCCCTTCTGGGATGTTACATATGTCCTCTTGAGTTTATCACTTTTCTATCATGCTATGAAAACAGCATTTCTTTAACACACACTGGCCTGTTGTACACCCTGTTTTCAGTGTGTGATGATGGTAGACCTATATCTCTATGGTGCACACAAAGAAATAAAATATAGCATGATAGTTACTGGGACTTGAACTGGAAACGTGTTGGAGTTAGTGACCAGTGCAAATTCAGCTCAGGTGGTTCAATTTCAACATCTCCTCTTCAAAGCCACCAAAAATGATGAAATTTCCTGCATATTTTAGTATCCTGCCTGCTGCTTTATAAGAGGTTGAGTTAATTCATCATCTCAGTGTCACACAAGCTCACTTCTGGCACAGTTTCAAGAGATCTCATTATTTTTTGATGTCTGTGATGGATTGGAGATGAGAATATTGCTGGCCTAAGGGTTCACTAGCTCTGCCTGTCATATTTGTCAGCTAGAAACCGGCTCTCAAGGAGGGTTATAAGGGCATGTGGGCTCCTGGGCCATTAAAAAGCTGTTCCATTCCTTACACTCAGTTAGACTGAGGAAATGTTGGGTAACAAGTGTGAGAGTTAACTCATGGGATCCATTTTTTCTCTTGTGCACCCAAGAAGGGAAATTCAGGATGACAGCAGAAGCAACAAGAAACTTTTTCAACACTTGATCAATACATCTGGTAATTTCTTACTGCCCTGCTCTGTGAGGGGAGAAGTGTTTGGTTGGGTAACCTCTTAGATAGTTTTTGGAGCTCTGGTGTGGATGAAAAATCCTGTCTAACCCACTTTAATGCTAAAGTGCCAAAGAAAGGAGAACTTGGGATGATCCTGGCCTTTTCATGCTCTGATAAAAATTATTTTCCTTTGGAATAAGGCTCACTGCATACTGAGCACCACTGGCTTATTCAAAAAAATATGAGGGAAAAGAACAACCTAGGAACTGTGTCTATGACAGAACTGATGTAACAGCAGCCAACAAAAGGTTATATATACATATGAAGTCATACGTGAAGATTCATGAACAGGCAAATCTGTAGGCTATAATCTGACTCTTGACTTAGAGTGCTATTAGTTTCCCTGTGAATCTACAGGGACAAAGAACTGAAAATTTGATTTTTTTAAATGCAGAGAAAATATAACAAAATGGAAGCATAACATCAAGTGCAAAACTATATACATTGTGTTTTGTAATATTTCATGCTAAGGAAAGCTTTCTCATTGCTTTAATGCAAAGTTTCAAATCTGCTTGATCCTTATTTTCACTGCATCATGATTAATCGATCTATTGATCTTTGTTTATTTACTACATGCATATACTACTATATGTAATTATTCATATATATATATATACAGTAAAATGGACAGGCATATATGTTTCGTTTAAATAGAATCAAATTAAAGAAGTTAGACAAATGCACAAATATGAGACTGTCCTTACCAAGATGAGTGATAGATTCCTAAAGAGTTGTCCAGTGCTCATCCAATCTTCCTTTAATTGAAGAAATTAATCTTTTGTGCAGTATTCAGGAAAGATTTGCTGTGTTTTCTAGATGTATATTAGACCTTTATGGTGTTTGTAGTGAAATTTCTCTTCATTCCTTTCGTGATAGTTTAAAAACATTTCTAAAAGTGGGTACGTTAACTAAGCATCATGAATACATCAAGAGGACTTATATATGAAGTCCTTTGTGGCAATGTGCAAGGAAATGAACTTTACCTTTCTGGTTTAATGACTATAAATGATTTTATGGAAAATCATGTAATTATTTCAAGCTTGCATTTATTCTTGAAGCGGCCAACTGTTGTGTTGTCTAATAACTGGTGTTATTAAGTGGATTAGTGTAAAAGAATTGCTAAAACTTTCTTTTTTATGCTATAAAGAGCGCAGAATCTGTATTAAAATTTCCCAATAATATCTTCTTACCGTGCTGTCTGTACAGTGTTGAACAAAATGTACTAACAGTAATCTTCCCCAAATTAGGTCACTTTTTTAAATAAATGAGACATTTTATTCCCCCCCCCCAGCAATTAGGATATTACAGAGTGTTTTAAATCCTAATGTATAGTAGGAGAATTCATGTAAAAGGATACAGAAAATAAAATATATTCTACTCTTCAGCAGAATCAACTGTGGAAATAATACTGCAAGATTTCACCTCTGATGTAACCCACCTTACAGATGTCATATTCTGCTGTACTCAGGCTGGAGTCTCTTTTCACTCTAACTCACTGACCTTTCTTAACATTCCTCCTCTCAGGTGATATTTCCTGCTTAACTGCTTCTGTAAAGATTTTGGTGTTTTCAGGAAGTTAACTGATAACTTATTCCATCCAGTTATGTTCCCTATGGACTAGTTTGAGTATCAGAGCATAACAGAGGATTTGAAACTTCTGGCCAAGAGGAATTAAAGTCATACCGTCTCTGCAGTTGTATTAGTAAAACTACCTCTGTCACGTGTTATCCATACAACTTGATGTGCTGGGTCAATGTTGCATCAAACAGGTCCTCAGGCTTGAAATAATTGCAATAAATCCACTGCAGGTTTTTGGTCCCCCTTACGTAGGGGATGGTTGTTAAATTGGGTGCAATACTGCAGATAGTACATGAATGCAGAACTAGACCAAAAAATTTCTGAAGGGAAACAGATGGCAAACCTGAAGCTGATTTCCTGCAGGAGCCAGCTCTGATGAGGGATGAACCAGCCTGGACTGACTCAAACTATCAGACAGTCCTGGATCTGAATTTATTAGAATGATTTAGAACACAGGGGACCTTTACAAATTATGTTCTTATTTGAAATCAAAATAACTATAAAGATGGTAGGAGATAAAGGCTGCATGCTCTATTTTTTTTTTTTTTAAGCTACAACTGGCATTAGCTTTTAGGTGTAGGTGCAGGAACCGGCTTTCTTGGCCAGCTCAAGCTCCACATAACAGTGCTTCCTGGCCATTTTTTGCATTGGGCCTTGTTGTTCCTCTTTCCTTTCCTTGTTTCCTCATTCCACTTCTCTGAGCTGTGTTCAGAAACTTAGAACTGAGCGTCTTCTGCTTGCTCACTTGCTCCTTGGACAGCCAGGCACAAAAAGCATTTGTCTTTCAAAATAAAGCAAATCGTTTTTTTGCAAGACCAGCAACAACTTTAATTGCAGGTGAGTAATGGTGCCATCCATTTGATTTACTTTATTAAATTTCTTTAAACAGAATATGAGCAGATCATCAATTTTCACATGAATGTTATCCTCTGAGATGCAGTATTACCAAGCATGGAAGACAGTCAAAATCCTAATGAAAGCAAAACAGAGTACTTGAGAAAATGCTTACCCCTCTTACTTCTCCATATAACAATAAATACAGTCTACCCTGTTTTAAACAATCACCAACTGTCTGGTGATTCCATTTGTGATTTTACAGAGGAAAACTTAACAGCTATTAATGTGTGAAATTAAATCGCTTTATACAGTGGCTGTGTTTAATGAGAGGGACCCAAGGTTATTTTTCAGCTCCTGGGTGCAGAGGTGTATGTCAGAATGAGACCCCATATTCATTAACTTCCTGGATTTCTTTGGAAGGAAAGCCAGGGTAGAGGGTAGGAAGAGGGATGCTTCTCTTGATCTGCACAAACTGGTGAGCAGAAGTACGGGGTGCCCAGCGAAGGTCACTAGCCTCCCATTTAGGCAGAGTAAATAAAATCTTCATCAGTCAAACAGCAATAGATAACATAAACTGCATTACACCTGAGATAAATAATTATTAGCATCAGCAAATAAATCAGAAATTCTCTTTATGTGAAAATCCATAAAGAGTATTTCTGAAAGCTTTGTTCTAGAAAATTAGCTCACTGCCTTTTTAGGACAAACTCACATTTTTGCAGGATTGTCAGTATTCCTGTAGGCAGTCAAGTTAAGAATTTGGGAAATCCTCAGAGACTTCTTCTGGCTTCAAGAAGAACTGTGTAAAGCCCTTGGTAAGGACAGACACGAAACCTGGAGCAGCTAGAATAGCAGTGCTTGCTTTACGTTGTTCCTCCCTACCAGCTCCATTCACTCACCGAATGACTTTTTCAGTGAAAGAGATGGAAATGATAGCTTTGACTAACAAGTTGAAAATAGAAAAATGAAAAGAGAGAAGGATAAAGGAAGTTGAGTCCAAATGAAATTTTGGATGACGCTATGAGATTAGTGAGGAAACCAGCAAAACTCCCATTGCCTTCAGTAGAACCAAGATTTCCGCTTTTACCATTAAGATACAGACAATTCTCAGAGAATTTCTCTCTGCTCTGATACCTGCAGCTGCTGTTTCAGAACATTTGTATTGAGGATCTGAATAGCTGGGGCACACACGAAATCAGGGTTTCACACATCTATAGATACTTTTCTTTGTTATACACATACGCTGACAGAACAAAAATCTTTGTAATATGTACATAAAGTTTTCTAGAATCATACAGGAAGCATGTCTGCCTCTCTCCTTTTTTATGCAAGAATGTATGTGCTCACCTGTTTTATTGGGTACTTTAAGCCTCCCCCACTGACACTTTAGGCACACTCACAAATATGTGCACTTATCTATGCAGGTAGACCAGGGAGAGTAGTAGAACATCCATTGATCCAATCTTCTCACGGTTTCTTCACATACCCATTAAAACAGATGATATAATTGAAGTATGTGCAAATTAGTACATTTGGATTATTTAGAGAATGAGCTCTCTGTGTTAGACACTCCATAGCAACTGTAGCTTATTCTTCCTTGTTTCATTTAGCATGGGAACAGCTAAAATCAGTCTAAGTGTCTGCTTGCACCAAAAAGGTAGGGCACTTGCTTGTGTCAGCATTTGCAAATGTGTGGCTACCCCATTCTGTGAAAAGAAGTGATGAGTCTTCAGTCAGGTCAGTGACCTACTTTAACGCAGTACAGCTGCATGATTTTGAAAACTGACACAGGGAAGAGGAACAAACATGAGGCTGAGGCTTGGGCAGAAGACATGACTTCTGCTTTTTGTTTTAGATTGCTGCAGCGTGTTGCAAGTTCACACTCTTGTTTGCTCCTTGGTGGTGATTTTCAATTTCTATGCATTGAAATGCCTTTTATGGTTAGGAACAACAGGACATCTGATGAGAGAGCTTGGCTGAAAGGCTTACCTTTCCCTCCTTTCTTCCAGAAAGAATCAGAAATCCTCTCCCATGCTGCCTACTAGCATGGTAAGCGTGTTTCCTCTGTCCCAAAAGAAAGGAAGCATTTATATCTCTCAAAATTGTTTGCTTCACTCCAGAGCTAAGCAGGTGGAAATCCATGGCCCATTTCCAAGCCTTCTGTGACCACTGTGAACAATACAGCTACTTGTCTGTTGTCTCAAGGCGAGACAACAAGTTTTCTGGCTTTGTCCCATTCCACTGTAATTCCAAATTTCATCTTCACAGTTCATTAGCCTCAACAAAATTATTCTGGTTAGTACTCATGTTCTGAAGATCTTGTTCTACTCATTCTCTCATTGCCATTTTCTCTTTATTCCCTGTTGTCTCTCTGCTCAAAAATGTTGAGATTAGATGCGTATTTTTTTAATTGGTGTGAAAGTAGCATTCAGGAATCCCAATGAAAGGCTGAGGTTATTACTGGTCATGGTGCAGGCAAATTGCTAATAAGGGCAATCTCAGGCCCAGGGAGTCAGATATCAGCTGGTGATTAAAATGGATGAATAGGATGAAGCTGTAATATTAACAGGAAGGTAAATGGGGTTTTGAAGAAAACTAGAAGGCAGGGCTTTCTCTTTGCCTGATGATACTGAAAAGAAGTGGTATTCTTAAACATCATTGTACTGTTGCTTTTTAAAGAAAATTTAATTTGTTTAACTGTAATTAGCTCTTAGCAGGGAAACATGTCTACCCTCTAAGAGTTACATTTAGAAGAAAAGTTGCACATTATTTCCACAGGATTAAAGATAATGATAATGTGTATATGACTAGATCAACTTGACGTATTAGATGTGCTGTAAGATGTGCTATAAATGTGTAAAGGTACTTTGCAAAATTCATCTTCTAAAAATATGATTTTACTATAAGCCCCCCATGGGAGGTTGTTTTTTCCCCTAGATTATGTTCTAGCTACAAAGTAAGTTTGAAATTCTGTTTGTTAGTTGTCCAATGAGTTAAAATATGTATTTGAACTTCATGCTCGTATCTGACTTTGTGTCTGTGTGTATAAAGTGTGTGTGTGTGTACACATGTGTGTATATATATAAATGTAAAACTCCATATAGCTCTACCATCATGTATGGAGATTATATAATCTGGATATATAAACTGAATGTATCTGAATATGTATGCAGTCTGTTTTTTAAAGCTCTTTAAAACAAAAAGCAGATTAAATATACTATGATATCTTTACTACAATGAAATGGTAATGGACAGTCCCATTGACTTCAGTTGAGTTTAGATGGTGTAAATCTTTTCTTCTTACATGCTCCAAGACTATTCCATCCTACATTATGATGTTTTGTTAAATGACAGTAGTTTCCTCTCAGAGTTGGTGTCATATTTGTCCAAGAAGCAGGGAATCTTCCAGCTCAGTTGTGAACCTTTATTAAAAAAATATTTATTATTTTATTTTTTATTGTAGATTTCATGGAAAACTTTCTCTCTTCTATTCTCTCTACATACCCAGATTTTCTTCATGTTATTTTCCCTATGGATAATCCTCCATAGGGGACGATCCTCTCCTGATCCTCCTCCATTTCTTGCCTGTTTTCAGATGCTAGTTTCTACTAAGCACAGCAACGCTGTTTCCAAAGTGACCATGAGCCCCATAAACCTTTGGTACTGAATCAGATTGGCAGAACTTTGAGCAGATGAACAGTGGCAGCCAGCTGGTTCTGCTCCGCTGTGCAGCGCTGCCTTGCAAAGAAGCAAAGTGCTCATTTGTTATTTTTAATGCTAATAAGCATGTCTGAGGAACAAATATTTACTATCAATTTCCCCTTAAACAAAAATGGGTTGTGCTGACTGGGCTTTCAATTAGTATGTTGCTAGTGACATTTCTTGGCATACAATTCATTGTATTCCCAAAGTTAAGATGCTTTCTAGTTCTGGCAAAAATGAATATTATTTTGCTGTGTACTAATGAGATGACAGGTTTCTAGATGTGCTGACTGCGTATTTTCAGATAAGCCACATAAGATAGCACGAATCTGGATCACTGTGAAGTTTCTCCTTCTCAGACTTGTTTTTGATTCACCTTTTACTTGAGCAGGGAATATTTCAGGAGCAGTTAATCAATGGAAGTGTAACAGGCAGTCATGCTAGAAAAGACTTGAGTTTATACATAAAAAATAGTGGTACCAGGCAATTAGTAGTATGAGTAACTGAGGAGGCTATGAAAGAATATTTTTAATACAGGGCAAACAAGAAGCTGCATCTTTTTCTTCAGTGGCAAATTGATGCAGTCCTGACTACTGTAATGAGTGACATAGTTAAAATAGCAGACAGGTCAAAGCAGAGAATTCACTGCAATGCTACTAGTCCATCAGGCTTTACAGTTTCACCAGCTATTCAAGTATGAGGAGTTTTGTTTCAAAAATCAATTTAGTAGAATTCACTCTGCAGAGCAAAAATTTTCAGTTAAATTGACAATAGAAGTAATAGTTTTAAGTCTTTGTCGCACTTCTACAATAGAGAGGTAGAGACTGGATGAGAAGAATGTATTGTTGGAGATTTTGGAAATCTAGATAAAAATAGGGCTAAGTGTATTCACTATATAGATGAAATTTGACTGGATACTTAAGTAAGTTGCAAATGCATGCTCCTTCAATAGGAGGAAAAGACTGAGCTATTATTGACGTTTCTTTTTCTGGCTTGTTTCTTTTTCTGGCTTGATTGCCAGTTTATCTTAAAAGACAGCAGAACTGGAAGAATTTTCAAAAGAAACTGAAGGACTTCTGAAAAACAAACTGGGTTATTTAAAAAAACAACCAAAGAAACATAATTTCCTTGCCTATTCAGCCTGAACATAAATGTTATCCCCACCTCCCCTCTTTCTCCCATTATTTTGTACTAAGGAAATTATGCTAAACCAACACCCTCTTTAGTTGAACTCCTGATTTTCTGATGCTGTCCACAGGGCGGATATGTGGCAGACTGTTCAATCAGTTCCTTCACTTGCTTGTTTGGTTTTGTACTCTTTATATAATGTATTCAGATAAATTCCAAAAGCACCAAAAGCCCATCTGTTCTCAGCCAGCTGCACATTTGCCGCTCTGGGCTGTATCCCTCTCCAGTACAGATGGCTGCAGTAACTGGTTTTGGTGTAGGTGTTCCAGTTCTGGTTACTACAGACGGTCTTTTCAAAGTGAGCTGGAAGTTTCTCAGTGTCCAATCTGTAAAACATAAAAGCTGGATTTAAGTCATCTGTTCAACGTGCTCATGAGGGGTGTTTCTCATAAATTTGAATTCCTCTGGGAGAAACAATTCTTTTTTATCGCGTTCTATTTTGCAGTTCACCAAGAGTGAATGTGCAATGATGGCAATTGTGCTGCAGTCAATAGGTAAAATAAAACCAGAATCATACTGAAAAAATGGCCAGTCTTTTTGTATTATGAGCTTATGTACTAGAAAACATACAACTTTCCATACACACATGGACTCCAATAAAAGTAATCTTTGCAATCAGACAGTAAAATCAGTTTACCCTAATTTATGTTTTACAGTAATTTTGTGGGTCAAAAAGTGAAAAGGTTTCAGGCCCTAGCCAGTGTGGAAGAAGAGCTGATTTTACTGCCTGCACAGTCCTTTCTACTTACCTTTTTTAATGATATTACCTTCAAATTCAAAGTTCTTTTCACTTTTTGCCAAAATGCCAGAAAGAGAATATTTCTACTGGACTGCCTTAGACTACTCACCAAATATTTACACATCCTTCCACACCCTTTGGAATCAGGAATTTCTGAACTGGAGATATTTCAGAAATACAGATTCCTCCTATTTTATATTAAGACCCAAAAGTCTTTACATGAAAGTTATCCAAATCCAAATGTGATGAAAGGTAACTGAAGTGTCTTGGAATTTGCCCCTAAATAAAAGCCTCAGTACTGTATGCACCTGCTCTGCTCCTACCCTCCGAAGGGTGCTGAAAGTTGGACCGAATGAGAATCAGAGCCAAGTCGCTTCCCCAGGTGGCAAAAGCTACATGATCAAAATACAAATACCTGTGTGTGGGGGCAGGGGGAACGAGAAGGGACAAAATCTGGAATGAGTTTTTTTAAGTTGGTTCTTGACAGCGCTGTGGTTGCAAAGGGTTTTCGTGCTGAAAAAGTCCTTCCTGCATCTGCTGGGGGGGGGGGGGGGGGGAGTCTGCTGTTGGTCAAACACATAGCATTCAGCATGTGTGGTCAGTGGAAAAAGCCTTTGCTTGACATTTTCACATAGTTTGGTCTGAGTTGCACAAAGAGAGTGTTTGGCTGACTCGCTGTGGGAAATGTTAAATTTATTTTTAGTTTTCTTAGAATATTGAATTATAGTTTGAAACATTCAGTAAAGGAGGGAAGTCAGGAAAACATAACATGTGAGATAGTTCTCTTCCATTCAGAGATAAGAATCGGAAAGATGCCAGTTGGAAGGGACCTCTGGAGCTCTCTGGTCCAACATGCTTGAGGCAGGACTACCACTGTTGCTAGTTCAGGTCAGCCATGATTTTGTCCTGCTGAGTCTTGAAAGCTGCCAAGACCAGAAAGTCTGTGACCTCTGAGAGTCAGTGCTGCGCTGTTCTGCCTATTAAGTTCCTAATGGGGTCCAACCTGAACCACCCAGGGCACAATTTTTGGCCTTTGGCCCTTGTTACATCCTCTGCTGCTATAGAGAAGTGTTTGGTGCTGTCATCTTTAGCCTTTGTAACTGTCCTTTGACTGCCCTGCTCTAGTAAGCAGCCATTACATCATTCTTTTGCCTCCTCTTTGCCAGATTAAACAAGTCCAGCTGTCGAAACCCCCTTTGCAGAACATGTGCTGCAGGCCCTTGACCTCTTTGCTAGCCATTTGCTGGATCCTTTCCAGGTCCTTCACCTCTCCCTTGAACTGGGACTCAGAAGAGGGTCCAGACCTCCAGGCACTGCCTCGCCAGTGCTGGGTAGAGGGGGATAGTAACTTCCCTCAGTCTGCTGGCCCTGATTCTCCTAACATAGCTGCATATGTGATTTGCCTTATTTGCAACAAGGATGCACCATTGCCTCATATTCAACGTGGCATCCACAGCAAACCTCTACTCAGCCGTTTGCTTCCCGGAGTGTAGCCGTACGCACAGGGTTGTTCTGCCAGAAGTGCAGGATTTTGCACTTCTGAACTGCACATTGAACTTCATGGGGTTTCTATTAGCCCAGTCCTTAAAGTTTTTGAGGTCCCTCTGGATTGAGGCTCTACTGTTCACCGAGTCGGTCACTCGTTCTAGTGTAGTGTCACGCGCGGATTCGCTGAGGTGCACCCTGTGTCATCAGCCAGGTATCCAGGGAGCTGTGCACAGTCACAGCTTACGTGCTGTCCTTGTCGGAGCTAGAGAGGTACGGCGAAGGAGAGTGGAGGAAACGAAGGGGTGGCACTGACAATCCACCTCATTAGTTGGCGGGCAGACAGGGCAGGAGGTTTTTTGGACTAGTCGCTCGTCATGCAGGCGAGTGAGCTGTGAGGGAATGCAATTTGGGGATGTGGTGCAGCTCATCCAAGCAGCAGGCGATTTAGCTCTAAAGCTAAGCCAGAACTAGAAAACCAACTTTCTCTCTGCAAGGTAGACTGTTTGTAAAATAGTGTGTCTATATGCAACTCCCTGAGAGCAAGCTATAAATTCACATTCTTGACTATTTGAACTTATTTGATCATTCTAAAAGAAATACCTCCCAGAAGTGTTTTGTATATACTAAATGTTGCAGGTGTTAATCTGACATATCTTACGTCAGAAAGATTGCTTAGTGTCTGTGAGGTAAACAGGTGAGTACTTCCAGAGCAAATATCTGTTCTATATATATACATAGCCACATGTGAAAATTCTGAATTCTCCTTTTGGTTAACATTTTGTTAATATGTCTCAAACGCCCAGTTATCTGCTTATACCTGTGCTCTGTTTTTAGCAGAAGAATAGAGAAAAAAATATTGGAAATTTAGAATGAATACTGGGGGGGAATCTTTCTCTGTTCTGATTTATTTTTCTTTCAGAGAAGCTATGTTACACAGGTAACAGCTTCTATGTGTCTTGAAAGTCTGGAGTAATAGATTTTTCTGAATGGAGGCCAGAATTTTGGGGATGCAGAAATTTGATAGTAAATGCTTTATTGCCACTGTTTTGAAAAGATGAAATAGGACAAAAAAGTAAAATTCCACACTACAGGCTAAATTTCTTTCTGGACAGTTATACTGTTTTGGGACAACACGTCATAAAAATAGGACATTAAAACTTGGGGGTAGGTGGGGAGTAGGTGTTGAGAGAGAGAGATGTTCTTGTGGAATTAACCTATAGAAGGAGAAGGGAAAGAAGTAACTGGAATAATCTCTTGACTTTTGTCTTTGATTTTCTCTACCATAAAAAAAAAAAATCCTCTGCCTATTTCTCCTCTTTCCAAACAATTCAGATAGAAAATATTAAAAGTAAAGGCCTTAATAGGTGGGAAAATACTTAGACATCCCACAAAGTAAACCAGAGACTTTACTAATGTTATCTGTTGTTTATGGTGTACATTCTGTTTTTATGATATCAGGTGCTAATGAAAAGCTTTTAAGTAGAATAAACATACTTGGACAGGGTTTAGGCAGAACTTTTTTAAAGCACTCAAGTGTAATAATGAAGACTAGCCTTCGAAAATGGCCTTAAAAAGAACATCAGGAATATATAGATAAAAATACTGGTAACTACTCTGCACAAAACAATAATAGCTTAAAATAAAGTAAGCTGTATGGAACTCTTCAATGATTTTGTTACTCTGGGAAGATCCCTTCTTCATCTTTCTCTTTGTGCCTAGGTAAAAGACTTGTATTTCTTTCTAGGAGAAAAATGGTAAATGATAAGAATGAAAGGGGAGTGATTAGCACCTAAAAGGATTCTCACATTAAATTTAAAGGCTGCTCAGAAGTGCCTCTTTCAATGTTTAGCAGAGGGCTGCTGAATATATTATCAGATTTTTTTTAATATATGTAATTACTCTATTTGCAAAAAGAGCAATGTGTATATATGCATGTGTATTGACTCTGCATCCATGTATGACCAGTAACCTCAAGGCTATCCTGTCTTTTCTTTCTGTCTTTTTCAAGCTTTCCGTAATTCCCTGGTGCTTGTAATCATATTTGGAAATTACTGCCACTTGCATAACATAGTACCATTATGCCAGCACGCTTTAACTCAGGTTTACACTTTATTGCTATGCTTTGTGGAAAAGCACGTTATTTAGACACAGTAAACCTGCAAGTGTGGGTATAGGTTTATAGTACATACCTTGGATGGGAGGGGGTGAATGCTATGAGGCATGCCACTGGCCAGCCACCACGGTTCAGCCATGTAATTGGAAAAAAGGGGACAGAGAGAAGTCCTAAGGCTTCTCTTTCCAGACGTAGCTGAAGCCTCTTTAGTCAGGGCAAAATCATGATGCAGAGAGAATATTCCCAGATGTCAAGGGAGGAGCGCAGGGAAGGTCTGTTTCTATTAGCGTAATTACATAATCAGTTTGCCTGTGGGCTCTGGAAGCTGCAGTGGGCTCTTGGTGAATGTGCTTACGTTGTCTTTATTCAGTTAGGTGAAGACAGCCCTCCTACATGAAGGATGCCCACTTGGTTGGGAACATAGTTATCCACTTGTTAACACTCCCAGAAGAAAGATTATAATGAAAAGCTTTCACAGCATACCAGTATGAATGCAAAGCGAAGTTGCTGCTCTCAGTGCTGTAATCCTGAGTACTTGCTAAACATGACATAGGAGCACTCCATCCCAGGCAACAGATCCATTACGATTTAGAGAACTCTCTACAATATTGGAAAAAATCTGTCTTTTTTTAATAACACATGCCTAGTAAATCTTAACAAAATCTGAAAGTGGCACAGATTTCGGGGCTTAGCCACAAAACTGAAGAGTTTAATTTTCAAAAACTTGCCAAGGTCCCTTTGACATGTCAGTCAGAACTAGTCAATAAAGCTGGTCTTTCACAGGAAGTGATTTGATTTGTGTCACGTTAAATTTGCTGAAGACCCAAGCCTGGTATCATATAAAGGTAGTTTTTAGTCATTTTTATTGGTGGAAATGGTAAGAACTAGGAAAAAAGAGTTTAAAGCAGTATGAGATATTCTTCCATATGCTAAAATAAATATTCAGCATAGAAGAACTCAAAGAAATGTTTACACAACAGGAAACCTGATTCTGGCACCAATAGCAAGAGATATGATAGCAAAGAACAACAATTAGTTTCTCTGTACTTTTTGTTTCTTTTGGAGTTTGTTTGGGATGTCTAAAGGCTCACAAGTGCAAATCACTAAGTCATATGCAGCTATTCTTTTTTTGCTATCCATTTTTATAGCAGGTGGGAAGAAGTATTTCAAGAATTAATGCATGGCTATTATATATTTTTTCCTCATAGAGGGGAAACTAAGAGTGATAGTTGCTTTATATTACTTGCAGTATGCTACAAGCACTGGAATTGGCTCCTGAATGTGGTCAAGGACTTATTTCATTATGGGAAATAAGTTAACACTGTTTGCTTAAGCAAGGAGACACTATGTTCAAATAACAAAAAATAGCACTTCCTGTTTATGGACTACTTGCACATTTTTAAACATATACTGGAATTTCAAAATATCTGAACTTCAGAAAATTTGTCTGTACTGAATTAATCCAGCTTTTTTTTTTTTTAATGTCAGAGGCACTGTGCATTAAAAACAACTGCTTTCCATTTGAAATGTTAAATGTGTAAGTTGGGGATTTTAGATAACAAGGCTTTAATATGAAGCTTCATATTAGTATTTATGGAATTCCCATTTTCCATTAATTTCTGAAAGTTGCTAGTAGCCATAAAATATGGATAAGGTATTTTGATTCTAATTGTGATGATTTGTGATTGGTGTCTCACTGATGTATAAATAATGGAACTAAGGAGAAAAAATACAAGGCTAAATTTAAACAGATCCATGCTTAATTAGCGCTTAGTAAGCTAGATAGATGAAACATAAAGAACTTTGAAGTCAAGTAGTAGAAGACAATAGTATTCTGGCTACCAATAATAGCCTAGTGATTTAACTAAAAGCGTGCCTTGAAATTAATGCTCCTATACTTCATAGTCATCATAACAAGTGTTACTAAATTATTAGCAAGAACAAGGCAAGCAGGTCATGGAAACTGATTGCTCCCTCCTTCTGCTGTCTAATGGGTGTTACAGAGAAGCCAGTGCCAGACTCTTCTCAGGGTGGCCCAGCAAAAGAACACTAGGCAATGGTCACAATTTACAGTGAGGGAAATTCCAGTTAAATATGAGAAAAAAAATGCCTTCACCAGGAGAATGGTTAAGCACTGGAACAGGTTGTCTGATGAGGCTGTGGAATTTTTATCCTTGGAGATGCTCAGAGCTCAACTGGACAAGCCCTTGAGCAACCTAACCAAACTTTCAGGTTACCTTTGACCAGAGGTTTGGACAAGATGGCCTCCAGTGCTCCCTTTCACCTGAATTGTTCAATGATTCTGTGTTAGAAACACCAGCCAGGTGAGGGAAAGAATGGATTAAAGAATATATAACTTGGATGTATTCAAATCAGTAGAGCCAGATGAAATGACTCTGGCATACTTATAGGAGAGATTCTTAAAGTCTTTCAGTGATGAGTGACAATCTTTGAGCATTTCTAATGAGTAGCTGACAACCCAAAGAACTGGAGAGAAACAGAGTAACATTTGCAACAAGGAGGGAAAGGAGGACCCTGGGAAGGGTACTTTGGTCAGCCTTATTTTGCTGCCTGGAAAGACAAAGAATGAATGGTCAGTTTGTTACCTCCTAGAAGACAAGAAGGAAGTAAAAAAACCCAGCCAATATACATATATCAAGAAAAATGTGTATCAATTAATCCAATTTGTTTCTTCGACACGCTAACTGAACAGAGCAATAGGTGATGCATCCTGATTTAAGCAGAGGGGAGCAATAGGTGATGCATCCTGACTTAAGCAGAGCTTTAGACATTGACCTATAGGATACTCTCAAAAACAAGCTAGGGAACTGTGGCTTAAAAATAGTAAGCAAAGGTTGAATTTTAACTGTTTTAAAGTTGAAAGGGTTTACCAAGGGGGGTCTCACAAAATGTATACTCTCCTGTGTCCATTATTCTCCCTCCAATAGTGATCTAGATCATGGAGTAAAAAGTATAGCTGTACATTTAACCAATGTAATCGAGTGGGGAGCAAGTGCTCTCTAGGGTGGGATTAGAATTCAAAATAACCTTTGTAAACTGGAGAAATAGTCTTTGATAAAATGCAGTAGAGACAAGTAGAAAGCAGTGCTGAAAAGAAGAAACGATAAAAAGCACAGAAACAAAAGCATCTGGGTTTACACTGAGTCAAAAACATTCAACACCTTGATTCACTGGCACAAATTCATTCAAAGATTTCTTTAGCATATTGCCCACAAGAGACAGGTAGTAATTATCTTGAGCTACACAATTCCAGTGAATCTCACCAGGAAATTTTTGTCCAATTTCATCCGCATAAATGTTGCAAACAAATCAACATCCAGAGGAGATCAAAAGAAAATGGCTGTAGTTTTTGTTAATAAATGCATTCAGAATTTTGCCTGTGATGTCTAGACCCAGAATGTCTAAGACAAGAGACATGTAAATGTGGGAGAAGAGGATAAAGGAAGTCACATATTAAATAAAGTTAACTAAAGCAAACATACATATTTACCTATACACATAAACATGTATTTTACTTAATGAATTGCACACAAGATGTACTGAATAGAAATAATTACAAAAAAGGTGGTAGCTCTACATACTATTTTCCCTTCTTACACAGCTGAGACATCTCATTTCTAAAAGCATAAGGAAATAGGAAGTATGGTTTTTTTCAGGCAGTATTTTATAATGCAGTATCTTATAATAATGCAGTTCCCACTAACTTCAGGATCTGAATCTGAGAATTCATTAGTCCCTAGTTGGCAGAAACAGAAAAATAATTTTGACTTTCCTACCTCAGCCTGAAATTCTCTCTGATCAAGTAACTTTTTAATGATGCTTACAGTTAGATGAAGCTTCATTGTACAGACATAGGGTGCTTTTCTTCTAGGGAAACATTAAATTAACTAGTATGATATTAAATTAGATCTAGCACATATATTCCGGCACCCTAGCTTTACCTCGAAAATACTACATTCACTCTCTGTGCCTATTGTAACCAAGGATTTTCCAAAGTGTTTTGGAAAGATTAAGCTAAGCTAGCAAAATTAATGGAAACTCTTCTTCACTTCGCATCTATGTAATTTTAACATGAATGAAATGCTAAGGATGCATATGTCAAGAAATTGAGTGCAATTATTTTTTCTTTTGTATATTCCATGCAGTAAATGTTACGGTAAAGGGATGTGAATGACCAAGGCTCGCAGGCTCACATGCAAGACTGCTACTGTGTGAAAGGCATGTTTGAATGTGAAAATTTGTTTGGAAGCATTTTCAGCATTTCCACAGTCTTACCTGTAGGACCAAATTACAATTTTCATACAGTGCAGCATTACTGAGTATATAATATCTTCTGCAGTCTCTAACAGGGATAGGTTCTCTTTGCCTCTCAATAAGATAGGCAAGTATATATCAGCAGTAATACATTTTCTTTATCATGTTTGTTCTACAAGTTTTCAAACCCTTATACGTTACAAATGCCTGCCCGCTCACTTGAAGCACTACATCTGAGAGCCTTAATAAGGAGCCTGGGATCTGCATACAGTCAGTAGGACTTAAAGAATTTGATATAGACCTCTGGAGACCCTCCTGCATATTAGTAAGTTTAAGCATGGAAACGTGTAGGGTCTCGGACTATCATTAGATGAACTAGTGCTCTTTTAGAGCTCTTTTCTCCATTGACAAAAATGTCAACTGATGTCCTGAACACGACACACATCTTGGGGCACTTGGGGTGAAGTGCCTGTAGTCCGCAGTGATGGTTAAACACTCAGATAGCCGCGCACTTGTTGATGTTGTTTCAACAGGAGCTTTGGGCTTTGCACTGCAGAGACCTAGGATGACTGCGGGCAGCTCCCAGTTGTTTGTTCAGAGGCAGTCACTGAGGATATATTAACTCTTTTGATGTTTACTTTTGTAAATGTAAAGTCAAGTGCAGAGGAAGGTCTTCAGATAGAAATACTACAGGACTTTAAAAAAAAAATTGGAAGTTGTTAAAAGGCACCTTTCCCCCTGTGAAGGCTGTCTTTAGGTAGATAACTTGAACTCTCTTTTGAATATCAAGTTTTCCATCACATCTATTTTTCAGCCCAGGCCTGAGTTCCCAACAGGAATTCTACAGGAAAAAATGAGTTTAATAGGATGTGCTGGGGTTTGGTAAATAGGGGCTGATGGATCTGACTGATCCATTCTCTAATGGGAGCAGGAAGGAGGGGGCCATGACAACTATTTTGCCTATGCCTGGAAGGCTGCAGAAAACAACAGAGAAACTAGATCATGATTGTAGTTCATCCTTCAACGATAACTGTCTGAGATGTCTAGTTGAATTATTTCATTTATTTTCAGGATTTGTTTTTTTTTTTTTTTTCTGTGCCTGGATTCCCCTAGACTATCCTGTGCAATTTTGCAGAGTTCTGTAGTAACTGTGATACGTGTTTTACAAATGTCACAGATAAGGACAGGATAGATATCCATATTTTGGGGTAATTTTATATGAACTTTTTGAAATTCTCTAAACCTGTCTTTTTTTTTTTTTTTGACAGGCAGGTAGTTCTGACTAATATTTAGAGCTATTCTTGAACAGTTATTGCATGAATGACTCTATAAGGTGAACAAGTTAATCTTTGTTATCCTAGAACCCCTAATTATGTAATTATGATTTCTGTAGGAAATTCTGGCAGCTGTTTTTATTTGCTTGAGTCTGAAAAGGGTCACATATTTTGTGTCTGCAACATCTAATTCAGCCAAAGCAATTATGAAGAAATATGTAAAAGTTAGTTAGAGGAGTCAGAGGGTTCTGTTTCTATTCCTTAACTGAATGTACATTTTGACTTGCAGATTCTTCTGTTGAAATGCAAAATATATACGTTTAATATGTCATGCAGGTTGCTTAAGCAGGCAATGCAAATGTGTGAATTACCTCAGCAGAGGTGCAACAGAATATAAAAGAGAGCCAACAGAGTATAATTGTGTGCCAATTTTCATTCATTAATCAGGTACTGAATAATGCTTAATGTTTGCCAGGACATTACAAACTGAAAACTGGTAAATATTGCTAAATAGTGTTATAAATGTTTTTGCAGGTCTGACATAACATAAATTTCTATACTGACAAAGCTGGATTAACAAGAGCATATTCAAATCCCGAAGTCATCCGGGGGAAAACTAAAATTCCTGAGAGGCTGTTTACAGCTTTACTAGCAATGTTTCTGAGGTCAAACATACTCTCTTTGAACTCAGCACATAAGCCAGAAGTATCTTTCAAGAAAATTTACTTATCTGTTCTCCTTTTCTTGTCTATTTCTGTCAAGAATGCTGGATCCATTTGCTTCTCCTGTATCTAACCTAAAAAGCAAACAGTCCTCCAATATTCTGATGGACTTAAAGTCCAAAATCCAAAACACCAATGTCCTAAAACAAACAAACAAACAAAAAAACCCTTCATGCTTAAGTTCTACCTAGCTAGGGGGACATGTCCAGCATTCCCCCTTGTCCTGTGATCCCTGTGATCATAAGTTTTATGCATTATTTACACTTTTGAGTCCATTTTCCTTAAAATGTTCTCTAGGTGAGTAAGTCCAAGGTCTCAATTCCTGCAAATTATGCTTTTGCAGTTTACTTTGGATATACCAAAGTATATTTGGATATATGCTTTTCCCTTTTTATGTTAAAATCACATCTGTTTTATTTTGATGAAATCCTTAAGGCAGCTGCTTTAAGGAACAGGCAATGCATAGGTGTACAGGTGACTTCAGGGATATTCTTCTTCTGGGCATAAGTAAGGTTACCGGAAATGTTCCCATAAGCCTATTCCACTGTATAGGTATTTTTTTTAATTTACTTTTCAAAATATGAGATAAATTATTTTTCATTAAATACCTGCTGCCCAGATTCTTCTGTCCTGTTAAAAGAGTATATCCATTAAGCAAATAGCGGAACATACCTACAATTGATAATACAGAAGAACATTAAGAACTGTAATGGGAAATTGAGTCTCTCTAAGTCCAGTGTTAACTTTTCTGGTAATAGCCCTTCTATGTTAAATTATTGGCATTATTGAGATGAATGACTGTGGGTGATATTTAAAAAAGTATGGGTATGTTAAGTCTTGCTTCTGGGAAGAAGGAGCTGAGGAAGTGATTCAACAGATGGGTCATTTCTCTTATGATGCCAGTATTGAATCCAGGGATTGATTTAGTTGGCATAATAACTCATTAAAAATAAACTTACGCAAGAAATGGTGAACATCAATGGGAAAAATGAAATCTAAGGATAAGACAGGTTGTCTACATATGATCTGTTATTAATTCTAGCTGTTCATACAGACAGTTGTATGTGTATATTCAATTCTGTTCATGGTATAGAGCTTCTTCCATTGAGGCAGTAGAAAGAGGCTCCTTAAATAGTGTTAACTACTGTGGTGTATCAGTACAAGAGGAAAGGCAGAGTCTTTCAGATAGCTAAACACTCTAAAGATAAAACCAATGCTAACAGGAAAAGCCCCAGTACCCTCAAAAGGTCTCTCAGACAACTGGGGCTTTAAATTGTGGTAAAGCTGGATGAAACGCATCTGACTCTCAGTAACAGAGAATCATATTTGCTCTCTGAGATCCTGCATCCCTCTCACCCCGGCCCACTGTTGTCACCATGAAGTGAAGTCAGTCAGGCCCTTCTGCCACCTGGTTTGGATGAGGAATTCTGCCATGGGCCTGAGGAAACTTCTCAGGGAAAACGTCACCGAATGTTTTTGTCTGAAAGCATTTTTGTGACACGAAAAGAAAAACAAAACATAACTTTTACTAGTTTTACAAATACAAGTATCAGTGTACTTGTTCTCTGCATTTCCAGTTCTGTACTTGGTTCTCTGCATTTCCAGAATGGGTGAAGATCTGGTAAAATGCCCAACTGTAATCCTGAGTGTTCAAGAAAGCCCTTGTTTCCCCATTTGAAATACAGCCTGCATTATTTCCTCTAAATCAGTTTCCATCATCAGTATTGTCCTGTTCAACCTTCAAATCACCAAGTATCTGAGGGGCATGGTCTGACAGAGATGGTTAAAACAGCCCCCCCCAGCATTCATTCTAGTTCCCACACCCCTCCTCCTGCTCCAGGCTTGTGGGGCCACGCAGTAAATCAGACCAGACTGAAAAATGGCCAGATCAAAATCAGGTAATTTTTACCTGGAACAGTTAGTCCAGTTTACCCACAGCCACACAAATGACTCCCAAGTAACAGCATAAGCAGCCTGGACCCAGGGGGAAGCTGGGCACTGCTCAGAGAGATTTAAGAACTATTGTCTTTAAATGCCTGTCTGTGGCCTCTGTTATAGCCCTGCTTGTAACTAGATTTGACTTGATGCTGGCAATTGTTCATGTTACTTGACTTGGCTTTATCACTCAAACTGTCACACTTGAGACCAGGTAAGGAAAGGCTGCTGAGAGTCTCGGAAGTCGGAGTGCCTTTCAGAGAGGAGAAAGAATAATGCCTCTTTTCCACTGCGAGTCTTCTTCCATCATCATATACTCTCCCTTAATATTTAAGAACAAGGAAGGACAAATGGTCTAGATGACAATAATTCGTGCCTTTAAAAATATTTTTAAAACTCCTAAGTGGGTTGAAACTTTGTCCACTGGGGTACTCCCATTTCTTCTTTGATCCTGTGAATCCATCATAGCCATAGCTGACAAATTCGAATAAAAAGGATACAGAATTTCTCTTACTGTATAGAAAATATGTAACAAAACCTCAGATTTCTTTATGTATACAAATTAATTTGAAGCAACAGAATAGGTTCACATGCTTGGAGATTTATTGATGGTGGGTTATAGATGGCTTTCTTACTTGAAATGGAGACACTAAGAAACTGAAAGAGTAGGAGGAAAACCCCACACCTGTCTTCAGAATGAGCAGGAGTTCCTTAGAACATAATTAGAAATCATTTTTATGAGCTTGGGAGTGTGCGTGTATGTAAGTGTGTGCAGTTCCAGTCAGCTGAATGCTTCTTTCCCAGAAGATGTGTAATGATAAAAATGGTTCATTGTGTTTTGGAATTTTTCTGCTTCAGTTTTGCAGAGCCCTTGTGTCTCCCCTGAGCATGATACAATATTTAGATAGGTCCAAGCATCTGGTTAGACCGGGGCATTTGGGAGTTCTTCCCAGCAGCAGCAACTGCATAGCTAAGCTCTTCTTAATGTTGTGCACAGCAAGAAAGCACTCAAGACAGGGTTTGCGCAGAATAAAGACTCTTCAGGACATTTGAGACAGTTACTGACAAAAAGTAGACTAACTATAAAGACATAATAAAGACTAATAAAAACATCTGTATTTTAAGGGAATGTCAAAGAGGAAGTAGCTACTCTTTAAGGTGTGTGGCCCTGATAGCCTTTCTCATATCACACCATTCTTAATAAAACAAACAAAAAGTACCCAAAGCAAAATTTTCCTTGTCAATATAAATTAAATCTGAAGTGAGCCCAGGAACTTTCAGATGTAAGTTATTTAATTTCTTTTTTGTTGTTCTGTGATTCGAAATCTAACCTGAATGTCCAAGGGTGTCATTGAGATGGAAACAAAAAATGGTGAGTTTTCCCTTTCAGTATTTGCAAACCTTCACTTCTTTTTTTTTTTTTTTAGCTCCACAGTCACTTGCTTTATTTAATTTTAATCTGAAAGTATGTAAAATGGAGATTCTGAAAAGCAGTTCTCCTTTTGCACTCAATTTGCACACAAATATTTAATCTTTAAAAAGAAACACTCATATTTTCAATCAGCAAATATGTTTCTATTAAAATCTTCTTTGTGTCAGTCCATTATTGGAACTAAATAGTTTCAGGATGGAACAGAAGATTAGCATCAGCAAGAGCAACCTCTCCGTAGAACACGTGTCCAAGGGCCCCTGCAAGAGACTTACGTTGCAGAGAGCAGATTACTACAACACTAGTATTTTCATAAGGTTATATAAAAAGCATGTTTTGTGGTTAAGTTTATATGATGTTCAGAATTTAAACATCATCCATCTAGGATTGTAAACATGTGTTTTCAGGAATAAATAACACTGTTATGATTTATTGCTGGGATGGCAATATTTCATTTTATTTTTTCAAGACATTCTGGAAACCCACAGTAGAAGTCTCCACATAATGCACAGAAAATTGAACTGCTTTCATGTTGCTCAAGGTCTAGCCTTGTCAAAACTATTCCAGGAAGCTTTCAGTTATATAATTCATCACTTCAATTAGATCTTCATTACCTGAATCATTGGGAAGCAGGATGATTAAAAAATAATGAACTTTCTTTCCACAGGAATGGACACTGACATTTTGTGAAGGTGATTTTAGAATCACTGTCCTTGGAAAGTAAGGTCCTGCTGATCTGATCCTGTCTTAAAATTTATCTTGGCTACAAAGCCAAAGCCAAGTTATTTCCCCTCTTGACTTAAGTAAATGAAAGGCCTTGCACACAGGGCTGATCATTGAATCTGAATCACAGATGTACAAAAAAATTCAGGTTGGGAGGGCCGTCAGGAGGCCTGTAGTCCAACCCCTTGCTCAAAGCAGGGTCAGCTTCGAGGTTGGACCAGGTTACTCAGGGCCTTGTCCAACTGGGTCTTGAAAGCCTTCAGGGATGGAGAGCGATGACACAACCTCCCTGCACAACCTGTGCCACCGAATCTCCCTTGTTTCAACTTGTAGCCAAGCTCTCCCACCCTCCCACTATGCACCAATGAAGAGCCTGGCTCTGTCTTCTTGCTGACCTCCCCATCAGCATGGACAGGCTACTCTTAGACACCCCTGAAGCCTTCTCTTCTCCAGGCTCCACAAGCCCAGCTCCCTCTGCCTCCCCTCACAGGGGAAGTGCTCCAGCTCCCAACCATCTCAGTAGCCTTCTGCTGAGCTTGCTTCACTTGATCAACCTTTCTTCAGCAGGGGACCCAAAACTGGGTGCAGTATAGTGAATGCTGAATGGAGGAGGATAGTCACATCTCAATCAGATTGTGCTCCTGTTAATACAGCCCAGGATGCTGTTGGCCTTCTTTACTGCTTGGCCATGATCTTTGCTCTTCCTCACCTTGCTGCCTACCAAGACCTGCAGGTCTTTTCTAGCACAGTTGCTCCCCAGCCAGTCAGTCACCAGCCTGAATTGTTGCAAAGGTTTCTTCCTTCCCAGGTGTAGGACTTTGTGTTTGTCCTTGTTGAAATTCATAAGGTTACAGTTAGCCCTTTTCTCTGGGCTGTCTGAATGGCAGCCTTTTCTCTGGGTGTAGTCCTCCCAGTGTCATGTCATCTGCAAATTTCACTAGAGTGCACTCCATCACTTCCTCTAGATTCATTGATAAAGATGTTAAATAGGATAGTTCCCAGGGTAGATCGTTACAGAGCTCTAACTGTAATTATTGTCAATATAAAATTCATCTATTATATCCACTCTCAAGTCACTAAAAGAAACTTGTAAAAAAATGAATTTTTTAAACATATTTCCATCAGTGATTTGCTACTATGTTCTTTTGGTGCTTATGCACTACCATCGTGCTGTGATGACTGGGCTCCGAATCACCCCAGAGAAACTCTGGTGGGACTGTTTATTTTTGCAGGTGTTGAAAGGAAAGGGTTATCATCATTATGAGAACATGTCAGCTCACATTCAGCACAGTGAAGAAGGAATCACGCCTTCTCCAATTGGCAAATACTAGTTTTTATCTAGCAATAACGAGTATTGATTGTGCCAATACTTCTTTGTAAAAACAAACCAATCCTTCCCACTCCCTCCTAAAAAAAATTCTCAAGTACATATCTGTTTATATTTGATGACACCTCTTTAAATGCTGAGGTATAAATCACTTACTAATAATCTAGTCTGTACTCTTCAGCTAGGTATAGTGGAAGATAGTCACATCTTCTCCACAAGGCATCTACATAGGGGCTGTGAGTTGTAATGAAAATAGCCTAAGATAAAGAGTGTGTAGGACTTTAAGGTCCTTCTTCTAACAGCATAATTTCCTTTTACTTATGTTCCTGAATGAAAGGAACAAATACACTGGAGTTACCAGACAAAATTGTAGGGCAGTTAAAATCAACCCTGGGTTGCCACTGTCTGGACTGGGAAAGGGCTTTCCTCAGTGGCACAATATTATTACACTGAGGCAGAAGCTTAGGGTACCAACTCCTCATCCCCTTCCCCCCCCCCCCCAAAAAAAAAAAACCCTCTTTAAATGAAGATTCACCTTCATATTACAACACTTTACCATCAAAAATAGGATAGGTGTCTATCTCATAATACACTGTGCAGAGACACCCTCTCTAGTTGTCCCAGAGCGGGGTGCCCGTGCCAGTATGGAGAGCTCCTGTATTTCATCCTGCTTAGCAGCGTAAATTAGCCGAGGCAGAACTTGCGTTAATGCTGTGCTGGGCTGGTTAATCAAGTTAGCCTGAGTGCTAGCTCGGGGGAAGGACAGAGCTATCTCTGCAGATTCTGCCTTGTGTTATATAGACATATTTTTATCTTTGATGACTACCTTCATCATTGTGAGACAGAAGAATGGAATTCCTTGTTAGCTGTGCTGGTTTTAGCATCCCTTTACTGTGAAAAGTGGGGCTTAACATAATAATGAAGATGGATGATGAATCAGGAAGAAGACCCAGATGAGAAAAAGGGATATCTAAGTCTTTGAGAGAAAACAGGAGATGGTGTTCGTGTAAGGTCAGTCTGAATTACTGCTGCTTTGCTGGTAAAGACAACCCTCTAGGCAAAAGGAAAGAGAATTATTTTACATTTGTTTTGAAACTAGGTGGTCATCTTATGTCTGAAATACAAATTATTTCAGTAGGATATTGTTAATCATATCAGCTGAGCATAGTGCACTTTAATAGTGTTTTCATTTCTAGAGCAGAGCAGAGGTAGGTAGTTACAGGTTTGAAAAATCAAAATAGCACCATCTTCTGTGGAAAAGGGCAGCCTCCTCTGTCCAAGAGATACAAAGCACAGGGGTGGTCTCACCTACCCCGTGTTAAGCACATATGGTCCAGAAGTGCCAGCAAAGCACAATAGCAGCCTCTGATGATGAAGAAAAAGGAATGAAAAGAAACAGGTGAAAAATTTAAACTTTTTCAAAAGGTGGAAAGGGACAGTTCCTTTTCAAGTCACAAAGATGAAACCAACAGGGTTCTAGAGAAATCTTTGTGAAATACAGGAAATTTAGCAGGAAGTTATATTCCATATGGAGAATTAGATTTGTTTTTTTCAAATTCTTCAGCATAATTTAAAAATAAATACGTAGAATTATCATTCTGTGTTAAATTTTATAAAACCTTTCCCGTACACACAGTAAGTCCAGGATCACTTAACAGGCTTGGTCAAAATTTTCCTGTCTTTGAAAGCTTTTAGCCAAGTTTCATGATAAATTTTCAGGGATCCTGAAACTCTGTACGCTAAGAGTAATAAAGTGTGCTGACTGAGTAATACTGGAGGAAGGTGGTTTTCACACAGCCTGGGCCTTTAGCGACGAGCGCACTGCAATCATATTGCTTCAAGCAAAGCTCGTGTGGGTGACACTTGGAGCACCATGGCGGCAGTGACAATGACCGAGTGACCAACATGCAGGGAAGTGTGTGTGGGGGGGAAATCTTACCGCAGCAAAATTAAGAGAAGGTGTGGTTGTTCTTCCTCATTCCCTCACACTCTGAATTTCAGAGAGCTAAATGTACCCATCTGTTACTCATGTTTTAAAATGTCTAAGGAAAATGTGATGTTGATGTAGGCTGTAAAGAAAAATCTCTTGTTTTGCTTCAAGATTGAGTAAACAAGAACAGCTATAATTCCACCTGCTGAAATGGCTGGCATTGAGGAAGGATAAGGAAAATACTAAAAAAGCGAGGTCTGTCAGCCAAAATCAGAATATTTGTTTGAGAAACAGTAACAGCATTGTTGTCCACATGCAAGTTCTCCCAAAGCCAGTATCATCTGCTGTGGCTTTTCTTTTGCTTCTTAAAACCGTGAAGCTTGACAAGAGAGAATCTAAATTCTCGTATATATACGTCTTGAAATATTTATATTCTGAGTGCCTTGAAGCAGGGAATGGTGGGATGGTTACTTTCATTTTCTTCTGACTACTCATCCATAGCAAGGTTTAAAAGAGAGTAGGTAACTCGAGGGTGGCCTGCTTTGTTGCTTCTGCAGGCTGGACTTCTTGTATGTATTCTTTGGAATCCTTGCATCCCTCACTCCACTGCTTTTTCTCAAGCATCCCTGCATGAATTCATTGTGGTTGTCCATCATCTCCTTCTGGCCCATCTTCCTGTGACTATCCAAAGTCTCTCAGTGCTTTCTCCCCGCTTTCCAGGGCCGTGTTGTGCCCATGCACTGCACAGCAACACATGGGGTCGGAGGAGGGAGGGAGAGGACAGGAGGTTTCCACGTTGTCCCTGTTACCTCCAGGGTAAGAGCTTGTATGTGGCGGTCTGATTTACGGACTCTGATGTGCTGGATCTTGGGGGAGCATATCTCTACTGTGCTGTTTCAAAGTCTTTTGCATTACGTTTAGCACAGACCTATCTTGCGGGGAGATTCCGTTTCCCACGACTCCCACGTGTTCCCGGCCACTTACCTCCCTGCAGCAGTAGGTAACCTGTTGCACGCAATGCCGCTTCCTTTCAGCGGCTCCCCTTCTGCTTCCTTTCAGCAGCTCTTTGTTCAGCCGGGCTCCGCCACCGGTTCAGCTAACCGCTGCCTCTACAGCCCTGGACGAAGTCAGTCTTCGGTCCCTGTTCGGGCACCATTTGTGCCGGTCTGATTCACAGACTCCAGCGTGCTGGATCAGAATCAACTTTATTCAAGCAAGCAAGCCCTTTATATAAGCTCTAGCCCCGATCGGTACTTTCTCGAAGGTCAGGTTCCCATCATCACTCCTTCTCATTCCGTGCGGCTACTACCTTATCTACATACTGCTATTTATTCCTCCCGAGGCTTTTGGCTCCTTAACTCTCTTGTCCAATCCCTCGCTGTCTGCCCCTACACTTGTACATGTGCCTTTGATACTTTCCTAATTGCTTTGCCTTTCATTCTCTAATCCAAAGTCTGTTTGTACTCCTTCACTCCCATATCCGTATCATTACAAGTGCTCTTCCTACTTTTCTCCCACTGTTTTTTTTATTGTGTCTTGGAATAGCCCTTTTAGATAAACCATACTGACATGTTAAAAAACAAATGTGGGAAGTGTAAGACTGGATCATGGGAATGGTTGGACTGGACATGGTTGATAGTAGTAGGGACTCTGTGCATCATGAAAGTTACTCTCTCAAATAGTCATCCTTAACTCACTTTTGCTGGGTCTATAAATGTATTCCAACCAAAAGACCATTTCATGGACTGCATAGAAGCCTTTATTATACCTTGGGTAACAAATAGGTGACAAAGGCTGTGGCCTGGCCTGGCATACTCCCTCCTCTCCTGAAAGCTGAGAGAATGAAGATCAGTTCTATAGGTGTGTAAAAGCATGGGCTTCTATTATACTTACTCTCTGGATTAGTAAAGGGTTTGTGTCTTCTTCACATTTGTCCCGCTGGCATCTCTCAGTGGCATTAAGGTGAAATGCAAATATTTAAAATAAAAAGACGATGGCATTCATTTGTATAGCTCGTGACATAAGAAGATCTGGAACGGCAATTTTTAAAAATTGTACTTTTTTTTAATCTCTGCCAATTTTTTTCATACACGTATCAACAATGTTATTTATCTACTTTAAAGATTGGCCATCTTCAATATTTCTCAAATACAGACACTTTTTGGTTTGTAGCTTGGCAAAATACCCAGATGTCTGGAACTCAGAAAATTGTGGGTTTTGGTGTTGAGATCTAAAAAACGATTAAATGGATTAAATCATGTTTCAGACCAATGTGAATTTATCTAGGCCATAATATCAGACTCTGAAAACTGTTTTTTAAACTGAAAATATTGGCAGAAGAGCAGAATTTTATGAAGAGAATATTTGTTCTCACCAAAAATGTAGCTTAATCTGCTAAAGAAGCTACCTTGCTACTTTCTTAAATGTGTGACCCTGGCATTTTTTTTGTAAACAAAGTGTTATAAACTAATCCACTAGTAAAAATGCATTTTCTTATCTTAATCTTACATTACCACAGGAAGCACCCATGGTTGAAATGCGATGAGTCAGTTATTATGCATCAGTAGCATTACATGATGTTTTTTGGGTCCACAAAGTGAAGCCTAAGAGCTAAATAGGCTGGATTTTATTATTATGCAGTTGATCTTTTTCAAATGTGCCTTTTGCAGCCAGTATTTGTTCAGTGTGACATTGGTATTGTGAACTAGAATATGAGTTGCTAGTTCAGTCCTTATGACTATGCAGTCTTAAAAATTCTGACTTTATGTCTCAGTGACAAGTTAATGTAGGTATGCCTCTACTTTCAGGACTGCAAGGGGTGTTCTGCTGTCTTCTGTCCTCTTTATATCATTGGGAGCTGCCTGCTTAGGGCACAGAAATCTTTTCCGATGACCTAATCCAATAGGTAAACGTACACGTTGTTCTTTGCACACTCCGACTTTCAAATTTCATCTGGTACTGCTGGATTTTTTCTCATGACTTTAGCACCACGAACAGTCATCTGTTTTCTTTATTAATTTAGTTGACTCCCAACTCTTTCTAATTTGACTCAGACAAAACTGGTTACATTTATTGTCATGTATTGCTCGATGCAAAATTATATATGATAATGATGACAAAAAAATAAGGCAGAAATTCCTGGGATATTTTTGAGAAACAGCTTACTTCCCCAGTAGGGAGAATGAATTAGCATTTTCTCTCTCTCTCTTTTTTTTCCACATGTGGTTTTCTGAGAAACATACTATTATTACCTGTAACAGCAGGAAATCCACCATTCCAATGCAGGTTTTATACAAAAGCAGGACAAAATTAAAAAGAACCTCTAAAAATGAATTTGATCTCATAACTTTCAAATATGCTATTTGATGAGTCACTGTCTTCATTATTCTTTCTGTTGCTTTCTGGAGGTTTTCTGTGATGTGACTCGTCCTTTTAATGTAGTTCTCCACCTTCTGTTGTTATAAATGCTTCTGAGATATCTTGAATTACTCACTTTAACTCTTTAGACTCTCATTTTATTTGGCTGGTTAGTCCTTACTGGATGTTCCTTACTGGTTAGTCCTTATTGGTTAGTCCTTACTGATGCTTTTCTTAGAAATTAAGAATGCAAGATTCCTACTTGGCTCCTGGGCTGCAGATTTGGGGTATGTGTTGATATACACTGAAGTTTGCAGGTAATAATGACAACAGGGTTTTTTTCTTTTATTTTTTTGGTCACCGAAATTGTCAGTTCCATAGTAAAAGGCACCAGCAAGGCAATAAGTCAGAGTTTCCAGCATTTTTCAAGCTGCTGTTTTGCAGTCCATAGTTTAGCAGCTTGTTCATCTTGCCTGTTCTGGCACTGTGGGCTCACGTCTCCTCTCCCACAAGCTGCTTCTGCAGCATCCCAGGGCAGGTCTTCCATGCAGTTACCCTTCGTTTGCAGCAGTGGGAAGCGAGAGAAGAGCCAGGCCCTTTGTGCTCTCTCATACAGAAAAGATACCTTGAGAGATTCTGCGCAACATTTTTGGTGAAGCTCAGACTTCTCTATGTGCTCCCTGCTGAGATGCCTAAAGCCATATCAAATCCGGTAACTCAGCAGCAGAAGAGTGGAAGCCAAAATATACACAGCTTTTGGCTGAGGGCCATGCAGGTGTTTCTCTGCTGGGCAGGAAAGACACACATGTGAGAAGCTCTTCAAGTTAGCCATCTTGTACATTTTGAAGGTACCTGAACATGTGAGCAGTAAAAGTGTATCATGGACAAATCCAAAAACATTCAGGCTATCTGCTGATGAAAGAGATTTCTCCAGGGCAACATACTCAGAAGCATTTTAGCATCTCAATAAATTAGAAGTTTGATCTGAGGAATATTCTAGAGACCAGTCATACAACAGCAAATATATGAGGTGCATCAAAATGCAACTGGATATTTGTTATTGTTATGAGGAAAAAAGAACAAAAGACTGATCTGTTCCAGTGTCTTATGGTATGCATGCTGTATTTTTGTCATCTTCTTACATTGTAAAGATACAGGCTAGGTATTCTGAGTGGATGAAAGAAGGTTTAATGGAAGGATTTGACCAAAATTTGAAAAAAGTCCAATTTAAACTTTTCTGGAAAATGAAGAAATATGATTATTACTCATGGCTTGGTTATAATTTTAAGTTTTAAAATGCTTTTCCACTTTCTATTATGTCAGGGACTACAAACAGAGGTAATAGCTTACAGTGAAAAACAACAGGGTTTTTTTTTAGTTAGTAACTAGTAGGGAGTAAAGTTAGTAGAGGAAGATTTCTCAGGGTTTCAGCCAGTTCTGAGTCAAGAAGGACACAGGCAATTTTGAGGTACTTTGGCTGAAACGGCAAATTCTTCAACAGGTCGGTCTGTTGTGGTTGGTCCCCAGTGTGGTCGTTAAGAGGGGCAGAAGGCAGCGCACCCGCCATCCCGCTGCGAGGGGCTGGCATGGGGAAGGACTTGGCCCCCACACCTGATTTGCTCCCACTGTTGGTTCTTGAGAGCATCTTCCTCGCCTTTGAAGTATCCCCAGTCAGGCTGTAGAAATGACATAGCCGAAAGACCATACAAGGTTTGTTGTTCAGTACAGCAAAGCAAATAGGCTCAAAGTGAAAAAGTGTCACATGCCATTATTAGTTTGTTTCTAAGTGATACTGCAGGGAGCTTTTTGTTTGCAGTTGTTCCCTTCCTGGAAACATGATGTCATTTTGCTGGCAAAACCCAGCTGTTAGTTGTGAGTGGTCTTTCTTTTTGGCATAGGCCTGAGTGTTAAATCGATCACATACTGGGCATCAGAACACATGCAGATGTAATTGGAAGAAAAGGCACGTACAGGTCTTGGCTGTTGCAAATCTGTGTTCTGTGATTTGCGATTCCTTTTCTCTTCGCAATAGCTCTTACATACCATATATTAAAAACAGCAACATACCTGTAGTTAGAAGGTTACCGATATTGAAAAAAAAGGTACTTTAACATAAAAACAGGTAGTGAACTTTCCTACAAATTTCGCTATTGTTGGTATCAGAAGCCATGTGCATCCACCTAAATGATGCTGTTTCTCTGGCATAACATGTTTTCTAGCACAGTTTCAACTGGTTAGATTCTGCTGGAGGAAAAGGATAGGCAGAATTTGGGGACACATACCCTTTTCACGTTTCACATTCCTACTCTTTATGGAGTCCCTAACTCTATCCCATGATGGTTTGGGATATTGGGTAGTAATAGCAAGGAAGGAATGGCAATAGATCTTGTCGATCCAGAGGCATACAGGTACAGAAGCCATTTTCTGCCCAAGAAAAAGAGGATGGAATGGGAAGTCACTAACAGCAAAGGACAATACCACCGTAAGGTGGAGTTAATTGTAGAGTTTAGCTCCGATGGTGGAGTTTAACTTCAATGGTGAAGTTAAACTAGGCTCACTTATCCTGTGGGCCTCCAGTGAGATGTAGAACATACAATTCAGACACTCAGGTATTACATGGCATTTTAAAATGATCTATTAATTAGTTTGCAACTGGAATGTTTCATAACACTGTTTCTGCACAGACTTCTCACAAAATTTCTTCACTGCATCTTCCAATGACCTTTCATAATTTTTATTTAAAAAGGAAAATGAGAAAATACACTTGAAGCCTAAACTTCATGTATCTTAACTTCATTTTTGTTAAATATCCTCCTTCCTCTTATTCAGATCTTGGTAGTAATGAAGTAATAAAAAGATAGGCAGGTCTTCATGTTTACAACAGCTCTGCAGACAGCAAGGCTCTCATGTTTTCTGCCCTCCCTCCAAACCAGTGTGCGCACAAGTGCCTCTGATGAAGGGTTTATTGATTTAGTTCTTGCAAGTATTCCAAGAAAATAAACAAATAGGAAAAGAAAATCTGTATAAAAATCTATATGCAGGTCAGATAGCAATGTGAAGCTCTCTTTTTTGCTTATAGAACATATGATGTGGTATATGTACATGGCCATATCCGGCGTGTAAGATAGCACACTGCTAGCCTCGTGTTTCTTTTTGTCAGGAGACAGGTGGAGAGACAACAGCAATATGAGAAGGGAATTAGGAATCTTGCCTGCATGCTGTGTTGGACTACATTCAGATCTTATACGTGTTGAGCTATAAATAGTATAACTCTTATGAAGCTGTTTGTGTAAAACCTCATTGACATTGCTTCTCTTTTAATTGCCTAAATAATTTATCCACAGCAGGCTGTGTTTATGCATACACACCTCTCTCTGCACACATACAGACGCGTAGTGTTTGTGTATGAAAGAAAAGAAGTCAAGCAGCTATAAGCCCTCAATGTCTCTATAATTTTTGTAGTTTCCTAATTGTCTATAAACACTTCTTTTAAAGGTTGCTTTTTCACTGCATTTATATCTTTGTGTAGATTTTAATTTGTACTGAGGTGAGCTTCCTGAAATTTCTGGATCTAATTTCTTTTGGCTATGGCTAGTATACTTCTCCACTGATGCAAGCATGTAGCACAGTAGCCTAACAGATGATGATGCAGACATATAGCTCTGGCTGTAAGAAAATAACAAATGGCCTTTTTTGTAATTATATTCAATCGATCCCATCATGATACTATCCCAGTGCAGTGGCCCTGCAGAAGAGTTTTCAAAGCCATTTAATTCTTTCCCACCTGGGCTGGAAAACATACAGTTTTGAAAAAGTGATTTTTTTCCCCAGTGATTCTGTATATAAGGTGAGGATACTAACATCATCTCAGTATGCCGCTCTGTTTGGACATCTGAATATTTTTTGCAGTACCAATGTTTTTTTTAAACATTTTACAAGGAAATCAGTTCCATATTAAAGTTTAAATGCTTTGTATTTAGTCTACTTTTATAACATATATATTAAATTAGGCAACTCTCCACAGATGAAGTATGCTAATTTCTACTCAAACTAAATTTCATTTTTTTCCTGTTGAAAGTGATTCTCATATTTCTTCCTCAGGCATAAAATCCAAATACAGTATCACATGAATTCATAAAAAATGTTATCTTTCTCTTATTCATGAGGAGAAGCATTGCTCTTTCAGGAAATACACTTCATTGCTTACCCACAGTAGCAGATACCACGTAGCTCATTTCAGTGAGGAATGATAGTAGGAATGCTCTGAGAAGTCATAATTTCAAAATTTCTGCATAGAGCCGTATAGAGCTGCATCACACCAAGGCATTAAGTTTTGATTTCCTTTAAATTCCTGATGCGTGTGGAGCTTCTGAGGGGGTTGTGCTGTTTAGACTATAATTTCATACTGCAACTTGGAGATTGGGGCATAGCACCTAAAGCTACCTCCTTTGTGTGGGGCTTGGGAAAAGACCGTCACTGGTCAAATCAAGCACCTTGGTTTGCTGTACTGGCTGCTCAGGCTCTGGGAGCAGCTAGTTCAGCAAAAGACTCCCTGTAAGTCTTGTATCTGCTGTTCTCCTCCTCAGAGCTACATGCTTGGCTTTACAGAGAAGCAGGCTCCCATCACAGTACAGGAAGAAAGCAAGCTATTTCATAAGGCAATCTCTATATTAAGATGCTGTCCATAAAACAGACAAAAGTTTGCATATTCCGTGGCTTTTAGATTAAGACAACTTTTCTTCCCATCAAATTGTTTTAATGTAATCAGCTAATGAGGCTGTGATTGTTTTTGTTTTAAAGTTTGCAAAAGAACACTTTAATGAAAACACTGGAATTTTTAGCTTATTCTTATAAGCCTAAAAAAGAAAAATTAACTGACAAAGCCTGAGTGCCGTCCAACCCACTTCAAAGACAAATGGTCCTGGAGCAGCACAGGCTTCTCTGGCAACATCAGTAGATGTTGACATCTGTGGTAAAAGGGTAGAATTGGTTGAAACCCAATATGTTAGTTTGGTGAAACTTCAGGAAATTGAAATATTCTTAAACACTTGTTTAAATAGAGACTGCCACACAAGTGGTTCTGTAACACATGATTACTCAAAGCAGTGTACCAAGCACTCCGCCAACCATGAGGCTATCTAGTAAATCAGACAGAACCAAACTAGACAGGATAAGCATGAGGCTTACTTCAAAAAAGAGCATCTCCTTAAGTACCTGACTGCCTCTGCGTTGTGCATACATGATGGAGGGACAGGGTCAGATAAACGAGAATAATTTGAGGGCAAATGTATGTACTGTGAGCGGGGGTACTTGAAAGACAAAATAAAATGCAGCGTTTTCCCTTACAGATAAGAATTTTAATATAGTTCATAAAGGAGTGACTGTATTATTTAATCCTCTAATTAAACTACCATCTGAAAAAAATCTGAATGTTGAAGCTTTGACTGATAGGAAAAATAAGGCATTTTTTAGAAAACTTTACTCCTTTTTTGACAGAAAAGAATGAAAGTGATATTGATATATTGGCCTATTTTTCAACCATTTTTTAGTAATAATGGGAAGTGTCTTCTGATACCTCAGAATTAAATGTGTCTTTTCACACGGATAGATAAACTTCAGTACATATATTATGGGTTTAGCTTCTTCAACCTGCATTCACTAATGACGTGTTTCCAAATACAGCTTTTGTGCTGGATATAGAAAGAACTTAGAGAAGATACACAAATAAATATGAAGGCAGTAGACTGCATAATCTTTTTCAGCTATATAATTTACATGTGGAAGTTTGGGGGAGAGAGAATATTTTGGAAAAATATTATCACTGTTACTTGATATTTTTATTGTTGTACATTTTCATTGGCTTCTGCTGCTTCTAGCCATTCGCATTAATCAAGACAGTATCAGTCTAAATACGTTTCAGTGTCAGAGATTGGTAATTGTGCTAATCTAGCTTTTGAGTTAGCCGAAAATTCAATAGTATGAGCGGTCTTCTGAAATAAGCACTAGTCCTTAGACTTCACGTGCTCCATTGATAGATGGCACCCCAGTGCCCACATTGTATGTGAAATTTGGCTTAGAGCCCCAGTTTGAGCCATAACTCACTACCTTTTGAAATTGTAAAGCCTCAGCCCTAGATTTACAGCATCCTTATTCTGAGTGTGGAAACCCTTGGAGGCCCCTAGGGTCAAGGCCCAGTGCACTGAGGTGGTTCTCCTCTACTTTGCAATTTAAACAGGAGACAAGTTATAACTGAATGCCAGTTAGGAAGATGTTTTTGAATGTCTCTTGCCTGTTAAATGTCTCCACTCAGCTGATGCCGTAATCAAGAAATTGAAGTGCAAGGGAGGAGGTTGTGGGAGAGGAGGACAAGCTCTCTGTGCCAATCTTTTTATTCTTTGGCTCTGGTATTTGCTGAACCTATGTAAGCCCAAGAAGAAGGAGAGAAAGGACTGAATCCTATTTTATGTTATGCTTTGCCCTTCACTCTATTCTTGCTATCAGCTGTGAGGAATGATATGACTGTATCTGCTATCTCTTTATCAACTGGCATGAGGAGCCTTAATAGAAGAAGAGGACACTGAAGTCAGGCAGAGTCTCAGATGGACAGCTCAGACCCAATCCTCACTGTAAATTCAACAACAGCAAGGCAGTAAGTTGGGTTTCCGAGCCAAAAGCCATGGATCAAGCTTGGGATGATTTATAATGGCTATGTCTATGTGGACACACCTTTAAGTCATTGAAATACATTGGCTGTATATCAAGCAACAAAATTTTGCATCAAATCATGGGTTAAGCCCATGAGGATAAAAGGTGATCTCTTACCAGTCTGCTTTTCCTTCTATTTTTCTTGCCATAGTACATTGCTAATGAATCTTCCCAATGAAGGGGATCTTTTATAGGAGAAATAATGAAATTTATACAAAACTTAAAAAATAGGCTGTTATTAAAAACTATCCTGAAATATTGTTGCATGGAACATGGATTTATTAAGTGAGAAATTCTGCTGGTACTCTTTCTCACAGCCAGTGAGAGAAATTGCTTGTAGAAGTGTCTTTGTGTCTTCTACAGTCCAGGGTCCAGCAGGAGTGTTGAGCTGAAGTGGCTGCAAATATCCCACATCCTGTCTGACTGGTAACTGATAGGGCTGCTTCCCGCTGACTTGGGTATCTGTGTTCTCATCATCTCTTCAGTTTTCCACCTCTTCCTAACACACAGCGGATCAAAAAGGATTATAGATACTGGAAAAAAATCTGGAAGTGAATTTGGGAGTCTGGAACATTTAAACATAGTGTGAAATTATAAAATCTTCTCTGCGATTGACTTCCACATGAACAAACGTTTGCTGCTCAATTCCTGACCCCATCTTCCATCCACTTGGCACTAGCTAAACAGATAGCACGGGTCTGTAGCACAAGCAGATTGCTGGGTGCCAGGTCTTCAGCTTTCGTTCAGGAATGGTGCACCAGAGCTGACGTGCTCTGCTAGAAGTTCGAGTGAACTAAAGCTCTTCAGGAGTGAAGCTGTTTCAGTGCATTTCCTACAGCTCAGAAGAGGCAACTTTCTCTTCTCCAAATTAATTGTTTTGTGCACCCTATTAATTATAGGACTCATAGATCCACGCAGCAACTTTGTGCCAACAGCCCAAATGAGATGGGAGGGGGAAACAATTCATACACAGCATGTCAGTGTTGTGCCCTATGTCTGTCTGTGTGTTTTGCTGATATCCAGTGACTGGATACAGCTTAAACTCAGCCACACCACCCAGGAAAGCTCTTCCCTCCCAGTTAAAGAACACACACAGCATTAAAAACAACACTCTGCGTATTTTTTGGCATTTGTAAGTTTTTTTATGTAGTAATTTTTTGTTTGTTTTCCCAAATTCGAGGCCTCCCTCAGTCATGTTTGATTCATTTGATTTGCTGGCAGAACATGCTTTCACCACAAATATTAGAGTGCGTTGTATGTGCTATATACAACTGCCTGTTTTGAATCAAGCCGTAAGAGAGAAAATCAAGATAAAATGAAGACATTCTGTCACATGATCTAGATCTGAATTTCCCTAATAGGTCATGGCAGAGATTGGTATTCTTCCCAACCGTCAAGATGTGAACAGTCAGTTAAGACATGAAGAGCTGTTCACGCCCCAGGTCTTTTTGTGCGTATCTTAGTGCTTATGAATCCATATAATTACATTTCCTTGTTTACATTCAACGAGCAGAAGAAATTAGAAGGGATTTCTGGGTACTTTTCTATCTATCTATCTGTTTTGAAGAAGGGAAGGGTATTTTATATTACACTGAATCTATCTCATGGCATTAAAAATACTATGTTTTAATCAATTTTTTGTCCTTTTTTAACAGAATCAGATCATATAGATTATGTGCTTGTTTATATAGATAGATGATGAATATTCAACTTTTCATCTGTAGTATCAGAGTGGTTTGAGTATTACATGTGTAGTACACCTTACTGTAGTTCAATTAATAATTTCATTTTTGTAAGAATAAGGTAATCTTAGAAGGCAGCATTTTATGTAAAATAATCCAGTGTGCTGGATTTGGTAATCCAAACTGGAATTGCAAATAAATAAATAAATAAATAAATAGAAGAAAAAAGAAATAGAAATTAATAGCTATGGATAGTACGTACCATTGAATAAGCAAGTCATTAGCATAGCACTGTTTAAAAGGATTTGAAAAAAGATGTAAAATATTTTGATTTCAGTAGTGTTTTCACATGATGGATGAAGCCAGGATTTTAAATACTGTACTGTGATCATCTGTTGTGATGTTTGGGGAAAAGAATGACTTGACTGAAAGTCGTTCCTATTGATCGATATACTCCAGATAGAAACAGATGAGCATGTGCTTTTTAGAGAACATTATTCCTAGAATGGAAATACCTATCATTGCTTGCTTCAGCATTTGTCTGAGGAGATTCTGGAAGAGCTCACCTATGCTATTATGAGCTAGGGGCTATACAGATGAGGGCAAAAGCTGTTAGCCATTTTAATAACGTCCCTTCCCCAAGGTGATGGATTGTGGGCATGCTTCTCATTTAGTGACATGCAGAATAAGATGGGTTTGCATCTTATGGAGGGATTACACATCATCCTCACTGGTGTCATAAACAAATCTATTTTACTCCACTTTGCAAGGGTATGAATATGATTGATTACTATGTATGATCTCAGGTATAGGAGCCTACTGGTTTAACGGGACTAAATGAAATGTGCTGAAATGATCATATCCCATACAACACATTCCTGATTAACATTTTTTTAAAAAACATTGAGCACTGGTCATTAAAACAGCTCATTCCAAAGAAGTCGCTGTGTAGTGCAACTAGAAAACCAGTTATTCAATATGGGCAAGATTCTGGTACCCTTAACCGTGGTGCTTTGTGAATAATCCCACTGAAGTCATTACGTTAAATGCTGTTTTGCTTGAGAAGTGGGACAGAATTTTTCCCTGAATGTCTTTCTAAAAAAAAGCTGAGTAATATTACTTTGTATAATGGGGATAGATATCATGCAGCATTTTGAAAATCAGTATCTTTTGGATTTTCCTTCCAAATGTAAGGTACTTATAAAAGTCTCTTTCTGCTCTAGCCTCTTTTTGCTTTAACTTGCTTGCTTGATCTCCTTAATATAATTCAGTCTGCAGAAATGCATTGCAGTAAGTAAACGTTACCTTTAACTTGAAGCTTCACAAGTATTGACTTTTTCAATGGTAAAACAGTTTTGCTGATGAAACACAGTCTTCCAGCAGTGTGAAAATCTGCAGGCTTGGACAGTGAAGAAGTGTCACATTGTGCTGTCTGTTCATGAAGTTCACTTGAGAACAGCAGGGCAGTTTGTTGCTGCATATGTGACAATTTTCATGGCCTTCTGAACTTCCGTGTCTGAATTCTGTGTGTGAATCATGAAACCCATATAAGAAAGGGACCAGCTGGTGTTCAAAGGACTTGACCTAAAGAATGGGTAGTAAAGCTTTCATAATAGAGACAGGAGATGTACTGAGGCTTTTTAGCTATATTTGAGTTCAGAGATCCTCCTCGTAGAGACCTGACCTGCTGAGTTTAAGCAGCTTCCCTCTGCCTTGCACTGAAATAAGAATCTTCCTTTCTGAGCGTTGAGTTGGTTAGTGGCACCTTGTTCTACAACACCCAGTGCATCCTCCTCAAAACGGGGCTTAATTTAGCCACCTCAGGTCTCCTGAGATAGATTCTGGCATGATGTAAATAAGAATGGTAGAATATATCTTCTGGCTAGTATTTGGTAAAAAATGAAATAAATTGACTTAAGATAAACTAAGCACAACCTGAAATCCAACCTGATCTGTTTCTGTCTCCCTTCTTTCACTCATCTGTCTGCCAGAAGGTGGAGTTCTACCTTTCTGTATTTTAGGGTTTGACCTGTAAGAGGGGAACTAGTTCGTGATTTGTAGAAAATATGTTGGAGCTACGTATGTGACAGCAGGAAGAAAGCAGACAGAATGCTGGCAGTTTCAGTAAAACTGGGGGGAAAAACAGAGTCAAGGTTGCAAAACCTGCACAGGAAACTAGTTACCGACTTGAATCCAGTTCTGAACACTGTGCTGCTGTGGTGCCTTACTGGAAGTACCCAAGCTAGGGAGTTTCATGTTAGCTTGGGTGGGCCCGTGCTACCCCGCAGGCTTATTCAGTGCCAGGAATACACCTTGTGTTGGTTACTGGAGCACGCAGGAAGATGTGCGCTCCGGCATATAGAGCAACCTTTGTGTTGCCGCACAAGCCCCCTGCGTCTTTGCACAGCGAAGCTGCCTTCAGAGCTTCCAGAGTGCTGGGCATGCTCTGATGCATGTTTCCCAGGTACAGTTAGGGACAGTTTCTGCTTCTTTAGCCACCTATCTGTTGTGATTACCATTACATCATATTCAGTTCAGGAGATCTGGCAATAGTGTAACACTAGATGCCTCAGTGTCTCAGCTAAATAGACCTGCTCCGGCTACAGTGATGGATGAATTGTGCCCAGTGATTAGGAGACAGTAGTAGGGAGTAAATGTGGAGCAAAGACTGTGGAAAAGGCATTAACAGTTCATGACTTTCCTATAGTATGCAACAGGCTGTAAGAAGAAAATCACAACTAAACAGAAGGTCTAATTACAGATTTTGCACTCGACAATCATAACATTAAAGACAATCAGCATAATCAGAGTTTTATGTGGGAGTATATTTTAAAACACCACTTGCAAATAATACTGTTGTCAGTAATGTGCAGATACACATAATAGTACTGTATAGATTAGACAATGAAAAATCAGATGGGAAAGAAATTGTTCATCATCTTTTCCCCTTTTCAATCTCTCTCTCTTAGCTTTATCTGCTTTGACTCTATGGTTTTAATGAGAGGCGAGGCTCAAGGGAGACGGTGCCTGATCTCCTCAGAGTAGCTGGAACCCACTCCCTCAGGAGTGGGGAGAGGAAGTCCTCTTCCACAAAGATAATCCTAATACTATTACATTTTTACTTCTAAATTAATCCAAAAACATCAGAAAACAAAATTTTTCATAGAATAAATAGTTTGGCACATTTTCAGTTCAGAAAGCTCTAAAACCTCTGACAGTTTCTAAAAAAATGAGCTGAGGAGAACAGGATGTTCTAGTTCATTTTGTCAGCTGAATGGAAGCATGTTTATTTGGTTTGATCTGACATCTGTTGCCCCTGAGCTGTTGTGGTGCTTTATGGCGGTTACAGTATGGCTGTCTTACAGACTCATTCTCTCTCCTTAATAAGAAGGTCCCTGCTCCAGACTACATTTTCTAGCACTCCAGTTATGGGATGAGCTTGATTACAGTTATAGAAATGTAATTCAGTGGTGAGTTAGTATGTGTGAGAGAGGTGCGGAGAGAGCGAGAGAGAGAGGAGGAATATTTCAAGTAGTTCTGCCAAGAATCCTGACTCATGCAAGTTAAGGGAGTCATGAGGCATTTGGATTACAGCTCCTACGAGATAGGTTTCAGATCGTCTTGATATCTGCCTGCTCTGCTAGACTATCTTTGGTTCAAAAAACTGAAAAGTCTTTAGGTGTAAACTACAATTTTTGATATTTCTATAGAAAATTTCTATTTTGAGATTACCATATTTTTCATGTAAAAAAGTATTTCCTAATGATCTCAACACGTGACTGCAGGCAACTGAACTGAAAGAAGGGATTTCATGAGATTCCCCTATCTGTTTTGCAGATGTAGAGGATTTAGATAAGTATCTGAACTTTCATCTGTGTATCTAAACTGCACCAACAAATCTGTGAAGTTCACCTGTCCTAGCTCCTGCGAAGGTCTCCAGTGCTGTCCTTTGCTCTGCTGTGAGACCACACGCGTCAGGACTGGAACTCCAGCACCCTCGGTGGTGGTGTCCTTGTGCACGCAGTCACGGGATCTGCAAAATCACTAGTGCTCAGGGCTAGGACTCTCTGCGGTATCCAGATTGGATTCATTACAGGAATCAAGTTCAGTGACATGGGAATGTTGCAGGACTGCGGAGAAATGTTATGCCTTTATGTTGCCATAAGTGAGCTCAGCTTTTTCCCTGCAGTTGTATCCAAGAATAATGTGTGGATATGAAAATATATCTTACATTTTTTGACCTTTGGGTAGCATTAAATGTTCATGTTATCTGTGAAAACACCTGCTGGCAAAGTCTGATGCTTTTTATTGAAGTAGAGATGAGAGAAGAGTATGGCATATGCACATTTTAAGTGAAACAGTGAATCATACTGAATTTTCTTCAGACTACATCCCTAGCTGAGGTAAAAGGTGTAATGCAGCTGCTGTGCTTTAGATCAGCTGAGAATCTTGCTTGTTGTTCCAAAGCAAATAGGAACATAACTTGAATTAAGTAGATTGGTTTATGTCTGTTTATTTTCTTTCTGTACCACTGTGGAGTTCTTCTGCACTGCTTATCAGCCTTTGTGAAAAGATGAATATTTTTCTTACATATTTGCTAATTAGATCTGATGTGTTAATTTATTTCTACTATCATGGCTTTCCTTTGGTGTACTTGTTCCCTGTGACTGTGTTTCCAACAGTCTTGTGAACTCCCTTGCGTCCAGGAATTATTTCTTTAGGATCACTAGCAAGGTAGGAAGAGAGAATGGTACAGAAGTAAATGCCACCGTTTCTCTGGGCTTCAGCCACTGTAAGAGCACAGAAGGGCCTCTGTCTTCCCATCCTCCCTCTTTTGTGACCCCATCACTTCAAAGGTGTCAGACCTTTGCCACTTTTGTCACCGTCACATCAGATTCCTGTGCTGGCTTTCCACCAGTGAGCAATGGTTGAGGCAAAAGAGAAAATGATTTGTTTTCATTAGAATCTGGAACAGCCCGTTGTGCCCCTGCAGGAATCAATGAGCCACTTTTTCCATTCTAATGAAAGGTATTAGCTCTTCCTACAGTCCGTGCACTTCCTGTTATCTTTGATAGTAACTTCTCAATCCTGTATTTGATTTGTCTTTCCACACGGGTGATCAAACACTCAACAGGATAAAGGCAGTCCAGTCACTCTTAAACATGGTCTTAAAAACTCCCTGGGAATTGAAATGTACCGAGCTAAATCCACCTTTAAAAAATAACAAAACTCACTTTGCACAAGCCTGTCAAGTCTACTAACATGCATCTAGAGATCTCTGGCAGACAATTAGCTTGTTCCTTGTGTTTCTAGTCTGTGCTACTGAAGTATCTCTATTGATTCAAAGAAGGCTCTATTTGCTAACATAAATCTCATTACATTTTTATGTGCCCATTACAATGTGCCTGAACCAATTAATACTGATTTAAAAAATTAACAATACTATCATTATTAAAGTATGTTTCTTTTCCAAGGACTCGTAAGCTGGCAATAAAAGCCCTATTATAGTAAGATTATCAGTTCTCCAGCTGCTACTCAGAGATTAGAAATTGTTTTCATTAAATAGGTGGATAGATATTCATAATAAAAAAGCAACTGATTCCCAAGAAAGTCATAAACGACTGAGGTTCCAGGCCTTAGTACAGGTGAGTGCTCATTCTCATTGCTTTCAGTGGACTCACAGAATAGGTGAACCTGGCTTCCATCAGAGACCGTGGCCAAGCTTCTGCTGAGCTGAAATAGTGCCAGGACTTCAGTCACAATACAGAAAATTGAGCATGTGTGTGAACAGTCAGAAGGCTGGGACCCATGAATACACACTTAAAGGACTTTTTCCATTGCCTCATTTCATCTACATAACACTTAGGGGAAGGGAAAGAAATTCTAGTTTTAAGCATCAAATGCATACTCTCAATTGGTCTCTGGTATTATCTCTGGAAGTAACCTTAAGTATATGTCTATGCTAATACACTAAACAAGGTCACAGCATGGTCCTGAGCTCTGCCGTGAAGGCATCCACAGTGTTAAATTTTCAGCACCGTTCTGGTCTTGGCCAACAAGCTTTCTCATGGATAATTCTTGGCAAGTTTAGGGGGTTGTTATGTCCAGGAACTGTTCCCAGTAAATAGCTTCGATGTGGCCACCCTTTCTTAAGGGGTGAAAGAGTTTAGCTGCATGGACACAATTTCTGTCATGCTACTTGGCCTTAGTGCTAGACAGCAGTGGAAATGTATTTTTTAAAATAAGCACTGTTTATTATAAGCACCCACATGAGTGCCTAATGTTAGAGAAAATGAAATTCTGTCCCACCCCAATTTAGGTTCAAAATGAAAGAAAAACAGTTAAATGTGTTGCAGACACCTGAGCAAACTGTCTTTGTGTTTCTCTATGTTCCATTTTTACAGTTCTAAAAATTATTAATTATCATATATCATATATCACTCTCTGTCCAAGACTGAAAAAGATCTTGGATGCATCACTGCAAATTTCCATTTACTGCTTCATTAAAGGTCCTAAAGTCCCAAGGTCTTTTACAGTTATGTCATGTGAAGGTGATTGTAAGCATAGTATTTTGACAGTGGTCTCTTTACAGTGACAGATTAGCCCTAATAAGAATCAGATCTCCAGCTGTAACTGACAGGGATCATTTCTCAGTGGCCGGTGCTGACATTTCCATGCCTATTCATTTGTAGTTGCCAATGAATGCAAATGATGATGCTGATTTTGTGATGTGAGCAGCAAAGATGCAATAGGATTGTTATGCCTCAGTATAATGTTATTTATATTTACAGCCATCCACCAGCCATTAGTAGTTTAATATATTTTTACAAGACCCACTAATCATCAAGTGTAATTAGTATTGTGTTATCAATGCTTTATCATTTTATAGCAACGGCAATTAAGTGTGGTTTTTTAGATGTTTAGTAATACAAATATGACATACAGATGAAGACATATGGTTTCATTAACATGAACTTACTAGAAAGGGAACTCAGTAAATCATTCTTGATATGACTTCAGTAGGTCTGTGAATGACATCAACAGTGATACAACCATGAAAGAAACCAATGATATAAAACATCACAAGGATGTCATCTAAAAGGTTTACCAAAATATTGGCGCTGTTCATTGTTTAGCTGAATCTGCTCAAAGCAAATTTAGATATCCTTTGTGATGAATGACTTGGTCTTCTCAGAAGAATATAAAATATAATTCCAACACCATAACATGATCTTCATAAAGTGCAGGATCTATTGCATCTCTGGGCTAGTATATACCTTTCATTTGATGTGATAGTATCTTATGCTAGTCATACATGAAATTCTTTCCCTGCTCCATGGCCCAGGCAATCTCATGATGTTGGAATAATCATTATTTATTACTTCAGTAGTTATGAACAAATTTGTGGTCTAGCTTAGGGCAACTTACATGTGTACAGTGTGAGTGATGCATACACAAGTGAGTGCAGATAGCGAAAAGCATTTCTGTTTCACTATAAAAGCTGTATAAAAATCAATATTTGAAAGGCAGTTCAGGGAAATGCTGTTGAATTTATTTTGCCGATTTCTCTGAGTGGTGACAGAATACATTTGGTTTTTAGTGGAATGTGTCATTGGTCTTCCATTTCAAGAAGAATCAGTTGGATATGACAGCACAGGTCTGAAGAGCAGATACAGTGTTTTCCTTAGCACTCCTTTGCCAGGTGTCTTGCTAGAATGATGAATTGATCACAAAAGGTTGAAGTCAAGTACCAAATTCTGAATCTATCTAAACATTTATCTGAAACGTTTAGCTTTATAAGGCCAAGGAAGGTAGAATTTCTCATGTAGTTTTTTTCACATCTTATGGCTGTTCCCACTGAAAAAAGGAAACAAAAAATACACTAAGAAACAAATATATCATTCTACTTTGATCCTTCATGAGGCTTCAAGTCAAGCTCAACCACTTTTCTGGGAGAAAAGTTCTCATAATTATTTATATTTCATGTAAAATTAGAAATAGTGCATGTCTCTGCAGAAGTACTGGTATGTTTAAATATAAAAATATTTTGGTGCCCTGTCTAATTTTTTTTTTTTGGTGAGCGTGATTAGTACTGAATTTGTGTTGCTACTTTAGATGCAGGTCTTCTGAAAATATCTTAAACTTTTCTAAAAAAAATGCAGGCTGGAATACAAATCTGCAAAAAACAACTTGTCAAATTGTCAAATTATTTGACAATTCATAGACAAAGTTATGAAAGATGATAGACAGATTGTTGAAGTATGGACTAGATAAGTTGACAGTGAGGTGGACTGAAAACTGGCTGAGCTGCCAGGCTCAAAGGGCTGTGATCAATGGCACAAAGTTCAGCTAGAATCAATCACTAGTGAATTGACCCTCCCAGGATTTATTACCTGGGCCAATATTGTTTAACATCTTCATTAATGACCTGGGTGATAGGACAGAGTGCACCCTCATTAAGTTTGCAGATGGTACAAAACTGGGAGGAGCGTTTGACAGACAAGATGGTTGTGCTGCCTTTCAGAGGGACCTTGACAGGCTGGAGAAATGGGTCGACAGAAACCTCATGAAGTTCAACAAAGGGAAATGTGAAGTCCTGCACCTGGGGAGGAATTACCCAATGCACCATACAGGCTGGAAGCTGACTGGCTCGAAAGCAGCTTTGCAGAGAAGACCCTGGGAGTCCTAGTGGACAAGAAGGTGAACATGAGCCAGCAACATGCCATTGCAGCAAAGGGCAGCATCCTGGGCTTCATGAAGAAGAGTGTTGCCAGCAGGTCAAGGGAGGTGATCCTTCTCCTCTGCTCAGCGCTGGTGAGACACATCTGGAGTGCTGGGTCCAGTTCTGGGCTCCCCAGTGCGAGAGAGACATGGGCTTCCTGGAGCAAGTCCAGCACAGGGCCACAAAGAAGATTAAGGGACTAGAGCATCTCTCATACAAGGAGAGGCTGAGAGAGCTGGGACTCTTCAGCCTGGAGAAGAGGAGACTCAGAGGGGTCTTACTGATGTGGATATATCTGATGGGTAGGGACAGGAGAGGGGAGAAAAAAAGAAGATGGAGCCAAGCTCTTCTCAGTGGTGCCCAGTGACAGGGTGAGAGGCAATGGGCACAACTGAAATACAGGAAGTCTTGCTTAAACAGGAGGAAAAAAAAGCTTTACTTTGAAGGCGATCAAATCCTGGAGCAGGTTTCCCTGAGAGGTTATGGAGTCTCCATCCTTGGAGATACTCAAAACCTGATTGAACATGGCCCTGAGCAACCTGCTTGAGGTGACACTGCTCCGAGCAGGGCGGTCAGAGTAGACAGTCTCCACAGGTCCCTTCCAACCTCAGCCATTCTGTGATTCTGATTTGAATTAGTCCATGTAAGTGGTTCTTCTGCTAGATAAAATGAAAAGAACAATTCTGGTACAAAGAATGAATTGAAGATTGAAGCTAAACTAAGTTTTAGCTAAAAAATGATCTTTGCCTCAGTTTTCAATAAAGATCATGATATTGAAATTGAGGGCAAATCCAAACTAAAAACATTGGAAAAGAGAAAATGAAGGGAGATTTCAACAGCTAAGCAGAGCTAAACCTCCCAGACTTTGTCAAGTCAAGAAGGGCCCCTGGCGGAGTTTTGAAAGTAGGTCCAGTAGCAAGTGCATTTAAAACTAGCAGGTTGGAGAACAGAAATGTATTTTAAAAGGTGAGAAGAAAAGAAAAGTGATATGAGTGAACAGAGAGGGTTATTTTGAGTTCAGGAACATATGCAACTTTTGAAAAAACTAAGAAGTACTCAAAGACATCAACGTAAACAGAAAATGGAATAAAATATGGCATGAGTTTATGAAAAATATATCATGCCAAGATAAGCTGAAACACATTATTCAATAATTGATTTTATATGCAAAGGAAATGCAATATATCTCATTTTGATAGACTTCAAAAAGGCATTTTGATGTAGTGCCGAAATCAATTATTTGCAAAGGTGGAGAAGAGTATGGCTAGCAGAAGAATTGAAAGGCATTTATGGAATTCGACACAAAGGACGTGGCAATACATCGTGTTGCAAAGGGAACAGCTGAGGTAGAGAGAAGTCGTTTGTGGGTTCCTCAAGGATCAAACTTGAAGCAGTATTGTTCCATGTTTTTGTTAATGATCTTGGCATAAAAAGGAGTTTGCTAAGGAAATGTGCTTGTTACAGAAAGATAAGAGACAGCAAAATAGGGAAAAGAACTGATATGCCTTAACAAATGAATAGGGCAGTCTCAAGGACTGGAGTAGTAGAAATGTGGTAGAAGTCGGCAGGGTAAAATGTTAGGCACTCAAGAGGAAAATTACAAAAAATCATTTATAAACTAGTCAGTAGGAAGGAAATGAAGAGGAACAGAGTTTTGAGAAGGTATTTGATCACAGAAGCCTATGATCCAGCAATATGATGCAGACAGGAAATATCAGTAATAATGATGCAGGTATTTCCTATGCAGTAAAAAAACTGATGAAGAAACCTTCCCTGCAGTCAAGAAGGATGAATTCAGATTGGAATAGGTGCAGAGGAAAGCTGCCAATTTCTGCATACAGGCAAACAAAAGAATTCTGCTTTGTTTAACCTTGCAAAATGAAGATGGAGGACAGATATGATTTAGTTTTTTTAATGCAACAGGAATGTACACCAAGAGTAGAGAAAAAGCCATTTAAACTGCAGGAAAATGTGAGCATAAGCAGTTAGGGACAGACTGCAGAAGGGAGAGAGAACAGCAACTATGAGGATCAAGGGAATGAAGATCGTATCATTGAAAAGGAGGTGAGGGAGCATGATTATTTAGTCTTGAAAGGCTGAGGTGGGATACAGTGGCTGTCTGGGAGGAAAGGGAAAGAGGGAGAGGCATAACCCAGAAGGAACAGAGAGCCCGTCAGGCTGAAGGACAATGCTGGCAAGATAATAAAGGGATATAAAGTGGGTACATGTACATTTAAGGTGGGAATCAGAAGACATTTCTATTCATCAGTGGTTCTGGGACATTCTTCTAGACACAATGTGACTGTGTGTGTGATGACAGGTGGTAGGTTAACTATTCTGAAGATGTTTCACTATTATTTTAGGACAGTGATTATAATGGCATGGTTGCCTGCATAGCAGGGGATTGGATTCAAATGAACCAGGAAGTTCCCGTCAGTCTGATAATACTGTGAAATGTCAAAGCCCTAGTTATTTATGTGCCTTAGTCATTGAAATCAATAGGATTTGGATGTTTGCCCAACTGTGGGTGACTAAAAAAGAGACTCCAAAAGAGAAAAGGTCCAGAAATGCCTGTATTACAAGGTATATCTCTTAGCTCCTTCCTTCTAGCATTTGCCATTTAAAAATACAACGTTCTGTTTACCAAAGAGCAAATATGTCCCCTGAGCTTCATTGGCATGCGTTTAACACAGGCATTTTTACTCGCATCCTGACTTTGGCAGTCACTGGAGGAGAAGGTGATCGTAGGAGCAGATAAGTACGCAGGGAATGCATACTGATGAAGGTTTCCCCATGGCCTTCTCATTTTGAACAGTGTGTGTGAAAACCCACAGAGCAATCTGAAATGCAAATCGTAGAACTCAAGGTTTTTTAGTTATTCATTGCCACTGAGCAGAGGGTGTTGGAGCTTGACTTTTGTTCCTGTTTCCTCTGACACTTGATGTGAAATGAATGTCATCTGGGGACAGCAAATGTGGCTCATTCTAAGGCCCGTTCCCAGAGTCCTGAGAGTAAAGGAAAGCTCTGCACAAAGGTGAGCCTAGCAGACGTAATTAAAGCGAAGACAATGTGAATGACCCAAGAGAGTGGGAGTCGCAAGAGTTCAGATTAATTTTAGATGAAGTTGGCTTAAACTAAATCAGACATGGATACTGTATTTAGCTTTATGTATCTGATCACTGAGTGTCTTTCAAAATAGGTAAAATAGTCTTTCCGTGACACCCAGGAGAATTAACTTATCCTGGATCTTCAAGGCACTTAGCCAGGACAAGCTAGATGAGGAAGAGCCAAAAACAATGTTCTCCTGACACCTTAATTTCTACTTGCTTTTTAGCTTGTTTAAAGTGAAATGCTAAATGATTTTAGAGGCGCTACAATAGTGGTAGAGGAAAAGAAAGCCTCACGGGAACATAAACACTGAAAAGTCAAAGCATAGCTCATACTCTGTTGACCTCACATTCAAATAACAACAGGATAGTTTAGAACTTTGTCATGGGAAATGAGTGGGGTGGTGAGAGCTTAAGATTGCACTTATCTACTCAACAGTAATATAAGTTTCAAAAATCTTTATTGGCAAGGTACTGCAAGGCTGTGTTGCCAAAGTTAACATAGTACTACGTCAAAGTATTTGCAGGTATATGGCTATTTAACACCTGCCCGGCGGTGTGTACGGGCAGATGCTCAGATATATCTTCTGGGAATGTCAGTCAGGCACAAGCAATCAGGTGTGCAAAGGGATGCGTGATCAATACAGCTGCTCAGGAAATGGGCATTTTTGCAGTGGAAAATTTTTCACACAGAAAACTTGTTCTGTGAGAAAAGGGGAATAATATGGAAAAATTTACTTGAAAATTAACGTTTGTTAGGTCTGATTTCAGAACTATATTTCAAAAGCTTTTCTTTCAATCTGTACAATAGCAGAAGTTTTAGTGTGTTTTAACTTGGCTCTTGATTACATTTCTGACACCTTTAATTTTCTGATGGGTTTTCCAGTTTATTTCAGATTTCTTTTACATTTGTTTTTCTTTGTGTTTATCTTTTTCACGCTAGATAGTAGAGATGGGAACTTTATACAGTTTTTCACCATTTTACAGATTGCAAGAATAAATTTGCATTGAAGGAGCTGTGAAACTTTCAGTGGAAGTGAAAGGTTTTGTTAAGAATTTTCTAATTGGAAAATGTCACTGAAAGTGATAACTCTTGCAAAGAGGGGGACCCCGCGCAGCCCCCAAGCAGCTGCTGGCCGACCAGGTCCCCCCGCCCTCTGCCTCCACCACGCAAACCTGGTAAAGAAGCAAGCTGTTGTGGCAATGACAGAACTGAGAGAACTCAAAGGTGTTACAAAAATAATAGCCGCGCTGGCCAAGGCAGTGCTCGTGACTGCCCCATCCCAGCCAAAGCGCTGCCGGGGCCCAGCTGCGCGCGGGAAGGGCCGCGTGAGCCTGAGTCGAGGGGATGCGGTGGGGTGGGGTGGGGTGGCCCCTCCTGCTCAGGCTTGGAGACTGTTAGGCAACTTTCTAGAAGGCTGCTGAAACATGACAGCCAGAGCAGAGGAAAAAGAAACGTAGGCAACAGCATGGGCTCCACCTGCGTGCCTCTTTCGCGCGCGCCTTCTGGTTTGGTCGTTGCGGGGCGGGCGTGAGGTGCGCAGTCAGGCGGAGGGCCGCCTGCTGCCTTTTGCATGCCAGCTCCCTGTTCAACGCGCTGAGCTTCCGCAAGTCAGGGCAGGGCTGGGACAGCGTAACTGTGCAGCAGAGACGTTGCATTAAGATTGCTGTGTTTTTGTTCATACGCATCTCTTTAGTGTGGCCTGGAAGCTTTTCTCCAGATTAATGCCTCAGTCGCTCTCACCCTAAGGCGGGTTGGCCGAGCCTGTGTTAAGATTCAACCATAGAAAATTTGCATGCATCTCCCCACCCCCTGCTCTCCTGAATTAGTTCGTGTTTCTTTGCATAGTCAGGCCGCCTCCTGGCAAAACTTCCTCCTTTGACTGTATAATGCCTACAGCTATTCAAACCTCTCATTCTCTTAGGCTCTGGGTAGATTTTAAAATGAAAAGTGACAATGGAAACTGTTTTTACAAAGTTTAAAAACAACAGAGAGCAATTACTAAATTTTTGCAGTGGCTTGGGTAACCTAGTTGGCAATAATTATGACATTAATGACTGAACATAAGTGTTACAGAGCAGACAATAGCTGTTTTAAAAAGAAATGCAGTCAAGACTGGCTGGCTCAAATGATTCCTTCTTATAAGCAGACTGAAAAATGTGTGGGAAACATTTCCAGGTGGCAGGAGAATATCTGCTGGGACGGTTTAAGCAATTCGGCCCCAGCTTTGCTGTTGTGCGTAGTGAAAAAATGAAACCTGAGGGCTCATGAACACAGGCCTCACTCTCGCTTAGGTAGACTGGGAAAGAACCACATGTCTAGGGAGCTGGTGGGACGGGGTTAGCTCCAGGCACCCTTTCAGGCATCCCGTGGACAGAGGCTCGCAGGGCTCGTGGTGGCAGAGGAACATGAAATACTTTTTTGGGGAATGCCATATTGACAAGTAATTACTTGCAGCAGTTCTGCAGTCTGAACAGCTGCTGAAGGGATCTCCCTGATCAACTGCAGAGCCGTGATTTGTTTTTGTTAGAACAAAGCTTCCCATAAGAGAATGATGTATTTGAAGAGCACAAAGTGAAAAGTACAGACAGAAGTGAAGACTGTAGTTACTGTGAATGAATCAGCCACAGGCAGACGGGATGGCCACAAAGGACCTTTGAAGTTGCTTAGCTGCTGGTGCACGGGCTCCTTTCACAGAGAAAGGAGCACTCTTTGAAAGCAGGGCTGTCATATACTGGCATTATCATGCCAGTTCCAAGGACAGAGGACCTGCGTAGTGGTCAAACGTGATGGATGGGAAGGGTGAGGCTGCCCTGTGATCATCAGCTGTCCCAGAGGTGTAAGCAGCCAAGTTGGTCAGAGCAGCCTTGAAACGGCTCTGAACTGAAGTGGGAAATACATTTCAAGACCTGGGATATGCAAAGGCCTGTGGAATGCCTTCCCCACCCCCGCGCTGTTCTTCCAGCTCAGCCATGTTTTGGAAGACTTCAGAATGAGAGCAGAAGGCCTAGGATTTCATGTTTGCATAATGAATCACATTATATGGCTCTCATGCTAAGCCAGCATATTCAAGACACCATTATACCTTTGACAGCTAGTTGTCAAGACTTCCTAGTGATAAAAGTAAGCTAACATCACAAGGTGTTATTGCACCATTTTATTTAGATGCCTAAATCAGGGCCTCAGTACACATTTACCATGCAGACAACAGTGCGCCTCTATTCAAAGAACATTACAAAGGGCCTTGAGAGTTTTAACACAACCGGCCGAGCATTTTACAGCCACGTAGGTGAAACAATGAATTATTGAGATAAATCAGTCACCAGAAACTTTTTGTTTCAAAGTTTTAATAGCTGTTATTTAATATGGAATTTCAGTGTGCTTTTCAAAGAAGGGCATCACTCACTATCTTGGTTCTGCAGAAGGGGAAACAAATAATGGGAGTGGGGAAGGAGAGATGGGGGATGCATAGGGGTTTAGGCATTTGGAGTGGGATATGCGTAGGAGGCAGAAAACTTAGGTGTATTCACCTGAGAGGGATTTGTGAACCAAATGTTGTTGAAGGAGTCTTTTGAGACTCTTGCCCCAAACATTAAATACAACTTGGATCCTTTAAGATGCTTGAAAATTGAGTCCAACATGATTTATTTAACATCAGTGAGCATGTCAGTGACAGAATTTAAAGCACCTGAGTTATGTCTTGTTCTCTATCTTTTGGATAACAACTCTGCCCTAAGATTTGCAAAAGAACTTGTCTCACGTTTACATTGTATTCACCTTGGGCATATAACTGCTGTCATTGTTTAAACAACTGGCTATTCATGCCTATGTATAGCCTAATGTATGTTCACTAGGTGTTTAAAAAAGTGACCCCAACTATTTATGGATGGACATTTAAGTAAAATATTTTCTCCAAGTTGCAATAAGCAGTTGCATCATCTGTGTGTCACCAGATAGATAAAAGACAGGATAGGCAGGCAGCTTTTGTAGTCATTTGTGACAGAGATTTTATGTTTATTTTATATTTAGGATCAGTTAAGGGTGTTTATGCTGATTATAAATGAACTCTTAGTTCACAGCATAAAGCAACATATGAAAACTGATTATAAAACTTTACTTGATAACCCACTGCAGATCTTTCTAGTTTCCTTCAACTTTAAATATCCAGGAAATTCCAACTTACAGTTATTTGTATTACTGGTCACTTGGATTTGTGTACATAATGCTTCTAGTATAATTGGCTATTGCTTTTAAAATGGAATGCCATTTTCACAGTTAAATATCTGTACGTTAAATATGTATAATACTAAAAAAAAAAAAAAAGGGATCTTAGATGTGAGCATGCAAGCGGAGTTTTTCCTGATATTTGTACCAGGAGATTAAGGTTCTCAGTAATATGGGGATAAAGTATTTAAATAAATCATAGCAATCAATTTGGTAAAGATTTTTTTTGTGCTGTTGTTTTACATCTTCTAAAAGTATTAAAGCTGCTGGAGATGAATTTCAATGTTAAAATGCAGGTGCTTTTAGGGGGATGGTTGGAAATCACAGCTTACAGATATCTATCAGCAGCTGAAAAAGGTCCAAACTTATTTTCTTTGAAAGAGTCTGACTTTCTTTTTCTAGTGAATGCAGCATTCCCAGCAGAGCTGCACTGATGCAAATCCATCAATTTAAAGAATCTGAGCTACAGTGACAACAGAGTCAACGAACAGCAAGTTGACACTGAGAAAGAAAATACGCCTGTTTCACATTGGCTGTGATAAACTGCTCAGTTACTTTACAGATGACAGGTTATTTCTGATTATGGCAATGCCAGCCTTAAAAATCACGCATGCACCCACCCACCCACACACACACACACGCATGCAAAACACAAGGTAAGAGCTGTCAAGCTTTGAATTTTAGACTCCTGTTCACAAAGATGGAATGTGACTCTTAGAAAAACATCTGGGATGAAAAATAGTTTCCAGAGATTGCAGGATAGCCTCAGCGTTAATAAGAATATGTCAGTCCAAATGAACCCTCAAGAAGGGAAAACTGGGTGGGGGAGCATTCTGTGTCGTTAAATGCACAGATCTGCTTTCTCCTGTGGAGAGGAATGGGACAGCCATATAGGATACATGTCCTTTGTAATGATAAAATCAAATCAGTCTTTAGTATGTCTTGAGCATAATCTTTGACCATAGGAGGTAAAAACAAATGAAAAAAAACAAATGAATTTTTGAAGTCCTCTCTAGATTAGTCATGTAAATCTAATTTGCCTAACGTGCACTGACTGACTCACCGCAAAGACTGGATTTGTTAGTATGCCATACAGTGACCCCTGAGATTCACCTCTGGTGTTGAGATTTTACCATTGCCACATTGAGAAATCCCCAGGAAAAGAGATCTTAATTTTGTTAATATTCAGATGGTCCCATTGATAGAGTAGTCAGTGAGATGAGAGGACAGGAGAACAGCAAAGGTAACTTTAGGCCTTCAAAATTTTGAATCCAACAGAATCTAGCTGAGCTTCTTCTTGCGCAGCTTAGAATGGCCTCAAATGTGTCCCAAGTAAAACAGGCTTTAATAATTCTGAAGAGATAATTATAGAAAATAGGATTTGCTAAGGAACATCATCCATTTGGCCGCTTTTCTTTGTCAACGCAACATTTATAGATAAGTGAAGGGATTGGATAGCCAACACTGAAGGCTGTATCCTATGCAAAGGGGCTCTTTAGTACACTTATATGTATCAGACCAAAGTGTCTTGAGCAGTCCAAGATATCTATTGATTCTGCTTGCAAACACCTGTTCTTGTGCAAGGCTATGACATTCAGTCCCATAAATCTAGGAAATTTTAAAAGGTAGTTCTGATTAGATGTCGCTGAATATTGGATATTATGTATATATATATTATATTTTTATTAAATGTAATCTGTAATCTATGGGCAGTATACCTCTCTAGTAGAAGAAATTGCTTTAGTTAGGTATTTCACTTGGTACTTATTTCTTGCTTTTGAACAAAGAAAATACTGAAGCACCCTGGTGTAAGAGGTGTGTGATTTACTCTCATATAGCTTTCCTAGTATGAAGTAAATGCAGCAAATAGGGTGCTAAGGCCACCAGTAGTGCTGACATGTCTTTAGAGCTGTGGGCTGGAGTTAATGGCCATGGAAGCTGTAGTTAAGTGCTGGAAACCTCATACCAACAATCGGTAAGATTTACTATAAGAATTTACTATATAAATATTCATGTGCTGTGGAAATAGCAAACAACATTCTGATCCACACATTCAGTAAAAGTTACTGAATTACAACTGAAAAAAACCCCTACTTCTCTCATTTGAAAATTTATTTGCTTTAAATGATCTACACTGATACTTTTAAAAGACTGCTAAGTGATAAAAGGAACTTCTGGGATATAATTATGTTACAAAGAAAGCCACTTCACTGAAATTATTTCTTCTTGAACAAGAGTGTCTTGGGGAGGTAGCAGCAATTTCCATCAAAATAAACCAGAGACACATTGTACATTACACTGGCACAGAACCTAATAGCCAGACAAATAAGGTTTAGACTGACATTGCCTTTGGAGGGATTTTACAGATGCAGACTCCCTATCAGATACGGTAAGCTCTGGCTGAGGGAGCTGATTGTGCCATCTACCCTGCTTGCAGAGCAGCTGCTGCATAGTTACACCAGGCTGGTCAGATCTAGGAATGAGCAGAGAGCAAAGAAATATATACAGGCTGGTGAACTTAAAACAAAAAGCATTACACAGCAGAAGAGGGCTTTATGGAAATTATATGTTATAAAGCCTGATGCTCATTTTTTTACAGGGCGAGCAGAAACGTATGTATCCAGACAATGCTGTGTTTGGTACCAAAGCAGCAAAATCCATGTCTTTCTAAGCATGTGTTTTCAAGCATAACAAATGATTCAATTATCTCTTTATTGTGAGAAGAGACGATCCCGTAATACTTATTCAAGTAAAACTCTAAATAAAGTTAATGAGACCAATAATGTTCAAATTTCAATGTCTGAATGAAGTCCTTAAAATATCTAGGTTAGTGTCTAAATATGATTGCATATTCAGAGCTGATGAGCCCCCAAATTTAAAAACTTGTAAGTGTTCAGAATTGCCCTTTAGCAAGAAGTGTCTAAAAGCAAAGTCAGTTGAACAGTACAGTTTGCTACAGGGCAAAAATAGCAGAAAGAGCAAATGTAATATAAGCCCACTATCTGCAAGTCCTGAGATACAACATTGGGTAGGACTTCACAAAGCATAGCAGTTTTGATTTTACTTCCTTTGTCAAAAGGCTGAAGAAATCCACACATAAATGCTTATTTTGTTTTAACATTTACAAGTTTGAGACAAAATATTTAATCAAAATTGTTAACTTTTTCACTGTAGATCTGGTTTAAAAAAGGCATTCACAAGCAGTTAACTGGAATTTCTTTGATGTTTCTTCAAGAAAACTTTGAAATGTGATGGGTCCGTTACTAAAAAAAATTGATGTAGTTTTACAACTGTCATGAATTCTTTCTCTCTCTCTCTCTCTGTCTCTCTGAAGAAAACAGAAAATGGGCCTGCCCAGTGCAAGCTTTCTGCCAAGAGATGAGAAATCCCAGAGTTTAGCAGATGGGATGTTCTGTAGAATTAGCATCTCCTCTCACATCCATGGAGGAGGGAACTCTACCATCATCTCCTCAGGATCTCTGTAGTAAAGTGAAATAAATATGAAGTAAACTACGGAGGATGAAAGATTAAATTTGATTAATGTCTTTGTGTTTTGCATTATATTCAGTCTTGTTCTACCTGGGCAATATACTACTCATTCAGTCATTAACTTCATGAAGAAAGAACGTAACAACATACTTTGTAGAAAACCAGACAATAAATTTGGACAATGTAGATCATAAAATGGTGTACTCAGTTATATCTCTCTGTTTTTCACAGTAGCTGACTTAATTATACTGGAAGCTTTTTGATCAAGCTGTTAAAAAAATATCTTTTTTTGTGAACTACTCTATTACTCAAAGACAGATACAATAATTCAGTGGTTTTGAGTTGCTTTATATATAACTTATGTGGGCCTTTGGGCCCATAACAGGATAGATAGATTTCAGGAAGACTCCTGAATGCTAAGATTTCCATGATACTGAACTGTTAGTGCTTATAATTTTCTGAAAGGGGAGTTCAAAGTCGGGGTTGCAGTTCTAGGAATGAGCTGACAAATAAGCCTTGACAAAGGTACTTTATGAATAGAAGAGCAAGGTTTTAATCATACAAGGGCTTTTAAATTATTTTTTAAACAGTATATTTGCAAGTTACCCATGATATTCAGTATTTTACCACTTCATTAAAACCTATGCATTCTGCAACCGCTTTTGCACTCAAATCAATCTGCATCTGATGAAACAGGAGAGCTACAAAGATCAGGCTTACGCTTAAGTTTTTATACTCGGTTAAAACACTCACAACCCCTCAAATTTTCAGAAGACAAATGAGTCCCCCTTTCTTCTTCAGGTCAGCTGCAAGTGCATACTTTCTTACAGCCTCACCAGCAGCTTTCAGTCAGGAATGTCTTACCTAGGAGAGTAAATAAAATAGCGAAGCAACTGCCTGAAAAGCATACTAATGCCTATTTCTTTAGCTTGAGATAGCACCAGGAATCAATGGATGCCTTATTCGACACTTTCCAAATGTATGGTATGCTGTTTTGTGTGAGAACAAGAATTTTCTAGAATCTGATCATCAGCTCATTTCTGATAATTTTCTATGATTCTGTTTGATAGAAGTTTTGGGGAGAATTTGAAATAAGCTTCTCATAAGGGTGGATGTCTGCTGGCTGAGATTTTGCTGGTGTCGTTATTCTAACGCTGCTGAGATTTTATTACTTATCTGAGATGGCCAGATAAATCTTTTGTCTTCTAGAGCTTTGGAGTCTCCATGCATTATCTGAAAAATATTCAAAATATTTTCCAGGGTCTAGAAACTAAAGCTCACACCCTTTAATTTTCAATGATTTTGTCATTTTTACAAAAAGAAGAGAAAAATGGAAACAAGGAATAGTGCTGGATGTCAGATAATGTCAGGGATAACATTTAAATAATGTAGTTCTCTCCCATATTTCTTATCCTGAGATACGTTGTCATTAATAAAAATAAAATCTCAAAAATTTGATTTGAGGAAGTTTGGGTTATTGATAAAATGAAATTCTAGCTCCACTTGAGTCAAGGTAAAGCTTCCACCAACTGAATGAAACTATTCTCATATCAAGTCAATGAATCCTATGAGAAACCTCATGGGAATGCTCAGGTTCTCTGACAGAATAGGTTAAAAGAGGCCTCTGACATTAATCTTAGGGTGTTCTTATAATATTCTGGAGATGGAGATTTCACCTGAAAAATCCTCCAATGGGATTCAGCTTGGTTTGGGTTCTTTTTAAGAACCAGCTTGTTCATATCAAACTGGCCTCCCTGACCTGCTTCATGGTTGGGCTGGCCAGCTTAGGGCCTTGTCTCACATACACTCTCAGTATTACATAGATTTTCGGGAGTCAGAGTGGGAGTCCACAGATAACAGTAAAATTAAGTTTTGATCCAAACTGTGACTCTATGTAGGATGTACGGATGGAATTTTTAAAGAAGCCTAAAGAAATTAGGTCTTATATTGACTGCCGGTAGCTTTTCAGATTTTTAGGAGGTGTCTTAACAGACTTGCAAATAAAAGGTAGGGGACTGTATCTCAAACATCTGCCTCGCATCTCCAAACTATATTGCGCTGGCTAATTTAGAGTGCCTAAATTACGTCCCTAGATTCCCCATGCAAGCCAAGGGAGAATGCCTCTGGAAAGGGTGTGCCTGAATTTCCCGGTCTTTCTGGAGTCACGGTTTCTCTATCCCCTCCAGATGCGGTTCTGAGGACTGGAGTCCTTCCCCACGGATAGGTGCCTGAGTGCTCTCCCTCGTTATAGCATATTGCTGGGAGAGGAGGAAGCACTTGTGCTATCCATGATAACCCTCTACAGAGCATGTACCTGGGGACTGAGATCAAAAAAGGGAGCAAACAGGCTGGAGCCTGAATCTGTAACTCAGAAACTGGGGGAATCCTGGGCTCTAATCCCTGTCCTGAGGACTGCTGTGCTTTTTACATTAGCCAGTCATTGCATAAGAAAATAACCCTCTGGCAATAACGCAGGGAGAGGACAGCTAAGAGTAGGTGCCTAACTGCATACTGCTTCTTCCCTAAACTGAGACCAAACCCCAGCTACACACACAGATAGGTTTCTATGTGCTGCCCCCAACACTTGCAGTGTAGCTCATAGTAATCCACAGTTAGTGATAAAAATCACTGCTATTCCAACTGAATCATTTTTTTCCTTTTATCCGGTGTCTTATTTCTAACAAAGAGCAGTTACTTGGTACCCCAGAGAATAGCAAAAATCCTGTAATGCACCTCGTCAGTTGTGTAGTGTTGAGTCCGGACCGAAGAAATTCCTTCCTGACATAGCCCTGTAAACAATCAGGTCACACCACGAAGCATGAAGTTGGGTTATGACTGCTCAATAATTGTGAAACAAATTGGGCACACGCTCGCTCGTGCAGTAACCAAATCTGCTCCTCTGCAGAAGTAAAATTCTGACTCCAGTCAAAATCCCAAGACTGTTCTGGGTCCCCATATCCGAATAATCTAATTTTCTGATCACGAAATGCTCTTTGGGCTCACTTTCTCTTAGTGCTGTGAACAGTATGAGAGCAATAATAATAAAAAAAGAAGAATCTCAGAGTCAAAAGCAGGTTTTTTAGCTGTAAGTTTAAACACTGCTGAATCAAAACAAATGAAGAGATGAAGTCCCGAGATGCATATAAGTCTTGCAGCAGGACTGTCAGCCTGTTTCTGATCTTTTCCTGATGTGCTGTGAAGGAACAATAGAAATACAACACTCTTCGTAAAGATTTATCTGCAGGTGTGGAAACCACAAGACAAAATGAAAACAGTATAAAAGAGGAGGGGAGAGAAATGAATCATGTTGTTTTTCTATTACAAATGATCGCAAAAGGTATTTTTATGAATCTCGTGACATCTGCTGTTAATCAGTTCCTGTTAAATATATAATGGCACCATAAGGATCCAACAGCTAGGGCCCTTTGTGTTTGTAACCTTGAGATTCTGCACGTTTGTAGCATGCTCTTGCAGCTTGTAAAGAAGCCCTAAGGAAATACAGTTGTATCAGCCAGCTCGCATTGTAGAAACAGTCACTTAATTCAAGGCATAGGTCCTGCTGTCTATTCCTGACCTTTAGCACGCAAGAGCAGAGCCTTAGGCTCTCCTGTCTGTATTAACTATTTGCTTTCTTCTTCTTGCTTATTCTTTAATTAGGTGCTTATAGTCCAAAGATGAATTAAGCATTTAGCAGGCAGTGAGCCATGCTGTCATTCATTACAGGAGACAATTAAATAGAGCTAACATTATTTGTTAAATTAGCTCCTAATTTAACCATCTTAAAAGACTTTCCACAAAGATGTTAACTGTAGCTAATAAAACAGCTCATCTTTGGTTCAGCTAGAAGCTTATGAGTAATGAGATGTAAAATTTGAAAGAGAAGTACCAGAAACTTGGTGAATATCAAAACTTGGGTAGAGAAAGCGTTTATGTGAAATATTTCTGAAATTGGTTACTGAAGATTGAGATTGAGATATTTTTCTTCATAAAATTAGAGCTTTGCAGTAATCAGATATTTAAACATAGATCAAAATCTTCTTTTTCACAGGGCTCCTGAGAGGGTCTCCTGATCCTCATGTCTAGTTCTGTAAACCCAGAAAAGCCAGGCCTGATCCTAAGCTGCTTCCTTGCTTCCCCACTGCCCCATGCCTGAGCCGCCTCCTCCAGAGCCCCGAGTGGAGGCAGCATGGGACACAGGCACCAGAGTCACTGGTGAGAATGGTCATGTGAGCCAGCAGTCTCAGGCTCAGCACCAGACTCACGCTGTGTCATTTCATTTATGAAACAGCTTAGGTTGTTCACCTTGCTTCCTCTGCTGGAAGAGCGGTGTAAGGCTTCTGCCTACTGCCTAAGCATACTCGTGGTCAGGTTACGTCCCCTTGTTCTTCTGCCAACATTGCCCATTAGTTGGAGCCATTCCTTTTCCTCCCCATTATCTGCCCTTCTGATGAATTTACCCAATGCAATCACATCTGGAATCAGCTTTTTTTTAGACTAATTAAACCAAACCTTAAGCCAAGTGTTAGGGGTCATAAATGCAGTCAAGTAACAGTGGCTTAATATACTCTTTGGACTCTAGCCACCATAACGGTTGATGATTGCTCTGTGCTTGCACTCTTTGGTCATTTCAACTTCAAGTTGTGGGACTATGTTCAAATCTCAGAGAAAAGATTAAGCTAATGCATTCTCTCTTTTACTTCAGATGGGCATGAAGTGTTTTAACTAATGGAGGATAAATTGCTTAGTCGGAATAATTGGAATGTGTATCTTGGTCCAAGTCTCCTTAATTACCCAAGCAGAACTGTGGCATGGGGGAGAGTTTAGTAGCCTAGGTGCAGAGCTGAACTGGGGCTAAATCTTACTGCCATATAGCTGAGTTATCCCTTCCCAGGTCCAGAACAGTAGGATGATGGTCCAGTGTGACCATGGGAACCAAATGAGAGGTTTTCACTGAGTTTAATGGTTTTAAGTCAGCATCAGCCTCACTGGACTTCTCTGGGTTTTTTTAGTATTTCCATTAAATAAAGCTTGCCAGTACCTACAACATGAAGAAGTGAAATACTATGCTTACCATTCTCCCATCCTACAGTAATAATGCCTTAATAGGTTTATTAATAATTCTTAAGACTAGACTTGGCATTTTCTTCCACTTCAGATTTAGCAATTCTCATTCCTATACACTTAGTACCTGTATCAAGCTACTTTGGTCAGTGTTGTCTTTTTTACTGAAAACCACAAATGTACCCATTTATATTGTTTATCTTTAATTTTTAATCCTAAGTGGCTTCACTTGTTCTTTCCTTGTTCTCATTTTACTTCTTTTCCAGAAAACCCTTTTATTTCCTTTTAAAATTTCCTCTGTGAAACATAACTGAACTTGACTTTATTTCTTCTTTGCCATTCCTTTTATTCACCTTTGAGCCATAGCTTTCTCTGTTGATCAGTCCTTTTTGCCATTGTTGGTTGGCCTTATGCCTATTTCTAATGTGATTTTCAACTGGAAATTGTAGAATACTCCCTTAAAAAACTTTTTCCTTCCCTATATCTCAATGCTCAGTAACAGTCAGAAAGGCAAGGAGACTTCTAGGCATAGTTTGGAAGTCAAGAGAACAAAAACAAGGTAATTTTTGTATTATTGTAGAAAGTCACAGTGCAATAGCATCTTGTATACTGCCTGCAGTTTCGGTTCTCTAGTATTTGAAGGGAAATAGTAGAACTCGAAATGATACAAATCAGGATATATGGATCAAATGCAGGAAAGGTGTCCAAAATAGTATTTAATAAAAAGATCAGCATCATTTTTCATAAAAATAGGTGCATAAAATAAACCTGCAAGCACAGTAGAAAGGCATTTCCTTTTTTCTAAAACAAGACTTTATGATTTCCCCAAAATTAAAACACTGAGATGTTTTAATCAAAGCAGTAATCTACTTTAAAAAAAAATAGTGGAGATAAAAAGCCTACCTTCTCATTGCCTGTGTATGAAGACCATCACAAATGACCAGAGATACATCTGAAAGTGTCTTACTACTGTTTGCAGCAGCAAGCAGAACATCTCAACTGCCCCAGAATTCTCAACGCTCCTCTTAAACATATAGCCCACAGACACTTTTCTAATATCATTTAATATTTCATTAAAGTTTATGAAAATTTAAATTGGAATTGCAAGAGTAACCACGAGTAGAATGAAGCTGCAGTGGATGTTAAGTGTTACATAAATTTCTCCTCACATCATATTATTCCTGTTAGGAATGGCTCTTATCTCTGGGCTTTGTGACCCTCCATTTGTCTTTGGAGGTCTGAAAAAAAGAAAACCCAAACTGAATTATGCTTGTTGCAAAACATGTGCATAGTTTAACTCAGTAACTGCTTTATTTCTTTTGCTTTTAGACTTCCTGTCTTCTCTTCTTGTCAATACATATTATTACAGGATTAATTCAAAACTGGGATGGGGAAAAGAAGCCAGGATCTTTTCACTGATGTGAATGAGCTTTCACAGAGGCTTTTTTTTTTTTTCTTATGTTTATTTAGATCCCAGTCATAAAAACTAATGGGGTTGTTACATTCATTAAGATTCCTGCTGGAGTCAGTGAGATTTTCAGGACATCATTTTCAGGATCCATCCTTTGTTTCCTTGAGTTTGTTTGAGTTTCCTTAGACTTTGTCCAAGTCCATACTAGAAGTCTTTACCAGAATCATTATGTCAGGTAGGAGGATAATATTTTCATCTTATTTTAATGCCAGTTGGGTTATACCAGAATAAAATACTCTTCCCAGTACCCCTCATTCCACACCTCAGTATAGGCTTTGATGCATTAGGAGATGCTCTCTAATATTACTGGAAAAGTAATGCTTAGCAAAAATCAGACTTTTACATCAGTTTATCAGCTTTCTGAGTTGCTGTAAGGTAATTACTACTTGAATTATACCAGTTTATGACCGCTAAGTATATGGCCTATTGTTCTTTACTCTCCTGTAAAACTCATAGCTGATCGAAGGTGCTGTAGAAATAACAATACTAGTTTCCGCTGCCATTTTCACCTGTTTTGCTTTTATTTTCAATAGAGTTGCAGTTGGGTTTTGTCTCATGTTCTTTTCACAGGCTTAAAGCAGGGCAAAATAATTATTGCACTTCATAAAAGCAGATGATGCTTATGCTGACTTGCCATTCTTTTGTGTACTATACTGCTTTATCAGTGACCCAAGGACACTTTTGGACAAGATGGAATAAAAATGACGGTACATATATTTTTACAGACCATTAAAAGCAAAAGAACCTGGCTTGAGGAGCGGAACAATCAGACTCTTGATTGTTACGGTGCTGAAAGCTTCCTTCGACATTCATGGGAGCTGAGGATATTCAGCACCTAATGCACTTGGGCCCTAGTGTGGACAGATAAGAAAGGACTGCCTCCAAGAGGGACTGTCATCCCTGTTCTGAGCTCAGGCATGCCTGCTCGCTACTGCTGATCAACATGAACAGGGGCCCGAATACATGTGCCAGGACAACAGGACCAGTAAGCCAGCCAGTGGTGGCAGGAAAGGAAATGTTGGTATCCAACTATTGCCTGTGGCAGCTAGCTCGTTCTTTTTCTTTAGAAATGGGAACATCCTTTGGCTGGCGTCTTTGTACACCACTCACAACAGCATTCAGAAGATGCAGAAAGTTTCAAAAGGGGGCTGAAAAGGAATGCAAACAGCCTGTCTATAACAAACTAGAAAAGGAGGCATAATACGCCACCAACTCCCCAGACGAGGGTGTGGTGGACATGTTTTGGCTCAGGCACCTCTGAAATATAATGAGGAATGACAACCCTGCATATGGGAAAAGAAAGGGAGGCAAATAGCACAAGACAGTATTGCTTGATGTTGTATAAGTCCTATACACAAATGACAGCAGTTACCTGTGCAAACTTGTCTGAACACAAAGTCTCTCACATGTTAAGGAGCTCAGACATCAGCTGTGTTGTGTTTTCAGGCCTTCTCGTCTCTACAATTAGAGTACTGTTCAAAGGGTTCAAGCTGTGGTTGTACTGAGTTGTGATCTGTAATGTTGCTTCTCTGCTGGTTTTTGCAGTAAAAATGTTTCTTGGATGTGTTAGAAAGTAAGCTAAGTGAAGAGGCTTTGGTGAGGGAGTTCTTCAGGATGGGATCCCAAACCCTTAAAGTCAAAGTGAATGTATTGAGTAGGACATTGAGAGCTGCTCTGTGCAGGGAATACAGGTGGCCTGGACTGCTATATCCTTTTAATGCTGGATTGAAGCCATATGGGTCCTCACTGTGTGTGGGCCAACTGACCACATCCTTGGCATCTCCACACTCCACTGCCCTGTGGATTACAGAGACCTACCACAGAGGTGTGTGCAGTATGTATGGGGATACCATGTCCTCATGGGTGAGACCTTTTCAAGACACGGTCACCAGTACAGCTCCACTTTGATGCCATGATGCCTTTGCCCTTTGGTGGCAGATGGTGTTGCTTTGGGTATTTGTGAGGACCAAAGAATCATGAAACAGAACTTGCACGCCACCCATAACAGCAAACTGATATTACTGTCCTCTGTTCAGTCATATATCACTGCACTCTGAAGTGAGAAAAGTCTAAGCCTTTTCCCAGTACCTAGAAGACATGATGAAGGCTGAAATTAGTTCATTCAGATCTGCATGCAGTAAGACATAGAACTGATAATATAAAGCACCATTTACCAGTATATCTCAAAGACATGGGAAGAGTGAAAGGAGGACAAAACACATCATATATGCCATTGGGCAAGAGGGGAAGGAAAGCCTGAGAGAGGTAAGTATGATTTCAAGCTGAGACCAGTTCCAGCATTGATTTTATTGAGCTCGCTAGAGTGTCAGCATGTCTTGGAGAATATTTTCTGGTGGAGCATAAAGGGCCCAGTTTAGGCCTTGACTACGTTGTATGCATACAGTGGGGCCAGCTATTGGATAATGCTCTTCATTCACTGTTCCTTCAGTATTTTTCATGCTAAAGGGGTATCAGTGAAGTTCATTTCAGTGTCTGGCCAGCTGCTTGCAAACACAACAGATAAGCCTGTCTGAGTTTTGAGTACTGAGTTGAGTGTAAACTGTTGGAAAGTGAGCCTACCCCTGTGTATTGTCAGGTCAATGATTAATTTTTGTAATTTTTAAAAGTAATATGCAGCACACACACACACACTCATTAGCTCCATAGATTTAATTAGGAGCGTTCCATAGTGTTCACCTGGGAAGGATGATGCTGTTAACTCCCTGAGCTTACTCATTTTTTTTGCCCTTTGGGTTAATTTATCTTAATTTCATTTCCAAGTGTTCCTCCTGGTGAAGCATAGCATATACGGTATTTGTGTGTGCTTTGGCTCTCTCTCAATCTGCCCTATAAAGACTGTTCACTGTTTGAAAGTAAGGGCATGCAGGTTCCTCCCCAACTGTACTGTGCCTAGAGCTCTTTGATGGTTTAAAAAAAAAAAAAGTAGTTGCTCCCAATGACCAGCTGAAGACCACCCACACATCCCCCAAACACATGGATTGCTGATGTGTTTAATGAACACATAGTAAATTTTAGAACTGTACAATTAAATGTGCCTGCAAAGTCTCCTATACGGTTGTATTAAAGGCTGTTCATACCACCTCTCTCTTAAGAAACAACAGAACCAAAAAATTCAGAAAGTAAAAATAAAAGGTTAACATCATCTACATTTCTATTCTGTATTAGACTGGAAAGGAAAATAAGAGAAAAAATAAATGGGTAGAGGAGGATTAGACAGTAGAAACTCCTGTGAAAAATTCTATTGCCACGTAATTTAACACCACTGGGCTGAGTTAATAATATTTCTTGTTTCAGTGCTTTCAGCTCTGTGGTCTGCTTGCTGGCATAAGCACTTCTCCATTTATAATACAGACATTAAACCAGATTGCCTGGTTTAAAGACTAATAGATGCTGCATAAACTCTTCAGGGAGTCTACAGATCAGTTGGCATCTGTAATCTCTTCACCTCTTGAGGTTTAGCACAGAAAATCTGGTAAGGTAATTACTCTGGTTCCTGGCAGGTCTGAAGTGTTGTGCTGTCAGGGAAGCTGCGTTTGGATCCCAGAATGCACTTTTGTCTAAACAAACAGCACAGTAAATGGGAGCCAGGGGTAAGATACTGGAAGACAAAGTGCAGTGCAGGTTGTGTTTCAGTTTAGGAGAGCTGTCTCAATGTGGGTTAAATTTATACAGTACAGAAATGTATGAGCAGGAAAATAACCCTTGTTGTAAACCTCCTAGGGATAACTAGGCATATCTGGGATAGTAGCTGTAAACCAGAGTAGCAGACACTTGTAACTTTTGTTAAAAAAACCCTGCATGCTGATACCAGCGGCATATCTGATGACACGGTCTTCCCTTCCATGGGGCCTTCATGTTATGTGATGACAAGGAGCTCATGTCAGCTCACTTGGGAAGAAACAATTCGCCTCGATATTTTACATTTCGCTTCCATTATACCAATTCCAGCAGTACTGAGTAGTTCCAGGCGTGGTACAGGTACGTCACAAACCTACAAGAAAGAATTTGCCCTTTCCGGGGGGAACCTCCTTTTAGTTTGATTAAAATAACTTTGTCCTAAGTTACGTAGTTCCCAAAGCAGATGCTGATTGGAGAAATAAAATAACAGATATTGTAGCATGGGAAGCTTAAAATCTTCCAGAAACAGACAATAAGTGGGTGGCGGATGGTGATGAGATTCAACTACCTATCTGGTGAAAACTGAGAGAAGATAGCTCTGAAGGGATTAAAAGCTGTAGGATGCCAACTTTAGCCTTCTTTATACATTAGCAGAATTATTTTGGATAAATATGACAGGTCTTCAGGCTCATTTCTCATTTCTCAAGCTCTGATTTAAACTAAGATTCTCCTAGAGGCACAAAAAATTAGCAAAGATATACATATTTTTTCCTCATCTCACAAATGCTTTATTTTCTTCTAAAAGTGCTCTAAATAGAATTTGCCTCTACCTCTTTCCTATACCCATTCTTAAATTTTTCAGATCTTTCAAAACAACATACTTTTCAGTGATTACTCTTCAGGGAGGATGCTTTGGAGTTGCTGGTGATAAAAGGAGATGTTCTCTCACCCTCTTCTTTTTCTTGCCAATACCCACATTAGTCTTGAGTGCTTTATCCAGTGATTCAAGTAATGCAGCTTCTGCCACTTTCTCCCTATCTGAAAGTCTAATAGAATACCCTGTTAAGAATGGTTTTGCAATTTCCATCTCAACTCTTTTCTTTCTTTCTTTCTTTCTTTTTTTTTTTTTTGCTCATTTTCATCCTCTTACTGCAAGTTATATCTGTTTACCTTCATGTTCTCTCCAAAACTTTCCAGTCTTCTTCTCCCCATGGACTTTCATACGCTACGCTTAAAATACACTCCACCACTACTTTCAATAGCCACTCCACCACTACTTTCAATAGCCACTCCACCACTACTTTCAATAGCCAGCTATGCAGTCTGAATCTAGTTTTCAATGTTTCATTAAAATAAATCCCGTCAGGCCCACTAGTAATCATTATTGCTCTTTTTTGACTCTTTCTGAATGTCTGCCTCACTGAGAGGTGTAAAGCCACCCACATCAGTAGTTCGGGAGTTCTTCCACCAATATTGTGTACAGAAGAAGGCATAACTTGTCTTGCTTCAATGACTAAATACCAAAATTATTCCTGTCCCAGTAGCTTGTACCTCAAAATTATGTCTCTTCCACTTCTGTTAACTCCCTCTTTTGGTATTACCAGGACTCAGTTCTCTGATTATGTGTCTTATATGTTAAACTTTTACATTCCAAAGTTCTTAGCATGCGTTTTCTTTATATTAAACCTCCTGTTGCCTTTTTGTTCCCCAGTTGTTTCTAACTGCTCTAGAAGCTTCAACACCAGCTCCATGTGTTGAGGGTTAACTGAGATGTAACATTTCCCACAGTAGGACTGAACTGCAGTTAGTTACCATGGCACCAGAGTGGGAAGGGGAAGAAGATGCTGTGAGTCTCTGCTTTTACTGAACATATATATAAAATGAGTGGGAGAGAGCAGGGAAGAGCGGAATTCCTCCTCACAGTGTGAGAAGTAGAATGGCTCTCCTAGGGAAAATGGTTATTTCTTCCCTCCCCAAAGCAACAGGAAGATGCAGAAGATGGTGAAAGCTTAAGTCTACATAGTTCCAGCTTCCCATCCTGCTCCGATATAACAATTGCCTTTACGTAGAATAGTTCATAATACGACACTAGACCATTTGGGAATGTGGAAAATTAACACCTTATAGGAAGATCAATATATATTTTAAAATAAAACTATTGGTAAATAGCTTATCTTCAAGAACTCCATCCTGTTTTATGGTAATACAAACTGAACGGTGACTAAAATTACCAAAATAAAATTACCAAATAGCACCTTTCTCAGATTTTATCATCTTGTGTTAAAAAGTCTTATTTTTTCCAGCAAATAATTTCTTAGCAAAACATTCAGAAAGTTTTTCACACAGCAGAGAAGGTGAACAATACATGCCAGGTATATATCAGAAACAGAAATCACATAGATGTTTTTCTTGTCTCTTTGGCACTGTTGTTATTTAATCCAATCTCAGCTTCAAAGACTTGGATGCCAGTATGCTTTGCAATTACACTGAAACATACCCACCCCAACATTTGTGTTTGAAATAATTTCCATTCCGCCTCCCATCTGAAGACTGAATCGAGCAGGTGGATTTGATTTTGTGGTTCCTGTGGTAATGCAAGGGAACATACTGAAGCAGTGGGTGCTCATTATCACAGCCTCTTCTGCACAGCCCTGTAACAGAAGGAACAATATAATGGCTTCAGAATGGCCTCGTCTTGCCTCAGTCCAGGAACCCTTACTGAGCACCGATTTCCCACCTCATCCATTAGAATAAATTTCAAAAACCTTTCTCTGTTTCCATAGCTATTACTGTCCACCGCAGCTGGGTACTGATGAGAAGGCAAAACCTTTACACGTGTGAATTAGCCACTGCTTGAGCAATGCATTGCTGTGCCTGGTCTAGGGGAAAATAAAAAGGCAATGTATGAATCTGGCATGTACTTTGCATGTGTTGACTATTAAGTAAAATGTTGTATGCAGAAAAATTCTGAAAACGTGTGTTCTTGCATTATTCCCACCTTGGCTGTGATGGCTCGTAAAAAGCAAATCATGCACACTGCAAGCAAAGCAACCCACACAATTTTATCTGGAAATGTCTTGAAGTGCCTAGCAATTAATACGTATAGTTAAACAATTAGTCCTTTCATTGCCCAGTGGCCTCAGAAGGAGCCAAAAGACAATGTTTTGCCCTTTCTTATGTGAAAAATTGTTTCTTTTTCTTTGCCAGTATGGCAAAAAGCATCTGGATTTTAATCCTCTGGCTCTTCTTGTTTTGAGGTTGAATTTAATTTAACATTAATGCAGCTCTTTGTGACTCATTACAGGCAGTATTGTAGTCTTACCAATATGTTGCCTGTGGGTATGGAGCTGGGTCGCTAGGAAGGGGGTATTGTAGGAGGCATAGAAAAATGCAGTTCAGCAAGGATGATTTGGTTTGGAAATTCATGTAATTGGGATAAAGAAAGTCAGGGGGTTCAGTTCCCACGCGGTATTGTGGGTACCTATAAACAGAGCTCCCTGCACCAGTGTGACTCCTTGCACTGCAGAAGGGTTTAAACTTGAGGAGGGAGTTAATGTAGCTTCATTTGAAGGTGCTACAGCCTGAGGCCTGCCAGTGAAGGCTGCCAACAAAAAGCAGCGCATCTCTCCTTCCCCTTCCCAGTTTGTGCCGCTTTTAAGTATAGGTGTATATGGCTGCAACAGCCTGAGACAGCTGGACGCTATGGATGTCTGATGCTGCTGTAAATACCCTCTTGGCAGTATTCCTGGTGTCTGTGCAGATCCTGTATGCATGTAGGCTCAAACATCTGAAGGCTTGATTCTCGGCACTACCTCAGGTGGTTTTACGAGATTAAGGCAACACAAGGCAACCAGTCAGCTGCATTAAAGCAGCAACTGAGGAATCCTTCCCCTTTGACCCCAGGAAAACCCTTGGGTGGAGCTCTGCACCATCGTAATTTTTACTGTTGGCTTGGTGTGATGGGAAATTGTCAAGCGTTAGAGTGTATGGGTTGTTGGGCATGACACTGTCAGCTCACCCACCATGGCATCTGCAGTACCGCTTAATCCAGTTCTGCAGCTTCTCCATGTTACACATATGATCTGAATTAGGAATCAGTTTTTATTCACTTAAGGTGCATGAAAAACATTTCTGTAAGGTAGCACAGAGTGGCTGATGCACAGCAAATTCCCACAATAGCTTATTATGTGCTAACCTCCTGATGTGGATACATCACGAGATATGAGAAAGATTAGCCTGGGAACGTGCTGTTTTGTGGGCAGACCTGAGCTGCTTTTGTTCGTGCTCCAAGTTACTGAGAGCTGGATGATCATCCCTGACATGACCCTGAGCTGGTCAGAACTGAGAGTTATCTGGACATTTTCCTTGAAAGAGGCACACAAGAAGCACCAAAGGGCTAGGTTTTACTTGAAACTAGAACAAGATGACTTTTGAAATAGAGAGAACTCAGGTGTTTTGGGAGGCACTCAATAAAAATAGAGAGGGCTGTAAACAGCTCCTCTCCTTTCCCACTATGTCTTGGCATAGCAAGTCCTTTCCTTCAGTCTTTTCCTTCAACTTCAGCAACTTTTAATAGCTTCCTGGGCTGCCACAAATTCTACACAGTGCTTTCTGGGTCCCTAGAAAGAAGTCTCACTTTCTCTCATCTCCGAGGCTCTGCTGAAATGCGGGATTGCTGCTCTGCTCGGGATTCTCCCAGGCTTTCTCCTGTGCTGCCTGCTATGCCCTGCACTCCAGAGTGTCCTTCTGGCTGTGCGTGCTGAGCTGCTCTCAGGACAGGAACAGTTCCTCCCTCCAAGGGATTTTTGCCGACTGTTAGGTCAAGACAAACAGGTAGCCTTCCTTCTCTCAGCCTCCCTGCAGACTTTTTGCCAGACAAGAGTCTGGTATACACTAACTGTAAACAAACAAACCAGGTATCATCAATTATAGCCTGTCAGCAGAGTGACAAGCCCAAACTAATACAACTACTAACATAGTTACAGCGGCCCTTGGATCTGAGATCTTGTTCTCCGAGCAGAGAAGTATGCAGAAAATCTCTCCAAGGTTAATCCCCTAAGCGCTGAAATGACTTTCATTTAAAGATTGATGACAGCTAGTCAACTGAACTAAGATGCCCAAGTCCCACCTATTTCTTGTGACCTCGAAATTCCTCCACGTGATCTAGATCATGCTCTGTCTTGTGCAGTGGTTGCCTTGCATAGGATGTTCCCTTATCAGCTCTGTGCTAGAAGCGGATGAAGTACTGAGTACAAAATTTAGAAATTTCAGTTATATGACAGAAGCACTTGCTTTTGCTAGGAGGTAATATATCTGAATTATGCAATTATTCTATTTTTCTTCACAAATTTAAATTCTTGCAATCCATTTTTTTCATTGCCAAAAAGACTGAGGTAGCAGGAGTGGAGAAGAAGTAGAAATGCTCTCTATTTCCATGTAGCCTGCCCCTCAGCAGATGTAGCAAATATTCTAATTCACTGACCTTGTGCATTTAATTTCTGTGAGCATTTTCTCAGCATGGCTAGAAATCTGTGTAATGGTTCCTGAATTGCAATTGTGTCTGGTTTTATTTGGTCCGCATTTCATTTTATAAAGAAAGGGATGTTCATACTCATTTCCATTGGTTGTACTTCACTAAAGAGCAATCAAGATGAACCAATACTTTTCACATATGTGTCTTTTTCAGTTTATTGCTGCCTGATTCATAAATAACACTGGGTAGGCTAAGGTTTGGGGGCTTTCCTTCAGTATTGAAGAAATGTATGGGTATGACTCGACTCCCTAGTGATTTTCCCCACCAAGGAATAATCCAGTAATTGATTTGTTTGATCTGAGAGATTATCCCTCCTTCTGGCTTGTTAGGTGTTTCTGCTTCAAAGAAAGAAACTGATGCCAGAGGGGATGTTCACATTATTTGTTGTGCCCGAATCAGAACGAAGGTGTATGTCCTGAAATGGCCTGTCTTGAAACCACAAAAGCACAAAAGTCAGTTCTTGGCTCTCCAAGACCATGGCCTCCAAAGACATTGCTATGCTAGGGTCAACATGGTTGCTCAAGCTAATGCATGGCTGCCTACACAGTTAGAACAAGCTAGCCCTGGAATTGTCCATTTCATATATTCATGTTTCCAGGACTTTTCAGGTTGGTCTTATTGCCAGTTTTCTTTCTTCTCCTTGGGCAACACCTAGTTTTCAGTATCACCATCTCACAAGCTGTCAAAATCTCAAGCTGCAAAAAATGAAGACTCCAGAAAGTTTTAAATTAAGACTAAGCAGGTAGCAGAAAATTAGCTGTTGTATGTCTCCCTAGTTACAAAAAAAATTGGAGAATCAAGACCTTTGTGGTTGCTCAGAGAAAACAGGAAAGGAGCTTGTTGTTTGCAAATATACAAAATCCCTCTGCTGCTGCTGCTGCCTGTCAGCAGATGAAGAAAAGCAGCTTGGAAATCTGAGTTTTGTTATGGTATTTATCAGACCTGCAAATATTAGCAGTATCTGCAGTGGTTTGCTACACAACTGTCACTTCTTTGTGTAGAAGCAGGCAGCTTGAGCAACAGATACAACTTTGAGCACAAGGCGCGTGCTCGACTTGGTCACCTCTGCAGGATGAACCTCCTTAGGTGGGAAGAATTTACAAAGTCCTATTTCTCTCCATGCAAAGAGAATCAGTCAGGTCCACTAGCCTCATTGCAAACTGGCTGTTTGTCCTGGTCCATATCAAAGAGATGGCGAACTTCAGTTGCTGTTACACACAGATCCACCAAGGTTTACTCTTAATGGCAGAAAGGAATGTGCTAGGAGACAGAGCTATCCTTGAATCTCCCTGTTGTCTCCTCAAGTTGGGATTGAAGATAAACAGGAATTAAAAACAAACATGCCGGGGTGTGTCCATTGGCATATAATATAGTGTACTACTTAAATGGAAAAACTGAAGACTACATATTCCATTGAAATAGCCAACATTACATCACACTGGAAAGGAACCGTCCTGAGCACTGTGATTCATAACAGCATGTGATACAGGTTGTGCAGTGGTCGTGTAACAACGCCATTCGTATTCAACAGTAGATAAGATCTTTAAACAGATGAGAAAAAAATGAACTCTCTCACCCTCCTTCATTTCCATCTGTGCTAAAATGTTGTCACTAATACCTACAAATGATAGCTTATTAGGGTAGGACAGTGCACTGGAGATGGTGAGCTGCGCTGCCTGCTCAGTTTAGGGTTGTGCAGCTACTCGTGATTCCTTTGTGGCCGTCCTCACCCAGGACCGAGAGGTCGCTTAGTCCCACAGCCAGAAAGATTATCACTTGGGAGTCTGTCTTATAGATTTGAAATACATGTACTTAAAACGCAAATACATATACTGCTTTTTAAAATTATGATTAAAGGAGCTACAAGTGGTCAGATTTGAGCAGCGCTGGTCCAGACTGCACAGGAATCCCACAAAAGCAATCCTTCTCTTAGATGTGTGTTCATAAAATAATCCAGAAGTATCTGAAGGCTGTATTGAGTGTTTTACCAGCATTATCATTGCACATGTCCAGAAAGGAAAGCAACCACCCACCTCTCAAATGGGGAATTGCAAACTTCATATTTTTCATCTTTTATCCAGTCTGCCTCATTGGGAAGCATTGCTGTGAAATAGCTGCTCATGCTGTTTGTCCTGTTGTACAGCTCAAGCGCTGAGTAGCGCAGTGCACAATGTCCACGGCACATGTTCCCCAGATTCCCTAAATTGCTGCAGGCCTGTGAAGGCAGGAAACAAAACTGCCCGCCTAGCCCAGACTCACCGCAACTTTCAACGACCCCAAACTTTGATCAACAAATAATTCCCCCTCCCCAGCAATGGCCCTCGTGAGATGAGACTTCTCACGCTTGATGAGAATCAGAAGGGAGCTGCAGCGTGAGGACCGAGGCATGAGTAACGCTAGCAGCCTCGCTTGTTTGGCACCTGTAGCTCACAACGGGCATCCCACCACATCCCATCCGTCCGGTTCCTCTGCCTCCGTGTGAGCCCCGATCCTGCAGCCGCTCCGTCCTTCCAGCGCCCAAGCGGGGGGGTCGCAGGGCGAACACCCACTGCTTGCTGGTAGAGGAAGAGCACGGCTTCTGCGCAGCCCGGCAGACAAGTGTGACTTTCCTCCCCCCACACCATTGTAACTATCACCCAGTAACACACAGCTCAGAGGAAGAGCTGGCCAGCCATTTCTGATTAATAGCCGAGTGAGCTAAAGTGTATTCTACTCAACAGAAAAAATTGCATAGGCTATCTTTGCACTTCGGTAACTTTAATTGGTTTTCCTTTAAAGCTTTAAATTTGTCATGAATCTAGTCACACATGTGGACTGTATGCTGTGCTCTGTTAAACGAAATTTAGTCTCAATATAACAAAAATTGGAATATTTACAGCTACTGTGGCAGGGCATACTGCCTGAGTAACGGTGCCTGCCACTGATAATGTAAAGTGCCTTGCAACTTGTGCTGTGTTGCAGAGTGCTTCTGGGAATCTTTGTATCATGCACAGACGCTGAAGGGATGAAAGACAACTGCTAGCAGCTGTACAACACCTATATTTTCTTGAGTGTTTTCTGAGTTCTTCCTATTGCATCTGTGGTAACTGTAGTCTGAACTAGGGGAGCCTGGCCTATAGATGTTCCCTTTTCAGAAATAACTTCTAACGTTTCGTCTCAAGCTGTGAAAAATGTTACAAAGCTATAAACACATCTTATTTGACAAAAAAATTGTAGTTGACACAGAAGGTGACCCCAAAGTTAGTTGTAGATTATCATCTACAGGTTATTTTTACCTGGGTAAAAAATAAATTAAAGTTTCAATATGATATATTTTCATTTAAAAATGTTTATTCTTTTTCTCCCTTTTCCAGCAGTCTAGTAAACATGGTCTCAAGCTTATTTGTGACTTAGGCTTGATATTATCTCCAAGAACCATATTCTGTGTTTTCAACAAAAACTTGCCTTCAACCAGATGACTGTAGGCAATGATTTTGACAGCAGTCATACACTAGGTAGATTAAACTTGGTTATGGCTTAGATAGTGAACTCCAAAGAAAAAATTAGCCTGTGGAAAACATATATCTGTCCATCCAATGGCACATACTATCTTACATCTTGCAGAACCTGCTGTTAAAGACTTCACTTAGTCTGCTCAAATCTGCAGCTATATTTTTTATTTCTGTTATTTAGGAACATAGAGAACAAAGAACGTTCATTCTTGTAACTCTGAGTGAGATTTTTCAGATGTGGCCCACAAAAGGTACCCAAAAGTTATTTTTGCCTCTGGAATTTGAGCTGCCAAATCAGCTTTTCAGTGAGCAACAGGCAATATTCCATTCTATTGCTTAGAAGAAAACAGTCGCAAACCTGCCACATTATTAATGGCAGTGCTGTGCTGTTGTTACCTGTTTCTTTTCTTTAAAAGACATTAAACTGTCTTTGCCTGTTTCTTCCTTTGTTCAGTCCTAAAAGGAAGTTGAGAAGTCCCGTGATCAGGGACTTACTCTTTAGGTCAATATACCCCCGATTGTCTCCTCGGATCAGTCACTGAACCTGCAATAATACCAATAGGAGTCACTTTACTTTTGCGTACTGTCAGCCGGTGATCATACGTTTGATAGTCCTGTATTGCTTTTCCTGATTTTCTCATTAGCCCCTATGTAAGTATCTGTATGGAATGATTGCATTGGACTAATAAATATTGATGGGAGCCCAGGCCAGTGGCTGAAGCACTAATTTGGCAGTCAGTGCTGATGTCCTATTCCCACTGTTGCTGTCTCCTTTTCTACAGCTTTAGTCTAGTCCTTTCATCTCTCTGCTTCTCCATTTCCTTATCGGTACAATAGGGGCAATGATGCTGAAATCTGCTTTGCTTTATTCATCTCCCATGTGAAAATGAAGGTATAACTGTAACATACCCATGCTGGCTTGAGCCTCCCCTGCATGATTACAGTAAAGTGGATGGAATAAATAGAAAAGGCATCTTAAAATCCTCAGAGGAAAAAAATGAGTGGACAATGTGCTGTTTTAAATATGTATTTTTGAGTGGACATCTATTTATTCCAGTGAATTTATTTTTTCTCTAAAACATGTTGGGAAATATCCATTTTTAATGTAGGTGCCATCTGCGGCGCTTGCACAAAGGTGCTCACTGAACTGTGTTACTTGCTTTTGTTTATTGTAGCTTTCCTATTGCAGTGATTGTCCTGCATGGAGCTTTCAGCTACCTGCTCCTGAGGCCTCTTCCCTCTGTAACGAACTAAGCCAGTAGTGCACACCAGTCAGGGCAAATAACAAAATTACCACTTAAACAAACTCGCACACACGTGTGGATGGATGTTTATATATACAGTCTGATGTAGAAACACAGAGTAGAAAATTGCATAGCTGGCTGTTCGACGCTTTTTAGAGAAGGAGTTTATAAAAGACAAATGAAATTGCTTTGCACATTGGCAGAGGGGCTGTTCCAATCCACAGTTCAGTTTGAGAAAAAGAGGTCTTAACCCCCAGAGAGCTGTTACTGTGAAATTGTAGGGGGTGATTTAACCATGTAGTAAGTATTGTGTTGCTTCTCTGTGCACGGGCTTTCAGAGACTGAACTAACCTTCACTTACCATATGCTATGAATGTCCTTGTGGAAGGTTAGCAAGAGCCATGAACTGTTAATTCATCTTAGAGAAAGTCTGGAAGATGCAAAAGTTAAAAGACGGAGGTGGAGCAAATTTTGTCTGGAAGCTGGAAACAAGCAAAAATTTAAATTTGACTCAGAAAGGGACAGGGAAACAGAGGAGATCATGAAATGTAACTAAGAGTACGTCCCCATGTGAAAATGAAAGTGTATCTGTGACATATCTGTGCTGGCTTTAGCGTCCCCTGTGTGATTACACCATAGCAGAAGAGATGGAAAGGGCCTGGCCCCGCAGAGCAGGATGCTTGGGAGGGTTGTGCTTTAGTGGGTTCTGCTACGGCTTCATTGCAGCTGATACCAGTGTTGGGAAGCTGAGAGCTGGTCCTGGGTGTGTCCACCCATGCTGTTGTCATATATGTGTTTTGCTCTGTGATCTTTCAAGAGGAAGTACGGGTAAAATATTTGACAAGGCAAAGACAGGAAGTCCAGAGAGCAAAGCATCAGCTCATGCCCACTATTTCAGCTCCATGGAAAGCACTTCATGCCAGACAATATATAGCAGTGGAGGATCTGCTCCCAAAAGGGAGGAGGCTAGAGAGGATAGGCTGAGGGACAGGCATGCACAAGGATGGCATGCTGCATTTCAGAGCAAACTAAGAGAGAAGAAAGAAAAATATACATAATGAGTTAAGGTTGAAAAGCTATCTAGAAAATTTTCATCCCTAGGGTCACTGAATTATCTGCTGCTTCTTCATAATTTCCCTTTAAAAATCATGATCCAACTGGGAACAGAGCTTTTTGTGCCTGTTGTCACTACTAAGAGCAGGCAGCTGAAGTTTCGAGATTTTTATTTCAATGTGCCAGACAGTAGATTTTGTGGTTCCATTTTCCTCTGGCTCCAAAAACAAGCTTGGTACTTTGGCTCTCAGAGGACATATGAAGGTGGTGCCATTTTCATCTAGACTTTTTCCGGAGGGAGGGAAGCATATGGCCCAGAGCTGTGTAAAGTACCTGCACTTGTAACTAAAAAAAAAAAAGATGTCTCTTGAAGTTTACGGAGTATGCAAGAATGTCTACTGCTTTGTATTTGAAGGGGCAAAGCTGGCATCTTGGCCAGCTGGAGCAGACAGTGAAGCCTGCTAAAGTAAAGTTAGTCTAGGGGCTGAAGGGAGGTCACTAGGTTTCTCTCTACCTTCTTCTGAAGGGTTAAGCACTGTTGACTTGGTTGAATTGGCTCAGGTCTAGGAGGCAGAAATAGTTGCATGAAGAGAGAAGAATCAGGGCATGGAAAAGTACAAGATGCAGCAAACCCATAGCGTACATTGAGTCTGACATCTGGCCAAAGACATCTGCACAGAAGCCGGGAAAGATCATTGCGACATAGATAGCGTCAATCTAGTTAGCTCGAAGAGTGATGTTTGAATTTTATCATTTCCCTCTCAGAAGGAGCCAAGAAAGGAAACTACTCAAGCACTGAAACACAGATACGATCTCTGCAGAGATCGCTGATAATGTATTTAAGTGTGGGGAAAGAAGCAGAACTGTATAAACAAATCGCAAAACAACTGTTCTTATTTTGGGCCAGGACAAAACTGAATAGTTACTGCTCTCTGTCATCCATCAATGCACCTCTAGTTAAGTGGGGATCTGATAGCAGTAAACACTAATACTTGAACTCGTCTGAACAAAATCTGGCTTGAACATTGTTTTTCCCTGCTCTGTGAACCTAGGACTTGACTTCATGAAAAGACTGGAAGCAAAGAGAAATAATCTGTTGTATTAACCTCTGCCTCTGGCCAACTGTCTCCCTTGACTGATAGTGAGATCTGCTATAAACAGGTCCCCCTGAATCGAAGGGAATATATATTCATTATTTTCAGGAAGTATTTTTCTTTCAGAAAATCTTAGTTTCACAGATACGCTGCTTCTTTTCTAACCCTTCTTCATGCCTATTACCTTTTAATTACTCTCCTTCCACTTCTTTAAAACCTTTCATGTGGCCTCTACTTATTTTTTGTTCTGTTTTTACCCTTTGATATTTTGATCCCTGTCCCACTTCCTCCCTCAGAGGCCAGCTTTGCTGTGTTGCTCAAACAGGCACCTTCAAGCTGAAGAAGAGCCTCTGGTACTTGGCCCAAAGAGGGGTGAACTTGTCTAAGCTGAAAGTTCTTCTTTGAGTATATGCAAGAGGAGGTCGCCACAGGGAAGGAGAGAGAGGAAATGGGATCACAGGACACGCCAGACCAATGTAATCACAAAGATACTTCTGTGGAAGATGAAAAAACATTTAATCTAAATGTAAAACAGAAGAGCCCACCGAGGATTACCAGACCCATCTGCTGAAAGAAAATGCGTTGCCTTGTCTTCTTTTCTCCTCTCTGGAAATGAACCAATATGGTTAAGCTGTGACACATCAGGACTTGGTCTGTTTTCACCATTGAGCAGTAATAGATGAGAAGCTTGTAATTTTTCCTGAGAATGAACACCTGCAGGCACTTTGATTTCTATCAGATTATGCAATTCCTAAAGTATCGTGTGAAATCACCGATGATGTAAACAGCCACTCTGAAGAGAACAAAGCTCAAATTCATTCCTTCAATAATAAAGTGTATTTCTCAGGCAGCTGCTTGCATTTGGATGCACCAAAAATATCATGTATTGTATAGTCCAGAAACATCTTTAATGTGGCTACTCTGGTTAGCAACAGTTGCTATCAATAAAGTCCTCAAACTTCTTTGTTTTTTAATTATACTGATGTCTAACCCAGCAATTGATCCTATAAACATTTGCTGTTATGTGCAGAGTACGCAGCACAGCACATCTCACAGGCAGAGAGTAGGAAATATCAAACACATAATATAATGGGGGTATTTTGGCACCGTCTTGCATACAGTTTCTGGATGTCTCCTCCCCAAAATGGAAGTGTAATGTGCATTTTTCCAGGTGATCACTTAGTCTACAAGCATAGAAAATGTGGAGAATTACAACAGTTTTCTGTCATGTCCTTTTGGGGTCGTACAGAATTGCTAGTAACTGCTAGTATTTGATTGAGTCTCCCTTTCCCGCTTCTACTAACAAACCAAATGTGCTTCTGGTTACACCAGCCCAGAGGATATAGTGGGGTCCTATGTGTTTCTAAGTCTGGCGATAAAAGTGTGTTTGGAGTCTGCTGCCTTATTCAATATGAAAATATATGCATTTCCTTCTCAGTGTGTCTCTTGGAGTTGTAGCAGTAAAGCTCCCTGTGGTACACTATTTAGCATCCCCTGCTGTACGCCTAGAACCGGACTTCACATCAGGGTAATGTTCTGTTTTTATATTCAACAAAACAAAACTGAAACAACGACAAAATACAATGACAAGTACCTTTATAGAAGGTCTCTTGCTATCCAGACTTTGCATCACCGGTTGCAGCCGTCTTGCTCGAAGCCATTTGAAATGTGAGTGCTGGGGACAGATCAGTCAGCCCCAGTTGTGGAATAGGTTCCATGCTGCTGCGCCAAACCCGCTGGCGTCACTCTGCCCAGCTTGTAAAGTGCTTTAAAGTCCTTCATTTCATCAGGACCAGAATGATTAGCTCTTTTTAGGTCTGAGCATAAGTGAACATGCTTAATAGAGACAATTTCAACAAAAGCTTTACAGCCAGGCTTGTGAAGTCACCCGGCTGGCAAAGAAGACAAAAGAGCACAGTGAGGTTTTCAAAGCAGTTGACTTCTACCGCTGAAGCCAAAGAAGCACCTGGCTCTAAGAAGTATTGTTTTAAATCCTATGCTGTATTTTTAAACACACAAATACCTGGCCCTTTCTTCTGCAAATCAATGACCCCCCAGACTGGAAATCACACTATCCTGAAAGAAAGAACCGTGGGCTCACACAGTTGGCTGTCGACGTCGGCAAGTAGGGAACCGCCTAGACTGCCGGGGCCGCGGCTGGCTGCAACCCCACTCCTCACTCTGCTGCGACTCTGCTCCTCGCTCTGCTGCCTTGGGGGCCCTGCAAAGCGCAGCTTGCTGCTGCCGTGGCGGTGCCGGAGGTCAGCGGGAGGCAGGGTGACTGCCCTTGCTGGGAGGAGAGCTCTCACTACTTCCAAACCTCTGGAGGCAGCAGAAAAAACAAACTTATACCTCTAGCTTTTCCTCTCACTGTACTTGTGGTTCTAGCTTAGCTCCTCTCCTTTTCCCCTTTCTATTCCTGTGGCAAGACCTTCCTGCCCTTTATGTGGGGGTGGCAAAGATCATTTTTGTCTTGAAAGAAGCCAGCTCTGAATATTCAGCACCCATCCAAATCCTGTCACTCTTTTTTTAGGTGCTTAATGATACATACACTTCTGGCAGGTATGGCTTGCCCAGGATTCCTAAGGAGACTCTGTTGTAGAGCTGAAAAAAACACAAATGTTATGATTTCCCTCCTGGCTCTTTCCTACAGAAACTAATTTTCCCTTTTATTATTGAAATTGAAAAACATCCACCTCTTTCTTTTCAGAAAGAGAATGTACATTGTTCATGCTAAAATGTGACTCTTTGGATTGAGAAGGCTTATTTGGGAAATCTCATGAACTCTTTTCCCTCATACTGCAGCTTTGCAATTTGCAGGGAAAGGCAAATGTGTTAATTCACAAGCACTTGTTAAAATATGGATTTCATTAGCCTTTAATAATAGGGCTTTAGAGGAAAGGAGAAGAGCAACAAAAGATGATTAAGTACCTGGGGAGAATGCCTTATGACAATAAAGTAATGCAGCTAAATTTATATAGCTTAGCTAAGTGACGGCTCAGGAAGAGCCTGTGCTAACTATGTGTAAGTACGGAATGATATAAACACTGAGGATGGGGACTGCGTTAAGGTGGTCTGTGCAATAAGGAGGGGTGTGAGTAAATCATGTGTTAAAGTTCTAAAGGAAAAAACGAAAATGAGTATTGCAAGAAGTCTTGATAGTAAGACTATTCTGATTTCAGAATCGGCTCCCTCATAGAGACACAGAAGACATTGCTTTAAACATTTACAAGTAAATTACTCCTAGAAGTACTTTAGAGAAATCACTTGCAAATCTGCTGAGAGGAGTCTTGCACAGGCAAGGATTTGTATTAATTTGCGGCAGAGGTACTCCTCATCTCTAATTTCTAGTTTGTTTATAGCACTAAGTTTTATTGTGAATAAGTAATAGGTCTTTGCAGTGGCAGTAACAACAAAAAAAAAGTAACAAAACAAACAGGAAAGTAGACCTTTGCATTACTTCAGGAATGTGTAGTCCTTCATCTCTTTCTTTGAATCCTTCTGAACTCTTATATGTACATTGCTAGCTAAGAATACATCTTTATCTGCGTTTCGGAGAAAGAGGTGCTTTGTCATATCTCCCGGTTCTAAGAAAGTTTTTTTTCTGCACATATATAAATTTCTGGTGTCTGCAAGGAGAAAAGAAAAAGAGGAGCAACTGTTTGCTTTCTGCTGCCAAGGAAAACAGAAGCCTTATGTGCGGCTATGGGAAGAGAGAGAAGTAGGGATGATTCTGAGGCAATAAAAGTTCCTTTTATTTTCTGTCTCTTTCTGTAATAAATGCTATTATTATTCTGAAATTCACCTGAGAATGCAAAGCTATAAGAATTCCTTTTTTGCAACTGTGAGGTTCTAAAACTTACAATGTAGAAACCTCTAGGTAAAAGTAGAGTCAGATCACTCTGTTCCTAGAGTTCATCCATATGCATGGCCAAAAGACACACTGTAATGTTAAAAATGCAGCCAAGCTATCTAATCTACCAGCATGGCATTATTAGTGTGTCTTTTAACAAAACATTTAGTTTTAAACTCAGTCCTCCAAAAACTGGAGGGACAAGCTGATGTGCCTTCATTATTCTGATCCTACTTCTGTCAAAGAAAAAATCCCCATTCATTTCAACAGAGAGATTTTCACTGCTGACATATTTTGATTGTGTCTTTTATTTTCTTCTCTTTCCAAAAGCCTGTATTTATTGATCCCTGACTACTGTGGCAAAATGAGAGATTATTGTCTATGGTGAAGATTTATTGGTATCCTCTAATAGTTTCCGCCACTCTGAAGATACAAGGAAGCTAAAAAAAATTAGCTGGAGGTTTCTGTATGCAGTACAAGCATACCACAAACCAGGTGGGGTGTTTAGAAGTTTTTTCATCCTTCTAAGAGGGATTTTCTTTAAAGGTCTCTATGGAATCTCATTACTGTGGAGGACAATGCTGATATTCTACTTCACTTTTTTGTCAGATTGAGACAGTCAGTTAGTCTGTTCTCTGTCGTGCCTTAAGTATATGAGGAAGTTGCTCTATCTGGATATGTTTATACAATTGTATATTATGGACAGCTTATTTTATTATAGATGAAATGACCTATTTTATGAATAAAAATTAATTTATTCTGCAGTGTAACTTTCACCTCTGCTGATGTTCAGTTTTTCTGACAAGTTTTAGAAATGCAGGAAGTTGAAGAATGGTAGAAACCTCCGTTAAAGAACACTTCCAAATGTGGTTTTGAATAATAAGAGGCTTGGTATTGTTTTATTTGATTGTGTGACTTTTCTCTTTATACTGGGCGGTAATTTGTCCATGGTACTTTGTCAACAGCCTCATACAGTGAGGAGCCTTCTCAGAGAAGTAAGCTATACAGAATAACAGTAGATATGCAAGTGAATGAAAAGATGCACTCAGGATGGAAGCTAGTGCTAGAATCCCCAAACTCACATTTCAAGCATTTTAATGAGACTGTGGTGATCTTCAGAAGTACAAGCGGGGATGGAAGCTAATAGCGAAACTGGAAAACCTGAGTAGTTGATAGAAGGAGCTCAAGGGCCTGACCCTTCAGTGCAAAAAGCAACGATCCTGTGGTTGTGGTTTTGCTCAGATGCTTTGGCCAAAATTTCTGTGATTGCCTGTTAGGCAGTTTGGACACTCAAACAATGACGAATTAGGCAGCAAACAGAAGTGCTTGCCTTCCTCTCAGCTGAGCACACGCCTGTGCATGACTGATATGTAATCAGCAGTACATCAGAAACTGTTTATCCTTTTTTACTTGCTGTCAGCTCAGTAGTAATGACAGGCCTAATGAAGTCTTTTTACTTCCATAATACCTCAGATTCCCAATTAGTTTCACATGGAAGTGCTAACCAGGTTAGCGAGTGCTTCTTATCTGAGCAGATAAGGCTGGTTGGGTTCATTCTGGCTGTGGATAGAGATTATGCTGTCTACAGATATGGGCCACAGAATTTGCTGGCTGCAAACAGAAGAGTTTCCATCTGTAGGGAAGATACATTTAAGAGGAGGGAAGGTTGTTGTTTTTTTTTTCTTCTTCCTTAAACAATGAGCCTTATTCTACTCTCCATCTGTGCTCATTGCAAACCATCTGATACTTTGCTACACTTGACTGGTGTGGCTTAAGAAATACTGTGGTTGAGGACTGGAGATTTACTTTAGGGTAGGAAAGCAGTGACAGGATTGTGTGAGGAAGCTTGCACAACGGCTGCCCGTACTCTGCTTGCAAGTGTGTGCAAGTATCTGTTAGAATAATTACAAGTATTGGAATTCATTAATCAAGCGATATCTTATCGGGGTAATGATGCCTTCAAGTACAATTCTATTACCCTCCCTTTTTCAGAAGATAAAGGAGTTACAGACAAACCAATCTCTTAGCTCATTTGTTTCATATGAGCTAGAACATGTTTAGTATCAGGCCAGATCCTGCGGTGCACTGACAATAGCGTACTGTTTTGAAGGGAGTCGCAGGTGCAAAGATGTCAGTGGAGAGGCTGCTGTGTGCTGCACAGAGTGCAGATGAAGGTGTGGGGTGCTCAGGCCTTCTCTGGACTAGCCCCAGGACTGCCCAACTGTGATTTTCTCTGTGTCTTTCTTCTTTGCTAAGTCCTTTCTTTTTCATTACCATTAGACTGTGTGGTGAAATACAAAACTGGATCAGTGAACATTTCAGTGACTGCTGTGGAAGGAAAGATATTTTTCTTTTTTGGGGTGATAGGGAGGCATTTAAGGGCATCTTCTTGACAATTTTTTTTGCTTCATGTTGTATTTCTTAATTATCTGCTCGATATGGGAATAGGGCAAGCAGCTCAGATTTTTGGTATGTGTTTCAATATAAGAAAGAAACACAGTCATGATAATTTTCTAAGATTATTTCTATCATCTGCTATCTAATGTTTTCTTTTTTACACCGAAGTAGAATTTAGGAAATCTTAATCTCAACTTGAGTGTTACAACGTGTAAACCTCTGAACACCCTTTTATTCCAGAAAGAAATTAAGGAGAGTCTAGTAAAAAAACACAAATTTTTGAAAAGTAAACTAAAACCTGAAAAAGTTTGAGTCACTGAAGAGATAGAAAAAGGTACATATTTATATTCTCCAGAAAGAAGAGAGGTAGGAGCTTCAAAGTTAGAGAGAGAGACTGCCACGTCTGAGCTTGGCAAGTGTAAAACGTATGTTTGTGTGTGTTGAACGCCTCAACAGCACATAGCTTCAGGTGCCGGTGCTTTTACTAATGAAAAGAAAAAGCGGTTGAATTACAGTCCATTAATTATATTGCCGGAAACAGAAATTTCTCTCCATGGTAAACCCTAGGATATATACTTAGGAGAGAGAGCGCGAGCGTTTGCAGAGAAGCCTGCAAACACCGTGTTTCAGAAGAGAGCAGCTGATAAGGAAGGCAGCTTTATGACTAAATACTCCGATGGGCTGCTCCCGGGGGTGAGTTTATTCACTCCACAAGTGTTTGCAGGATGAGGCTTATGCCTTGTTACAGGAACTACGCAGTCACTTTCTTTAAACAAAACACAGTTGAGGGGATTAACTTTCCTTCTTTGCCTGCTGTTTGGGAAATTGAAACCACTGCGTCTCACAACCTAGACACACCTATCCTTTTATATTGCTTCTCAGTTTCATGTAGGCATTGGATTTCCAAACCTGATTACTGCCAGGACTTGTTTATACAAGATGGTAGGATTGTTCTTCTGTTTTCTTCTGTTCTGTTTTTTCGTCATTTTCATGTTGCGTAAGGAACTTTAAAAGAGAAAGCAGATGCCCAGTTAGGCTGTAGCATTATATGCTCATATAACAAGGGCCTCATATATATGCATATATAGAAGGGCCTCAGACCGATCGAGTCCGTGTGGGTGACAAGTTATAAATTAGGACAGAACCCTAGCCTTTTTCAGGTTACACTGAATTCAGATCTTTAGGTCATTCTTCATTTTGAATGGTTTTGTAAGTAATTATTTAGCCTTTGAAGTTCCCATGTCAGTATGTGGCGGGATTTCCTCGAAGGACTTCCTGGCCGAACCCTCCAGCCCAGTAGGCTTCCTGGTGCGGCTTGATGCGAGCGAGCTGGGATCTCACTCGCTCCGTCCTGCTCCTACAGCTCCCTTGAAAGACGTGCTGTTGGGCCCAGCTGGGGCCACTGCCGAGTCCTACACGCTGAAAGGAGCAGCTACGTCCTGACAGGGATTTGGGAAAATAGCGGCGGTGCTGAAGTGCTTCTTGATGTTGGTAACCCACTTTGCATATGGTTATTTTTGGAAGCCTGCCATGGAAATCTGTCACACTAGTAAGTGCTTGCTACACTCCCACTCACAGACACTGCTTATTTACGGTTTCACTAGATTTCCCTGCTCCCACGTAGCTTTGCTATCTTTCTGTCGTTGTCTGTGTCAAAGATACTGGAGCTGTTCGTACCATATCGTTTTGGCATCTGTGCTAAAGCTGCCAAAGGTATCGCTAGTGATTCTGGATTGTCCATTTAAAAACAGACTAAAAATCTGTTGTACCATAGCATAGGTATTCCCTTGCCTCTGCCCAGGCTGTTGTGTCACGGCACTCGTAGCCCCTTAGCTGAGCGAGAACCGTGCACAGGGCGCGTATGCGGCTCCCGCACGTTGCCTCTAGCAGCCCAGCTCCCTGCCCGGCGAGCCATGCCTTGCTAGGGGAAGCGACTGGACCTGGCGCACTGTTACTGAACTCGGGAGAACGACTCCTTGCCCACAAAATCCACATGCAGGGCTGATCTTCACACCGCTGAGATCTGGAGACATGCCACCAACAGAGTCTCGTTTGATCCATTGTAAAGATAGGGAGAAACTGCAAAGTAGGGCAAAACACCTGAGGGAGAAAAGAGCTTGATTCAAGCCCCCAGCAGCGAGAGGGAGGCCCTTTAACCACCGAGGAGGGAAAACCTCCTTTAGATTTTCCTGCCTGCTGGCTGTCATCTCGCGTTGCAGGCAGCCAGGCTGCGTTTGAGCAACTTGGCGGGCTAAGCTGGAGAAGCAGCTGTTGCTGCGGCATTTGCAGACAAATGGGGTCCGGCTGCTAGCACGCCGCTGGCTCCTTTCCAGAAACAACGTGAGAAGGGAGCAAAGTTGCTTCAGGAAGGAGTTCATTGGTTTCACTGACAGCGAAGCATATCTCTTGGAAACCATTGCATACTTTGAAACCTGCTCAGTCACTGGCTTAGGGATACAAGGTAAAAAGCAGCAGTTTGCGGCTTTGGGAACGAAATCAAATTTTTCCTTTGCCTCTTCCCACACTGATTTCAGAGGACAAACTCTTCTTACCTTCTCTAACCCTCAGCTCCCCCTGCCTCCTGCTTCCTTCCCTCCCACACCTCCGAGGAACCAGCAGACGTTTTGCCTCCTTTTCTTTCTTGATATCTATTACAGCTTCCACAGACTCCATTTCCTCTGTAGAAAGGTTTGATTTTTTCATTGTGTCATTTGGGCTAGTAAAAGGTATTGCCTTTCTCTCCAGCCTTGCCTCCCTTACAGCTTTAGACTGTCACACCACCACTGCTCTTTGCCCGGGCAGTTTGGAGCTGCTTGTTCTGTCTCAGCCCCCACGTGCAGTTGCTACAGCTGCGCTTTCTCCTGCGCAGGAGAAGCCTGCTCTGTCCCCAGCCCCTCTGCTCCCTTGGAGCTCCTTGGGTGCCTCTGCCACCCTGTTCACTGCTTCCCCCTGTGCCTGGAGGATTTTCCTCCCTTGTCTGCTCTGCTCCATTGCCAGACCTGAGCATCCCAAACTGGAGACTTTTTTAAAGATAGCGAGATGTTAAAAAGCAAAGCAAACCATTCCAGCTTCTTTTACCTGCTTCAGCCCTTCTAGCATTTGTGTTTTCAAACTTCTCCACAAGTGTGTGGGAGAGAAACATTTTTTTCTTTCTTTTTTTAATTTAAATAAAAAAATTCTTATGTTGCAAGATTGCAAGATTCCAGTGGTAGTTTCCAAAGGGTAGAGAAACTACAAACCACAGAGCTTAGCATGCTAATTATGAAATCACAGGTGTCAGCAGTGGAGACGAGCAGCTGTCAGTCTCCCCTTTTCTTTCCTCACTGCAGCAACCTCCCACTTCCTTCTAATCTTTGGCTCACAAACAACAGTGCCAATGCTTTTTTGGACAGAGCTAACTTCTCCTTATCAAGATCCTTTATTTTTCTTCACTTTCTGTAGGAACTTGTCCCTGCTCAAAAACAAAGACCAATTTTTCATCTCTCTCATGCAGTTGAACCTGCGTTCCTTTAGGCTTTTCTCCCCCCATGAGGAAGAGACTCTGTCTTGCTCGTTCCTGCGCTTGAGCAGAAGCTTCTCCCCCTTCCCCTCTGGTGAGTCATGCTGTCTAGAGCCAGGCTCTTTTCTGAAAGGACAGAAGGCAACCGGCACAAGTTGCTGCGAGCGAAATTCTGACTAAATACAATGAAAAGTTTCCCCTGGGAGGATGCTTAAGCAGAGGGAACAGGCTGTGGAACCTGCAGCCTTGGAGAAGGTCAGAGCGCAGCTGGACAAGGCCCGAGCAAGCCCCATCAAGCTGTGAAGCTGTCTCCGCTTTGAGCGGGAGGCTGCACCAGGCGGTCTGCAGAGAACCTGCCTTTTTCTGTGGTTCTGTGAAACTGGAGTGGACCGTTCACACTGGGATCCTGTTCATGAAAAGCTCCGGTCATACAGGCAGGGACCAGAAGCAATAACGTGGTTAGTTACACAGCAAATTAGTGCCCAAATTAGTGCCTATACACAAGCAACAGTCTTTGTAAAGAGTTATCCAGGTCTCTGTGGGAAGAGGGATTCATCAGTATGCTTGAAGGAAATTTTAATGAACTGATTTTCAGTGACAAATTTGTAAAAGCAACCAGTCTGTTCACAAATAATTCGTAACCCTCTCTCTCCCCACCGCCAAAAAGAAGGGATTAAATGAATCTCAAATAACAGTTAGCTGAATCCTTATGGTAATAAAATATTCTGACAGGAGTCAGTGAGACCCCAGAATCGTTCGAACTAGAGAAAAGCAGAAGCCTCAGAAGAGACTGCAGGATGAGAAGGAAAATGAACAAGGAATAAAATCACAGTAATGTGTAACTGCTGTACAGGGAGGTAAACCACTATGTTTTCACCTCTGAATGATGGGAGAGCTTGCCAGAAGACATTAAATAGGAAGACAAGAAGGAGACAAAATTTCCCCCCTTCCCTCTAACCTGGCCATCAAAGAAAATAGAAAAGTGGGTATTTCTATGAGTGGAAATTTGCCTTCTGTGTTAAACTGTAACATTTCATCAGTTGTGCTTTAGTTGTAGAAAATGAGGCACTATTGACCCTCTCCTTAAAAACTATGTGTGCTGTAGAAAACTAACATAGCTATAAATTGAACACTAATTCAGAAATGTTTCATTTGGATTTACTACAAAGAGGAGCTATGTGAGAAACAAAGACGGGGTAAGGAAGGAGCAGATGTGGAACACATATATATAGATATATTTTCATTATCAAAGGAGATGGAGAGAAAAAGTTTGGAAATAGTCAGTCTAAAGAGATGAAGGATGGAATCTGATTAATTTGTGGATGTTGGGGACTGGTAAGGTTTAATGAGAAAAATAACAGTGTGGTGGAAGAGAGGGGGAAATAGTATTGTCTGAGGAGAAATATGCTTTTGCATGTGCTAGTTGATATCTTGACTTTTGGCACTTGAGGGAAGTTTTGACATGCCTTTCAGTGCAGTCAGTACTGAGTACAGTAAGCCCAGTGGGCTCACAGAAACCAACCTAGTTGAGCTGTGTAACAAGGCACACTTGCAATTTAAGATCCCAGAAGGCACCTGTGTCTGTTTCAGGAGACAAATCAATAGGCCCAGGTGCTAGAAATGATCTCTGTTGCCTGATTCCTACCTGACAGATTAAAATGACAGGTTTAGGAAAGGAGTGGCTTTCCTGAAGAAAATTGTCTGCTTATTTGAAGAGTGGCAGAGTTGTTTTCCCTGTTGCTGTTAGCAGTGTAGAGTTGACTCATTCCTTTTCCTGAGCATAAAATTAAAGATGTTCTTAAATTTTATGCAGAGTTGATATAGCACGTGTTGTCCTGATATGCAGAGCATGTCAGTGTTGTCTAGAGTTTACATAAAATTCTGTATGTCTTCAGTTATTTAACCAATCCTGTTCTTTGATGGATGTTTACTAAGACCTTTTCGCTGAGATGCCTTCCTGACTGCAGATCAACAATTCTGGTGGAGTTCACCAGTGGGCCAATTTGCACCTCAGTGAGAATTAGTGAATCATAGCAGAACTCGTTCCCTCTCATTGCTCTGACCCCTCGTCCCGAGAGAGCTTATGCTTGTTACAGAACTTTTGTATGATTATTTTTCTGTGTTTAGTAATGATGCCAAGACATCCAAAATGAATTATTAAAGAGAAAGGTAAAGATAAGAGCTGGTCATGGGTGAAGTGGTTTGAATGGACAAACGCATTTTGTAAATCATCAGTTTAGAAGTGACAGCTGATCCCACAAAAATATAAATTACATTATTTAGAGAGAGAGGGAGAGCATAGAGCTAGAAGAGGCCAGAGGGCTGAGATCTTGGAGACTTCAGTGGCAGGAAGTAAATTGCATGAACTCTGCACTCATCTGTTTAACTTCAGTTCCTGGAAGAATGCTGGTATGAATGCTCAACCTACTTGTGGAACCTACCTGAAAGAAAAAAAGAGATTAGTATCTACCAACTTGGATTTGACAAGAACAAATCAGGTTGAAAGAAACTAATTTTCTTGTATGCTATTACAGCAGAACTTCTGGATAGAGAAAGAACAATAAATGTAGTATATTCTGACTTACACAAGGATTTTGACATTATCATATGTCTTTCTCATGAGCAAAATAAGCACCACAGTCTATATGAAACTATTATACTGTTCAGAACCTGTATCTAGACCATTATTCAGTTTTCATTGGTTCTTCAAATGGAGAAAAATATATATTGAGCTGATCCTGGTAGAGCCTCTCATGGGTTTGGTTCTGTCTAACGTTTTCAATAATTGTCTCATTTTTATTAGGATGCAACTACACGAGGGAGTGCAATTAGGAAGTCTGCAGTTAAACTAAGCTAAGTAGGGCTGCAAGAGCACTAAAGAACAGGAGTCAGATTCAAAATGTTCTGGAAAAAATGGTGATATGGGTCCAAAATGTAAGATGAAAGTCAATAAGGAAAAGTAAAAAACCCACAAACACCCTTGGCATCTTGTTTAGCTTTCTAATTTAGATTTAGACAGATGTTAGAACAATCAACAGTATGAAGAGAAATCTGGATTTGGAATAGCAAGACTACTATACGATCTCTGTCACTGAGGGCAAAATCTCATGAATACTTGTCTCAAAAATTCAGCTCTGCAGAGCCGGACCCTTCCTACCAGCCTGGCCTCATTTTCCTTTTTTCAAATTAATTCTATTTGGAATAGGCAATTGAGGTTTAGGCACAGATTGGGGATGAGTGTCAGGCACTCATTGCTTGCCTTTTGCTTTAGTGCAGAGGAAATGAACATACGCTTAGCTGTATTTCTTTGACAGGACAATGGTTTTCAGTTATTGTTTTAATAAATTCTCTGTCTAATACATGTACAAATTATTTTCAAATGTTACCTTGGAGAATGTATCTTCAGTGAAGGAAGGACTAAAACAGAGTTACTTTATCTGTTTAAACCGTCTTTCTTTGGACCCAGTTATGCAAACTGTTGGCCTCTTTTCTCTCCACTTTTTCTGCTGAGGGTTCCTGTAGGGCAGTTTCTGTCTGGAAGAGATGAGTGATCTGACTCTGAGTGTTAATGAAACAGCGTAAGATCAATCTTCTCTTTCAGGGATTTCAGTAGAGTGTCTTGTTCTAGGTTAGCTAGAAAGCTAACCTGTGTCTAAAATCGATTCAAACTAAAAATATAGAAGAAACTGCAGCAGCTTCCCAAAAGAGAAACACTATCACAAAACTAAAGGCATGTTTTCTAGAGTTTGCGATATAAAAAAGTAATCTAGTACAATAAATTTACCTTCCATAAGAGCACATATGATGTGTGTACTTAGTCGGTGGGCATGGCTTCATGAATGTGTATGTTTGACAATATTTTTCTGATATTTTTTAGACCAGAATTGTACAACAGACTAAAATGGTTTTGTTTCTTGCTTCAATTACAGGATTTTAGTATTCCTGAATTTCCCTCTCACTCGTAAGTGTAAGCAGGTATAATCTGTCACTGATCTTGTATTTGGGAGCAATCACAACAAAGAAAAATGATGTACACAATGGACCGAGTAGAAAACATTTCAGAAAATATATTTGCCAAGGAAAATTCCATAGATGTCTGTGATACTTCAATTTCTAGTGTAGCTGGCAGTTGCTGTTTCAAAATTAGGATCTGTCCCATTTTTATTTCTAAATAGACTAGCAGTCCACAGAATTAATAATGGTATTACAGCACTAGACAAGCACAAAATTAACTCCCACATCTTAAGTTGCGGTTGGCATTAAACCATACATACAGTGGCAAAATCTGTTCTCTGAAGGGAAGGGGGTCAACCCTCTGCCACTCCAGAAGCAACAAGAAACAAAAGAACCCTCATAGTATGTCTTAGGGCTGAATTCAGGTTATTTGATACATTTTGAGGTTTTTTGGTGATAGCTGAAGTTTTTCTTTATCAATCACTGTACTATCTGGAAGGCTGCAGAAGTGCAAAGCATCCTCACTGTATTCAGTGAAGGTCTTAATATTGACTTGAAAATGACATTATCGGTTGATATTTTGTATTACTGAATTCTTTCCAATTCCTGTTAGTGTAGTCTTCAGTGTCATATAGTTTCTTCTATATAGCATCCAGACCCATCTCTGATTTAAGCACTCTGCCTCTTTTCTGCTACTAGTCATTAGCAAAACTTGATGAAACTTCAACTGTGATGAAGAAATACATGTGACTGTTGACAAAGCAAGGAACACCTTAGTCCCTTTATCCTCTCTCTCTACATTTCTTCTTCTTCTCCCCCTTCCTCAGATGTCCATATATGAATAAGAAAAATAGTGATCTTTCAGAAACTCCATAAGTAACCTCCAAATGCCATTCTCTTTCCTACATGGTTGATTGTCCTCTGCTTTTTAGTCTGTGCAATAATCATCTTTCAGTTCTCTTTTTTAACTAAGCCTGTTTTTCTTTGGGATATTTTATTACTCCTCACATGCCCCTTACCAAATATTCCTCTCAGGTACACCTAGGTGAGATCTGCTGAAGCCATCGTCTAGAAGATAAGCTACTTTGTCATAAGAATATAAAGGGTTGGTTTGGCACAATCAACTTTCGATTAAACCCTTTTGTGTTTTATCTCATTTTTCACTAGTTTCATTCTTGTTTGCTTTGAAGTTGGTTCTACAGCCTGCGTACTACTGAGTTCAAACTAATGAGCCTATAGCTGCCTTTTGCTTATCTTTGATTGCATAATCCAGTTTTGATTTTAGATATATTAAAAATACCTGCTACCGAATTTGAAATTCCTTGGAATTGTGAAATGGAAATAGTCTTTATCTGATCTATTCTTTCTTCTCTGTCTTTTGCTTTTTTCCTTACCTATGTGGATATATTAAAGCCTTTTGTTTCCCTTTTATCTGTATTTTCCTTTTCCATTCCCTCATTTCCAGTTCATGTTTTGGCCTCACTCCTCTCTGACTGGAAGGCACATGAAGAAGACAGCTCAGTCTAAGAGGGAGTAACTAAACTGAAGGAGCACATCTGAGTTCTGGATATAGGTGGATATGTTCATGACCTGTTTCACGGTGAAATGTAGGCAATGATTAGATGTTCATTGTTCTGTATCCTAGTTTCCATGCCAAAGTGGCTAGGCATCCTGGCTTTGGGTCTGTACAGAAGCAACTAATATCATGCTAATTCTGGCCATGTGGTTAGCGTTAAATTCAGAATCCTTATAGACCATCAGCTGCCTTGGTTTTGTGCTGAAGTTCAGCATCCCTGTTTTTAATGAAAACTGAAAGAACAAAATCTCGCTTAATTTATGTTTTGATTCTACTCCACCTGCATTGTGTAGCATCTCATTTCTTCTCTCCTAGTCCTCTTCTCATGTATGTACTGGAAGAACCTGTTGAAACCAATTTTAATATCCTTTCCATGGTCTAACTCAGCTTCATTTTTGGGAAAGTGTTTCCCAAGGAGGGACCAAGTAATACTGATCCACATTTACCTTGGAGCAGCTTCTGTGAGCATCCTAATGGATGTTCCTGAAACAGCTGCTTTAATTAGTTATGTCTAGAATAGTGCCCAGGGGAGGGAAAGGCTGTGCACAAGCCATTCGTCTAGGTATGAGTCACATATACTGAAATTAAGTGTCAGTCTCTGGGTTGAGCTTCACACTTCTAAGAAGCTGTCAGCTTGCTGTTACAATATGGATCCTGCCATTATTTAGAAGCAGTTGCTCCTTGTTTGCTACCCTTCAACCATACCCCACTGGCTAGTGCTGCCTTTGTAAACAAGCCAAGATCTTAGTATCATTGCAGAAAGATACAGGAAATCTAAAAGGTCATTGTAAAAGAATAGTCTAAAGAGATCTCCAAGAACAAAATGTGGCTATTCCAAAGCCCTCAGGACCCTGGGGAAAGGGCCCCAACACTGATACGAATTTTTCTATTTGCTTTATGGACCATCTTCTTTTTTTCTGTATCCTGCTCCTTAATGATACATTCTCTGCTTTTAGTGCACTACACTAGGAATTCTTAGTATTTGATTCCCAGCTGTATGCCTTTTTCCATCAAGTTAAGCCTTCAAGCAACATAATTAAGGGACAGCAGAGGTGTAAAAGCCAGAGTGTGTCATCAGCACAGAAATCTAGAGTGCCTGGGGGGAATTATCATGGAAGCAGTGAGAGAATCTCTGCCAGAATTACGAGTTAGAGCTGAGGGATGCTGTCTGCAAAGGCCAATTAGGATTTGCCTAAAACAGGAAGAAATCGCTGCCCCTGAGAAAGCGCATTGTCAGGTCTAATTTCTTTTGCCTATATGTGAAAATCCCCTAGGACAACAGTGATACCCTGCTGGTTGTTGGGATTTTTATTTATTTTTAATTTAACAGTGGAAATATATTGCTTATGTTATCCTTTCTCATTTATACTACAGCAGTCTCTGAGGACGCCCAAACAGGGCTAGGGCTCTGTTGTTCTTGGCACCTTATGTTCACGTGGGAAAGAATGGCTTCTGTTCTAAAGGGCTATAAAACCAAGATGTAGATTTCTGCTTCTGGTAGGAATCAGCTGGTTTAAACTCTTCCAAACTTTTCCTTGTATTTGCAGATAAATAAATCTGTCATGAACTAGAGTCCATGATAGATGGAGTCCAGTCTGCCAAATTTAGGCACTTCACCAAGACTTTAGAGATCAGGATGTGAGAGAAGGAATTCAGTTTTCCCAACATAGCCACCCACATTCTGTACAGGTTAGCACATCTAAACATCCAAAAAGAGCAATCCAGGATGAGCCATCACACCTAACTCAGGTGCTTTTCTCTCTCAATGGACTATGTAAGGAACTTAGATGTCTCAAATGGCCATTTCCTCTCTTCCAGGGGTAGTGTAAGGAAAGCACCTCTAGCTAACTTCATTAGAATCCACTTTGCTAGCTCTTGAGCATAGACATTCGGAGGAGGAAGATGCAGGAGTGATGATCCATTTGCTTAGGATCTCCATGGTCCTTCAGGAAATGGGAGATCCTAGTCTCTGCGCTTTATTAGCTTGTGCTTGAGCATCCAATCCAAGAGAGTTTCCTGACCACAGCAGCATGAGGTATTTTGAATCAGAGTGCTCGTTGCTTGATTTGAAGATGAAGGTTTGTTTTCTTGTGGCCTTCCCTAACCCATTGTATCTTTTCCTTGTGTGTGTTTTCTTTTCCTCGCAGCACAGTGGCGATTCCCCTCTGAGCAGCTCCAAAGGCCTCCTACATTGTGTGGAGTTGCTACACAGTGATACGCTATGCCACGTATCAGCATGCATGAGGGCTGCCATTACAGCTATCCTAAATATCACTGAACGCACAGCCCAGGCTCACTGCCCAACAATCCCCTAGCTCTGTTTGCAAAGAAAAGACAGATCCCAGCAGGAGCTTTGCATGAGGACTACAGCTTGACAGGAGTGCTTGAGAGCCCTGCTGTAGCAAACTCTCTTCAGTGCGTACCGTTTAAGTAGGCTTAGGTGATGCCTCGCAGGAGAGGTTAGGACCTGATAGGAGAGGCCTGTTGGTAGCGGTGATACCAAACTCCAGTGGAGTCTATTCATTTCAGATTTCTGTTGTATTCATGCGGTGCGAAAAGATGACGAAGAGCAGAATGAAAGTTTGTGTCGTTTCCTCCCAGATAATGCTAGCTTTTGTTGCAGAGGTAGGTAGCAGTCTACGTAGTAGCAGGAAGCATGAAATATAGAATGAAAAGCTGAACCCCATATTGTTTTCCATTGCCTGAGAAGTCGCAGGGTTACCTGTGGTTGAACTACAGTATGGTACAGTCTGCACACATGTACTTTTGTCACAAGACAGCTATGACACAGTCTGTTCTTAGAACGCAAAGGCAAAATGAACGTGAGGGATGCGAGGAAAACGCACGTGTAGCCAATAGCAAGGAATAAAAGTGCTTGGCCAGTAATTGTCCTGTGAAGGTTATAAAATAAAGAATATGTTGTTCGCTGCAAGTGTTTGAGGCTGGGTTATTAAACAGCAATGAAATGACTAGAACAGCAGTAAAATGCTGTTTGATTTTCTAATTATTATTGAAGAATGCCTCCTGAGCCCAACCTCTGCGGCTCCTCTTTTGAGTCAGCTGCAACTCATGCTGTTTCTCATGCATTATACATTAAACCCATATGGCAGTGTGAGGTGGAGGGTCTCTGGAGAGAAGCTCCATACTGTTCTTTTCCCTGCAGGAGGGAGAAAGGTAAGAAAAACAAGAAAAGGGGGAGCGCAAGGGAAGAGTAGAGGAAGGTACATCACCATGCTAATCACTACCTTAAAGCTGCCTTAACTGCAGTATTTTAAAAAGAAATGGACTCTTCTAGGAAAAGACCATTATTTCCTTGCCACTTATGCCCTTTTTTACCAGAGCTGCTTTTAAAGTGTGATGCTATTGTATCCTGTGCCAATTATAATAAGCACCTCTGTTCTGTCTGGTGCCAAGATGAGAGTTCAGATCTGAAATAGCTACTGTATGGCACTGGTCCATAGAGCAAAGGTTTTATGTTTATGTGCTATTAGGTTGGCATTTATTAGCTATTTATAAAATCATCATTGCAAAGAAGACTGGGTTTTGTTTTTGCTCTGATCCTTAAATGGAAAAGTGGAGGCTGTAGCAGCATGTTTACACACAACTGAGAGGAGGGGGTTATATACAAAGATAATGTAGATATATCCTGTGTGCACATTTGAATAATAGACTATGGATTATTAATGTGGATGGAGAAAAAGCAACTAAGCAAAATGCTTCAAGAGAAGAATTTAATGCCTTTTAAATCATAAGGTAGTAGACAAATTTCAAAAGTAGCTTCCTTGGCTAACCTCAGAAAGATAATGCATACTTTATGGAGAGGAAGAATTTAAACCTTAAAAGCAGCACCTCACATTATTTTATATGTACCAGTTTTAATGGTGAGACCTTTCATACAGTCATGATTAGTTTGTCTTTCAGCTTGGCTTTAACTTTCCATGTTTTTGGATTAGAAATGTGCTGATGGTGAAATTTTTATAGGGGTGCCAAGAACTTCTTTTCTTTTCTTTTCTTTTCTTTTCTTTTCTTTTCTTTTCTTTTCTTTTCTTTTCTTTTCTTTTCTTTTCTTCATAGACAGATGATTTTAATGTGTCTGTAAATTTGGTTTGTCAGCTGTTGTTACCATCATAAACATGCACACACTTAAAAAATTAAGAGATGAGTGGCATAAACCAAGTCACATCATTTTGTTTTTCTTCTTTCTTCTCTCTCTTTCTTTTTAGCTTGCAATATTAATGACATTTAGGTCAATGTACTGCTAAAAGTTATCCCACCCAAATTTTAATTATTCAGATCTTTTGTTACATTCTGGGTCTTACTGTCTTACATTCTGATCTCTCCTGGGTTACATTTTTTTTAATATGGGAAAGATGTGCATTTTTCTTAACACGAGAAAAATTCCCTGATGTTTTTTTAAAATCAGACACGGGCTGTTGAACACACCGGGGGAGGAAAGAAAGAAGCAAAGGCAGTGAATAGCTGGGAACAGATTCTCAACACATGTGAGCAGCAAGGACTGAAAGAATAGCCTATATTTTGCTTCTTTCTTTAGAGATGACCACTGCAGAGAGGCAGTGCCATAGAAAAGTTGAAACGGGGGGCTGGGAACAGTTTTATTCCTGAATAGTTTTATTCAGCCATGGTTTTTCAGTTGAGGCTGGACAAAAGACCTCTCGATACCTTCATTTCTTCAGATGCAAAATAGAGTAAAATATTTTCCCTTTTGGCTGAAGGAGGCAGAAGGCGTGGGAGCTTATAGAATATGGCATGTAAGTGCAAAGTATTACTAGCAGTAGTACTCCTTAACATTAATTTCCCACTCCCACTCTTCTGTTTCTTTCTCATTTTAGCTTGGTTTTCAACTTTAGAGGTGGAATCACAGATTTTCATCTTACCCTTTCTGCCATAAACTTGAATACTAATACTTACATTCCTTATTCATTCAAGAGACAAACTTCATTTAAAGGCCACCAGCCCCAGCTGCCCCAGTTGTTTTGAATAAATGCTAATAGGGGCAAAATCTCCTTGGTAAGAAGATGACCTGGTCCTGTAAATGATGACTGTGTCAGGAAAAGTAGCAAGATGGGAAATATAACCAGTGAATTTGATATTATGGGGATCTTGGTGGGAAATCAGAATGGGACCAATCTCTTTGTCATCCTTTCTCTTGCTAGGAGAAATCTTTCCTTCGAAAGATCAGTGGGGGCAACAGTATTATGCTTTTCATCTTCAGTGCTGGCAAAAATGAAGGCTATTAGGCCTCTCAGCAGAAAACAGCTGCCAGAGCAGGGGTATAGCAAGAGAAAGCAGGCAAGCACATACCAAACAGTGTAATCCCTCTCACAGGTTTGTAGGGCCAGCCATCAAAATATGGAAAGAAGACCTCAATAGATGGACTGTTTTATGTGAAGCAAACAGATTAATGTAAGAATAGGAGCACTGGAATTTTCAGATCTTAAATGTCCATATTGTTCTCTGATAAAAAAAAAATGTATTGTGAAGCTTGTTTTAAAAAATCCTTCAGTATGTAGATTTGGGGGAAGGAAAATATTTACTAGAGTACAGCTGCTGTTAAAAGTAGGACATTGAAACAGGCTGTATTCTTCAGTGAAAGCTTGCAGATCTATCTACAGCCTGATTTTAAAAAAATCTTGGAAACATATTTAATCAAAATTTAAAGTTGTCCAGTGATACACAGCAATTTCCCTGCTGTTTGAAAGCAAAAGCAGGCTACTGTGATCTTGAATAGCACCTTTTCTATTCCTCCTACACTACCACCTTTTTTTGTAAAGGATTACTCCTAACACATGAGAGTTGTTGTAGGTCCTTTGCCTTGAGGTTACTCATGCTTGGAGAACATCTGTGTGTGAGTGGCACAGCATGCTTTGTAGAAGTAGAGGCAGTGGTACCCGTACTGACAACCGCTAGCAGTTTTGTGACTGATCTGGCGTAACTTGATGTGCTAGTCTCGTGTATTCTGTCTTTCTGGAACAGGCAAACAGTTTAAATCCTGTTTCGTTTGTTCAGTGTTAACAGTCTAAAGCTGACTGCAGTAACCCCTTTCACTCCTATAGGTTGAATCATGGTCTGTGGAAATGGGTAGTTATTAACTGAATGGGCATGTAAGTACGAGGTCAAACTGTTTGTGTGTTCGTATTGAAATTTCATGTGCATTTTTTCCTGTGTGCTGTAGTATTTGCTCACTACTTTGAACAATGGGTTTGAATCATCTGGACTAAATTATGCTGGCTTAACTACATTTGTAAACAGCAAATAAATGACTTTTTAGGGATATTCTGAATGTCTTCACTGTTCTACTATTGAAATTTACTCTCATTTCCTGTCATAGGTTTCTCTAATGATTGAATAAACCATGTGGGGAAAAGAATGAACAAATAGCCAATAAATACAGAACTGTTAGACCTGAAAAAAGGGGTTGTAATATTAAATATTATAGCTGGAAAAGGAGAAAGGAGAACTTTCCTAGTTCTGAATTACCTTCTTATGTGTTAGCATTGTATATTTTTTTAAGTGTCCCTTTGCAACATACTAAGCATGTTGTTTGTCTTTTTTTCCATGGACTATTGGGCTATTAGAGCCTTGATGCATGACTTGAAATCCTAATGTGTATATTGCATTTCTAAAACACCAAGAGTGAAACAATTATATTCTCTGGAATGCATGAGACATAAAGTCATATGTGCTTAAATTAAACATTATCTGCTTTCTTGATATCTGAGGAAAATTCAACCGAAAATGCTTCAGAACTGCCTGAGCTTCCCTGCTCCCTCCGCAGCAAGAGATGACGTGTTGTCGAAGCATGAGAAGCCAGACATTCCCATCCTTGTGCTGAATGTGGCTTTGTGTTGAGAAAATTCCCAATTTGTGGGTAAATTATTCATAGTTTGCCAAAGTCACAGAATTATTCAAATATGAGTCCATGCTAAATGCCTCTTTAATTCCTCCCTCCATTGCCATTATTCAAGTGAGGAAACTCTAATCACTAAGAATGTATTCAAAATTCATGTGGGTGTCACATGCATTTCTGTGCGCAGCCCATTGTAGTTCAGCATTATTTCAGGATAAGACTACATTTTAGTGCCTGTTCGTTAATCTTAATCAATGGAGAACTAAAATGGAGCTTTTGCAGAGAAGCACAGGACAGCCACATGAATGCAAGTACATGCTGTCATATTGACTGACAGAACAACAAATAAATCCAAAGCAAATGGATAAAAAACAAAACAAACGTTTGCTAAACTGTTTAGAGGCACATTAAAAAAGCCTATTAACTAGTTAAAATTCATTGTTTATTTTCTCAAAAAGGGTTTTTCTTTCAGATAATTTCTGCCAGGTCTAGATGTTTTAAAGCATCAAGCTATTGGTATTTAAAGCTTGGTATAGAACTGCATTCATTTATAAAACTTGCAACAAAGTGTTTGCAACTGAAGTTTCCTCACCAAAAGCTTCATCCTACTTTGCATAAGGAGAAGAAGAAACCTCACAGCTCTATGCTATATACTGTACTGGGGGGTCACAGCTCTATGCTGCTTGCTACTTCTTTATTCTGGGGAGTGGGTCAGTCTGGCTGGTAACAGCAAACTCCTACTTTCCTACTGAAATGTTACTTAGTAGAGCATACTATGGGGTATGGCTTAGCATCATCTCTCCAGGAATGCCCTATCGTGTACCTCTCCAGGTCACACAATACCCTAACATCAGTCAAAGGCATTGCCTTTATGTAGTAGCTGTGTATGTAGAAGGCCAGGTAAGCGCCAGCTCCCTGTGGCACGTGTTGCTCTTTGCCCTAGGAGTGCTGCATGTGTGCGTGAGCTGGGTCTCAGCCCCATTTCCACAGCTGCAGATCTGTACCCCAGAGGTTTTAGGTAGGATCACTGGCAAGGCAGAAATGAACTACTGCTAATGCAAAATTATCAAGTAAAGGGCACTCCCCAAATTTGCTGTTCTGAGCTCAGTTGAGACATTTTTTTCACTCTGAAAATAAGGTTGAAGGTGATTCAAGCCACTGGCAACCTGACAATAAATTGACAAGCAAGGAATATTTCATGTAGAGTTGGAAATGATTTTCCTCTTCCTGAGCAGCTACATGCAATTAATGGCACATGATGCTTGGCAAGTGCTTCACAGAGGAAATGCGAAGACAAGCAGAAATCTAACAACTCTCCTGTCTTTCCCAAGTGCATTCGTGATTGTCCAAATTGACTTCAGCCCTCATTGTACTATGCCTGACATCTGCTTCAAGAAGCATTACTTGATGTTCTTATCTGCGTCATCAAGGACCGGTTTGAAAAGGAACTCTTACCCTGCAAGTCAAGGAGCTAAACAGTCAGGCAAGGGGTATATGAGTTCTTCTTTTGGCATTTGAGAGGAAGCTGAGTCCCAGCGTAAATATATATGGTACATAATCTTAGTGCTATTGGTGTCAAGGCAGAACTCCGTGAGAACATAAGCTTCCCTGACCTGGAAGTACAGTCTACTATCCCATATTGGTTTTACTTGGCAGGAAGATGCTTTTCAACCATAAAGGACACAGCAGGTACAAGAGGAGCTAGAGCTCTGCGTGCAGTCACAGAACTACAGCATCGTGGGGATAATTGAGGCAGGGAACCTTATGGGCGTTGGAAGAACTGAAGCTCACACAACTGGCGTGTTGCAATGGATCGGTAAAAGCTCTGCAGCGATGATGCCAGAGAAGAAGTGATCACAAGGAGAGTGAGAGAGAGTAGTAGCATGTAGACCCTGGCCTGGGGGACCTATTAGCATCTCCCCAATACTTACTACAAGGCTATTGACAAGAAGCCAGACTCTTTACAGTGGTGCATAGTAGGAGGGTGAGACACACTGTGAATAAATTCAAGCAAGAGAGGTTGAGGCTGGATATGAGGAAAAACCTTTTTCCCATTAGGGCAGCCAAACCTTGGACCAGGTTGCCTGAAGAGGTTGTGCTGTCTCTCTGCATTCCTTGAGGTTTTCCAACATCTGACTGGACACAAAGCCCTGAGCAACCTGGTCTAACCTCAGAGCTGACCCTGCTGTGAACAGGGGTCCCTGGGGTCCCTTCCAAGCTCCATTATTCTGTGATCCTATGTGTCTGTGATCTGTGCAGTGCCAGTGTTATATCTTCTAGGCCTTGCGCTGTGGCTGCTGACCAGTAAGATGCTCATTTGCAACACGGTAGCTGCAGTAACTCCTATTCACATGGTACAATACAGCGTCATATCCACAAGAGACTCTGACAGCAAAAGGATTACCCTGGTCACATAGAAGCACCTGGTATTGTACATCTCCAAATCACACAATTGTGTCCAAGCTTTTGGTGATGAAAATGATCAATTCAAACACTATGTTGCAAAGTGCTATGTTTAAGAAAAGAACAGGGCACTGATAGCTTGGGTTCAGCATAGCTAAGAGTGCTTTTAATTTTCACTTCTTGTGTCATTCCTGCTACCTCATTTCTTGATCACTGTGGACAGTACAAGCAACATAGCTGTCACTCAGGTGTCACATGTCAATGCCATCTTGACTTGTGCCCCTCTCGGGATCCTCACATTCAAAGTATATATGATACATTTTTTGCATATTTTTCAGTCTGCTTTTTGCTCGCATGTCCTCTTTTTCTTCCCAGAAATCTTTGTCAAGTGAATTCGTTGTATATTCTCTATCTGTTCAGGATTGCAATTGCCTTATTCTTGATGGAAAAAGCCCTACTGGCTGTACCTTTGCAAAGTGGCTTTATCCCTTTCATCAAGGATTCCTTTGCATCCATAAATCTTCAGTGACCCCACCATAATGCGTCGTTGCTGTGTAGTATATGTGCATTAAGTCCAATGCAGACTGACTTCCTGGGTATTCGCACAATAAGCCCCAACCTCTTGGGCAACATGAGATGCACAAAGCAACTGCATGGTAAATCCAACACATATTTCACTTGTTAAAGATATTTCAGATACGCTGTATAGTTGCTTTGCACATAAACAGCAAAATTAAGTGCTTCCTGAAAGTACCAGATTTACTGAACATATGTAGAGACATTCATTTCTCATAGATCTGATGTTTCCCAGAAGCCCAGTAGGTCCCTGAGGTAAGTATGATAACTCTATGCAGATTTTGTCTGCACATGATACAGTTTATCCTAATCATTTACACAGCTAAAAGTCTTGGCCAGGCTTACATCATCTCCTGCCTCAATTTCAAAAAAATTGCCTTCTCTACCGTGCGTATATGCTCCTGAGCAGGTTGCTTTTTTGTCCCCTCACTTTATCTTATCATGCCTATTGATGTATATCTTCTTTAGCTCATCCCTCCTTTCTACATATCTGTCTTTTTTTCACAGGTCTTTCATGATCTATCCCCTTCTTTCTCTAGCATCTTCCATGTCTTGTGATGAGCTTCTCCTACCCACTTAGTCTCCATTTTTACATCAGCACTTATGTGCCTTTACTGTCTGGGGAGAAATTCCCTGAAACGTCGGCTGTCCCATTGGGCTTGCCTTTGCTGCAGTGCTTCTGAGGAGGGGGGAAAAAAAATAGATATCTTCTCTGGTCCTGGGGAGGTGGAATCTGCCTTAATAAGCTGCTGCTCCAGTGTATCCACCTTCCTGCCTGGAACTGAAGTGTCATCTCTAGTCCTCTGCATGGACTCTAATTTCCTGAGGGTAGAATCATTCATAGTTTGGGTTTTTTGTTTTTTTTTTCCCCCCATGATGCCTAGTACTGTGTAATCCTGGCTGTGGTTAGAGTTTATTGATTCTTTGGTACTGCTGCTAAAAATAATAGTAGATTGCATGTGGAAAAGCCAGCTTCTAGTTCTTCTGATTGCAAAGTACCTTGAAAAAATGTATTCCTGGCCCAAGTGCATGCCAATTTATTATCAGTTCAGCAACCTGCAAGATAAATCAAAGGAATCAGAAGGAAACACTAAAATGGCATTTTCCAGTCTGAATAAATATTATACTAAATAATTGAAATGAAAAGAAAATACGTGCAACCTACAATGCTCAGCTGGCTTCTAGCAGAAATACTTCATCATGAAGCAGCTATTTTCCAGTGGAAATACGCAGTGCTGATTTTGGAATGTTTTTCATTTTAAATCATTTAGCTGGTGAAAGGATTCAAAACTGTACAAAGCTGTTAATTAGTTTGGAAGAGATCAGTTCTAAGCACCAGAAGGAAGGAAAAAGGGACATTTTAAAGAGTGCAATGACTGTAATATGTTCTGCAGATATTGGCAGCTTTACATTGATGGGATAACTTTTGCCTCTTGGAATGAAAAAGAAATTTTCAGTCACACCCTCGGTATTTCTTCAATTCATTCAACAGGATGCAGATACCAGAGGCGGGTCTGTATGGCTTTCCACAGCCAAAATGCAAAGCTCTTTCCTTTGCAACAGCAGCGGAGGGAGCAGTGGGGAAAAAGGGACTGGTTACATCTTTAAAAACTCTGTCTATTAAAGTGGGAGAAATGTTTTTCCATTCAACTCCTCTCCATACCACCTGGGTAGGTTTTGTGGCCTACTTCTCTTTGGGAGCGGCTGATGTTGTAGTACCAGTATGTCTTGAAGATCCCTTCTTTTGCCAAGCAAGCACCATAGGCAGCGTGGAACTTCATGCGATTTGACAGAGCAAGTATGCTGTTAAGACACACCAGCATTTTTGTGCAAGGACCATTTGATTTAAAGTGTTATTAGATTTCCATTGCGCTACAGATTAAATGGTAACCTGCTAATTAATCCAGTTTGTTTAGAAGCAGAGGACATACATACCTGTGAGGTGGGGAGCGTTTTGTGGTGATGGTTTACCAGCAGGTAGTCTGAACACTTTTCCCCCTCCAAATGCTTCAGCCCAGCTTTGCTGAGAACTGATTGCATCTGAGTTATTTATGTACTAGCTTCCAAAATTTATGAGATCACAGGTCAAGCGAGAGGTCACAGTTCATAGGTCAGGTGAAAAGCTAAAATGTGTTAAAGCAGGCAAGTGAAAGGCCAAATATAGCTGGAAACAAATAGACACACATATCAATATATCCAAACTACACAGTTCCCACACTGGAGTATATGTTAACCCTATATTAACTTATTTTCACAGGCTGAGTTGACCTAGGTTTTCTTTTGTCCTTTCAAGCAGCTAAAGAACTACGTTTCTATTGCCATCTTTCATGAACTATTTCATCTTAAATGCACAAAAGCATTATAAAACATTGAAATTCATGTAATTTAAAATATTCTACCCAACCTGGCATTTTAAAAATGCTTCTTATATAATTTTTATTAATGTTTTATTTTTAAAAGCCCAAGAATGTGCTCATTGATTTCTTTATTTTTTTAACATATACTTCCAAATGTGGGTTGCTCCCGTGACAAAAGTGTGTATTATTTTCCTGGAACTGCTTCTACAAACAACCTTTCCTCACTTTTTATAGCAAGGAGCCTAAGGAAGGGCAAATACAGTGACAAAACATGTTAGCATATTTAGCATTCACCCTTGCCTAAGAAACAGCTCACTCTAGCATTAGTTTCCCAGCTCACAGAGTGCAGAGCTCACGTGAAAGGCATCGCTTGACATTTTGATTTCAGTATACTTCAAAGAGTGGACAGTTTGTTCATATTTAGAGTAAAAAGAAAACAAGTATAATTTAAAAAATACCAACATTGGTTTCTCTGTCCTTATGGCTAATATAAATGAAAAACTTCTTACTTTTGCATGTTGAGGTTGTCTCATGTTTCTCCTTTCCTATAAGCCTGTTTGAAACCTTACTGTCATTTGAGACAGTGAACAAGGAGAGCTTGATTTCAAGCCAGCTACTAGACAGTGGTCTGCTGGAGTCCATGTACCAAGGCTGACCTCTTCTTGTTTCAGCATGGCTGTTTTTTCCTTTATTGTACTGAGGAGTCCTCTGATCTGAACTGTTCTGCCTCTATCTAATGGGTTACAATATATGTATAAGGCTAGGCTCTGCTTCCTCATGTTATCAAGTACTCAGTTTGGCTCTTTCTCAGCCCACAACAAATGGTGATTCAAAAGGTCTGTTCACCAACTCTTAAAATATTAGCAGACGCTACTAACTCCAAAGAGAAGCAGTCTTTCTGTGTAAGATGCACTTCTGGTTAGTTGTGCATCAGAGTTGTCTTTTCAGTGAAACTGCAGCTAATGCAAAATGAAGATGTGTCGATCACAGCAAGTGAATTTTCAGTGGTACAGCATATCTCACTCTATCTGAAGCAGAAGGTTTGAGTGGGAGGGAAATGAATAAAGTATTATATCCAGTGCTCTACGTGCGATGAATGTGCAGAGAAAACATTTTGGAAAAGCGGTGGGGACAATGGTCACCTTTTTTTCATGGTTAATTTCCTGAGCACATTATAGCTGTGCTTCAGCCCAGTCTCTTAACTCCAGCTTTGCACATGAAAAGCTCTTTTCAGCTTGCCTGATTTTCATAGGTATTCACTCAACTTGTTTGCTCCATTGCAGGTTTTTATGTGTCTTCCCTTAAAACAGAGAAAAGTCTTATAAAGCAACATGGAAAAAGGATATGTAAAAAACAAACACCCCCCCCCCCCCCCCAAAGCCCTGCACAGTGCAGGGAAACACACCCTGAATAAGATAACGAGCAGATGCTCTGGAATATGGAAGTCATATGAAAGTATTTAGTGGACTGGAGAATGCTGAAGCAGTTCTCCATCTGCCAGATGCCTGAAACAGAGACAGATGAGCTGTTTCTCTGAACTTCAACAACAGAGCCAGCTGAAAAAGCAGACCCTTTACACCAAGGGTCATTTGTTGAAATTGTCAACTGTAAATCAAAGTTCTGCTTTGGGGCTTACTTTAAACTGCAATATGTGACTGAAATGTCTAATAATACTTTTACTTGGAAAATACACTTTTCCTTAGCATTCAATATACATCAAAACTGTGAATATTAAGGCAGAAATTGGTAATAGATTTATTTTAATTCCAGAATGTATTCTGTATCATGCACAGATTCTGAATCAGTCACTTCTTGTACTGCTCTTAATTTTCAAGGAATGCCCAAAATAATACGCAAGTTTTTACAGAATTAAAGTTCATACATAGCCTCTGCTCAGCCTAAAAAGACTTGCCAGCATGTTGTCTTGTTTGATTTGCCCACCTATTGATTAAAAGGTGCTCTACATCTACTTTTTCATTTTCTTTAAAGGTCATTTTTTTTCCAGCATCTGTAAACAAGTGGTTTTTGGCTAAAAAAGCTTGCTGAAACTTTAAATAAATCTATGAGTGGTTTTTAATGCTATGCTTTTTAAGGGGAAAAAATTTTTTGTACGGAAGAAAATCTTGTTATCCATCTGTTCTTTTTCATTTCTTCAGAATTACTTAGAAGACTTTGGTCTATGTCTCCAAGTGACTAGCAGTGCTGTGAGCCTCACTTCTGACCTGTGAAAGTTCAAAGCCACTTTTGATTATCTGATCATTCTAAGATATTAAGTTGGACACAGTCAGACCTGTGCAAAATATCACCAGCTGCCCACATAATATGGGATCACCAAAATCATTAGTTATGCCTAGAAAAAATTAGCCTTTCAAATATGGAGCCTGCCAATCACAGAAGTATCCATTTTACTATTAGTCTCTAAATGAAAGCAGAGAACTCTCCCAGCAGAGCTGCTTGGACCCTGCATTTCGTGCCTTTTTGTGTGGCCTCAGAAATTGGTTGGCACAATGCCATGCCGTTTCAGCCCATTGGCCGTTCCAGGTAGGCTTACAGATTTATGGGACTGCTGGGTAGGAACTTGTAGTGATCTCCAAACTAAACAGCAGGGCAGCAGCTTCTCTCAAGGAGCAGGACTTAGTGCAATAGTAATCTGATTGCAACATGCATCTCGGGTGAGATGTGATGCATTTTCAAATTCCTGACACCTATCTGGCACGTTGGGCAGGGAAGTCCTTTGATTTCCTTTTCAGTTAATCCTTTAGAAAGAGATATATGACAAGCTTTCAGAAATAAAGCTGACAGGTGGGTAGAAGCCAGGAACACAGGTAAAATGATGAATGAATCACATGCTTTAGCGACAGCATCCTTGTAGGTGAAAAAGAGCAATTGATTCATTACTTTCTTTAATTAGCTTTGAATGTCTCACTAACATCACTTACACGTTAAGCATTGCATTTTGGAGTGAATGGCAAAAGATAATTTAGGTATAAACCCCCAAATGGAAATGTTAAGAACGCTTTTTTTAAGGCAAAAGTTTCCAATGATGATACTAATTTTGGTGCACCACTCAAATAATTATCTGCACATAGTACCAGCAGTATGTTGGTACTTAACTAATCATAATGATTAATCATAATAATAAGGAAAAATAAAATCTAAGTTTACTGTTTCAAAAGCACTCACCGTATCTTGATTCATTTCAGAAATGAAAATCTGCTTTCGATAGCTTATCTAAATCATTTAAACCCTTTTCTCTAAAATACCTCTAGAGTAAAGGTCTAGAGTTAAAAAAGGGGAAAAAAGCAGGTGACAAGTGCATTTTGCAACGCATGCTAAAAACTGCAGTATTTCAGCTCAAGTAGATCATACAGTGCCAAAGACACTTTAAGAGGAATGTTTCAGTGTTTCCCCTTTGGCTTTATTATAACAGAAATCAGCAAGATTGTGTTGCCTGAATGCAGCTGCAATAGAAAACAAGGGAGTTTTAAATAATATATAGATTAATTTATATATAAATAAAATAATAGCAAGGGCCAAGACATATGCAAAAATTCTCCTTGGAGTCACTTTGGTAGCAGTATACTGAGGATGGAGTGCAGCTAATACAGAGTTACAAAGATGTATCCTATTTGAGAAGCTTTCTACATTATATATATTCTGCTAGTTGAAGTTGCTCCACTTCTTTGAGGATAGCCCTACATATGGCACATTGCAATAGGAGGGAGATTAGGTCCATGCCAAAGCAGAATGACTGTAATCTCTCTGCTAGCCAAAGATGATGCTAAAATACAGCAGGGAATCCAGTAATGCACCATAAGTCCGAAAGACTGAGAATACTGAAACAGAGTAAGTACTCACCCGCTCCATCAGTTCCTCAAAAGTTGCTGACAAGATGATGGAGGTGTACACAGATTTCAATTTTGCAAAATCACTGAGAATTTGACGTGGACCTGAACAAGTCCTTTCTTAACAGGGATGGCTTGTGTGCCTTGTAATCCAAAACCTCAGCGGTTAAAAGTGATACAGTTCCTAATCATCCATTCCTATGTTATAGTAATAGTGCTTCCGTAAATTGTTTACACATTAATGCAGTGCTTCCATGGCATTAACACCTATAAATCTAGCTGGTCAGACCTGCCAAGGAAATGGCTTAAACATCTCAGGATGAAAAGAGATGTTGCATCTAATTTGTGTATCACCAACAAAATTGGAATATTTAGTCATATATTCAATGGAACAGGAGTATTCAGTACAAATAGAGAAATCATTTTCAGAATTGCCATTGCAGTGCCTCTTCCCCTCCCCATAAAGACTGCCTTGTAGACTTCACAGCTGTTGGTATGAAATAAGATAACTGGAGGCTCAAACTGTAGGATTTGTTGTTTAATAGTGGAGAAGGGCAATTCTGTTGATTGTGGCTGTGTGTGGAGTTGTGATGAGGCAGTATACCAAATACAGGACTAGATATTTATGATATCAAATGATATTAAAATTATTAGGCAACACTACCTTAGCACCACACAGGACGCCAGTCCTCTTTTCTACATTATCCTGGGTGGGTGGGCCTTGCCCCACTCTTTTGCCATTCAGCCCTTTTCTTTTTCTTACGCTTGTGCTCTTCCCCTTTGCTTGTTGCAAACAAATATCAGAGCAACATATTGAATGCTCGAGAAGGACAGGCTGCAGTTCAAAAGCTTGGAAAGGAATTTCCTGTGTGGATGTGGATAAAGCATTTAGTCTTAATTTCTAATGTGTAACTGGTAAATTTTAGATTATTTTTGTTGTATGTTCTTGACAGTATTCAGCTTCTCTTTCTGACTGCCACTTGCTCTAATACAATAAAGTCCCTCTCTGGAATGAGACGTGTTCTTGCTGCTAACTGTGAATATTAAGAAATGTGAATAAAATACCTATACTTTTTTGATGTACCTAAAAGTTTACATTTTCTGTGAATATTTTGAGGGGTAAAATTAATGGGTTTCCTGATAATCCTTGAAAACCTTTGTCAGCATAAATTCACAGATTATGCCAGGGATACTGTTATTTCATCTAATCTTGTCTTAGCTGGTGTGTACTTTCCTTTTGTCATGTTTGCTGAAATTCCACTTTTTCTGTGCTCTTCACATAGAAGGGGAAATTTAGGTTGTATTGGAGTTATAGCTGTAGTAGGGTATAAAAACAGGTATAGCTGTTATAGCTGTAGTAGGGTATGAAAAATCTCTCCGTAAAATGGAAATTCTAGGTGTGACTTTATGCCCTGTAACAATGTATTTTGTTCTTACAGAAAATAACATCATGTACTGTACTTAAAGCTGTGAACATTTTCATACCCAGAGCAAAAACCAAGAACATGTTTGGCTCCTTGCCACTTTCATTTTTCATATCATTTTGCAGAAGGAGAAAGCAATTCTGTGGTTGAAAATCAAAATTGCTTTTCCCAGCTGAGAATAGCCTTTCAACCTGATGAGAAAACAACATGGGGCCAAGGTTTTACAGTCCTTGTAGTCCAGGCCACAATGACTTTCTTCTTAAAAAGTCCTTCATTGAGAATGTCTCATCTTCTCAAAATGGTCTTCTTTCATTCCCTAGTGGGTCTTATACTGCTCCTCCTATCGTTTGCCAGCTTCCTGGTGAGATTAGACTACTACTGGTGCAGTAATTATATTGTTGAATTGGATAAAAGAGAGTGCTGCAGGGTTATACCTGTGCTGATGGATGCGTATCAATACAGCTGGGGGAAGCTTAGAGCAGCTCTTAAAAGACTATCTACTGAGAGCTCCTACTGGAGACTCATGGTGTCTCGTTTTGTGTTTTAACCAAAACTGTGTGTTCAGTTCATACGTAGAGAGCCCTGTCTCATGCTTTTCTCTTTTACTGATTGGCAAAGTCCTCTTTAGTAGTGGAGCCTTCTGATACGGAGAATACACAGGTCAAACGGAGAGTGAGAGAGTGCGAGGGATACTTACCCCATTTTGAAATGCCCCAAATAGTTTTGCACAGTTTCCAAGCTAAGAGCACACACTAAGATAGAAAATTTGCAAAGATTCCTCCTTGCAATATAAGTTAGGACAGCAAAATTTGGGGTTTTTTACTTCCCATAAAGGGAAAAAAAATAACCCCAAACTGTGGCAATAATTAGAATATACAATAGAATAACCCCTTCCCTTCCAGCATCCCTTTTTTGGCTTCTCTTCAACCTCTTTTCCTCTTGACAGTTGTCTTTGGCCAGCAGTATCATGCCCCCCCTTCAAGCTGAATGTGCATGTTCTTCTTGCTTGGCAGTGACTCTGGGTGATGATCTGTGTGCTCCTGGCACAGTGCCACCAGGAGTCATTAGTGGGGCGATTTGACTTCATATTTTCCCGTGGGCTGTGGTGGGAGTTTGTTTGCTTCTCCATGAGTGGAGCTTGGAGCATGGTTATGAAATTTCTCTTGACTGAACATGGCTGCTCCAGCTGAAATACATTAAAAATACGAGTGTGTTCTTGTTTTGGTTTGTATCTATCTAAATCATAGAGTTGTCCTGATATGTTTAGAATTCTGTCTGCTTGGATCTGGTTTGGTCTAATTCTTTTATAAAGCTTGATTGCAGTTTTAAGCACAGTTAGGATCGTTCCCTGTTGGCGTGAAAGAACGAACATGGGAATAATGAAAATCCCAGATGCTTACTCAGTAATTTCTGTTATCAGGAAGTCTATCTTGTCATTCAAACAAGACAATTTGCTATTTTATTATTTTGGAAGAAAATATGAAAGCATTTAATATTCAGTTTCAAATTAAAAGCAATTAAAAACATCACTCATTCTCTGAGAGAGGTCCAGAGTCATCAAGAGCTCTGTTGCAGTTTCATACTGTTGCAGTTCGACACTTTGGTCCATCTGCTCTATCTAAGACCTCCCCTAAACTTCAGCTGTGGGAAAAGGAAATCAGAAGGCTCCACCTGCCTCCTTTACTGAGCTGTCTACACCATAGTAGTGTCTGGGTCACCTAAAGATACTACAGGAAACAGAACAGTGTGTGGCTCTTCTGCTTCTCTTTTGCTCTGTTCTGCCTGACAAATAGAAAACTTCATTATCACAGATATGCTGAACTGAAGAATTATTTAATTCTGTGGCATTCAGGTCTGTACTAATTTTCGTGACTCGTAGGACTGAGTATCATTATCACAGGGCTGCTGTCAGAAAAGCTTCCATTCCAAGTGTACATAGTTTCATTACTGAGGTTCACAGTTTAATTATTACAGGAGGAAGTGAAAACAAGAGAAAGACTTGATTTTGAAGAGCAGAAGAAGCCTGGATTGAAACAGTTTTCTGAGATAGCATATATAAATATCATAACATGGCAGGCGGCTTGAAATGAGGATTTCTACACACGTTATGATGTAGCGGGGATCTACCACAATTATGAAATTTCCTCTTGGTATACAGCGTATGAGAAAGAGTATCCAAAAGGACATGTGGCTTTCCTTTGAATGTCCTACTTTGTTTGTCTAGGATGAAGGGGAATAAGTGCTTTGTTCAATATTTTGTTCAGTATTTTATTCCATCTTTAATGAGTGCTTTTTTGTTTCTTTGTTTCCTTTATTTTGGAGAGGAAAACAGATTTTTCTTATTTCAGTTTGCATTCAGCTGATTATGTCTCAATTTGAATAGTCAGTTAGAGTATCTGTACAGCACCGCTTTCAACCCGTTTCACCAGCCGTAATAAAGTCTTTCACTTCCAGGTCATGCCCTTGGTAATTAATTCCTTGGTCACGCAGAGCAGCTGAATAACAATTTGTATGTGTGTTCGTGCAAGTATGTGCATCTGTGTGTGGTTTATAGACAGTGTTGGGATAAACATGAAAATTATAATCCTGACCATTTAAAACAAGACCTTAATATCCTAATGTTGATGTTTGTGCAGCTAGTTAATCAAGTGGTTTCTAGTCAAAATTATGAGTCAATGCTTAAACAAACTTATCTGCAAGACAGCACTTAAGTGCCCTCAGTGCTTAAGTGAAGCTGGTAGGTTTTTGCTCCCGGTATGATATGGAGTGAGGGGATTGTGAGATGTTGTTTTCTCTGAGGAAGCCTGCAAGGTCATGCCTACCAAGGTATGCTGGCAGGTGGGTGGTAGGAAATACAATTAGAAATTTTCCCTCATATTAGGGGGATTATTTTTCAACTAGCTTGAGACTGAAGGAAATCCTAATGAAGCATAGGCTCTCCTATACTCAAAGATTTGGAAGAAATAGATGATAGGCCCCTTGTCAAATAAAAGACTGTGCATGAGTCCTTTGTATGAACATTTAGATTCACAGAAAATGTAGGAAAAGGTTTGTTAGGACTGATCAGAGAAAGATGATATGGGCTCATCTACCAACCAAGGCCCTTCAGATGGTCCCACACAATGGGACCAGAGGGAATAGAAATATTCTGCAGTTCCTGGCACCAAGAATTCCTACAATACTTTTTGGTATAGGAATGTCCCTGATTCTTTTGTGCCTCTTCTATTGTTTCATCTGAACTCCTGTGCAGCAAGAAGACCGCATAGTATTAATTTTCCCAGCCATCTAACTATTCACAAATGTAGAAGAATTACCCTTCCCTCTGAATGGGAAGAGAGCAGCAACAGTATTTTAAAAATCAGGATTTCCAGTAAAAAGTATGAATCATGACAGCGGTCAAAAATAAACAATGAAACAGGCCAAATAGAAAACAAAAATTCCTACTTTTTTCATATTATCTAGTCAATATTCTGTGTCATTTTGAGATTAGGATCCTCTGAATCATTATGCCTGTCTCTGTTACAGTTGTCGTTTGTATGGGTGGTAGGCAACATAGAGGTGTGTTTTTCAGCTTTGTTGCCATATCCCCTGTATGCCAGTATGCTCTGTTGAGTAATGTGAACATGTTCTAATAATTTTGTCTCTAAAACTGTCCATTTTTAAATACTGGCCACTATGTAGGAATCCTGAGTAACTCAGCTGCAATTCTACCACAAGAATCCACTCCAAAAGCTCAACTGTATAAAAATAGCCAGAAATAGAGTTTTCTTCTCTCTGTGGCAGGAGAAACTCAAGTGAATAAATAATTCCCCCCATCTTATTACAGGATTTGACCTAAAGTCACAGTTGAAGGCTAGCAGAGACAATAAAAACAGTGCAATCTAAATATGACAGCTCTTGCTTTTTGTCCAGTTATCTCAGGTTTAGGCCAGTTATAGAGGTTCAGCTGGCATAAGGACCATAGGAGAGATGCTCCAGTGTCAGAGACCTTAGTGGCAATAATAGCAGAGAACTGATGCCTGAATCAGCATATGAGGTGAACAGGGAAAAACTGTTTGGTCAAAAATACATACCATACACACACATACACACACACACACACACACACACACACACACACACACACACACACACACACAGTCACCTCACCAGCTCTTTCTAGAGTTCCTGTTGGAGAAGTTCCTTAGCTGTATTTAGGAGCACACTGGCTGATTTGGCTATGCACATACTTTTCTGAAAAGCACAGCTGAATCTTTCCCTATATCAAGAGGAAAATTTCTCTTTGAAGAGGACATAAAAGCTCAGATCCTCATAGATTCTTGTTGACTGCAACATTCCTTAATCTCCTAATAGTCTATATATTTCAGCTAAGTCCTGAATTTTTGTGCCATCCATCCTGTCAATTTTAATGAAGTACTGTCATGATGGAAAGGAATATTCTTCATTTAGGACCTACTATAAGATTGTTGCCCAAAAGACCAGAGATGGCTAAGACTCTTGCCGCCTCTCTGAAGTGCTTAGGAGTCGTACCAGCAGCAGTTACCTCTCCGGGTGCATAGGAGGAGACACAACCTTGGTTTGACTAATCGCTCTTCTCATCTGTCCTCTTTCTGGCAAGGTGGATGAGAGGCGAGGAGGAGAGGGAAGAGTGGTGTGTTGTAAATGACAGAAGTGAAGTGTTTGCACCCTAAGTTCAAGGGAAAGAGAAGCCCAGTGGGAGCTGCTGGGCTGCTTCAGCAATAGCGTGATGTGTGTGTGAGGCTGGTAACTGCAGCTCATGATAGCAGGCGCCTGTCAAAAGTGGAAAAAGAGTAACAACATGGCTACGCAAAGTTGTCTTCTTTGTTTCACCAGGTTATCTGATGAACTCTGTTGTCTAAATATGGACCTCTAGTGCCATTTGAGACACCTAAGGCTATCCAAAACATCTGCCTAGGGCAGGCAGATATGACTTAGCACCAGTGTGAGACTTGTGCCTTTCTGGAGCAATAGCTAGAGGCCAGATGAGATATCACTTGGTATTTAAAATAGCACTGAATGCCTATGATTAGGCAACTGAATGCTACCCTAAATATTGTGCAACATTTCCAACATGCAGTGATTTTAGAGAGCATTTGTCTCTTCAGATGCTTGATCTTCACAAAAATAGAGAGTTTGGTAAAACCAGATTTAGAGACCTCCCTCATCATCATTGAATAATTGGGGGAAATCTGACAGAAACTATTTGTCACAGAATTGGAGTCTGAAAATTGTTTTGTCTTCTAAAATTATTCCTTGGCAGAACCCCAAACAAAAGCTAACCATTTTTATTTCAGTTTTACTTTAATTTTACAGTGACTTTTAAGTTAATAAGAGGAGCGCAGCATTGTCTTCCAGACTAGTTCACCAAATCATAACATTCCCATCACTTCCCATGTTTGTGAACAAGTTTTCTTACTGCATATTTGCCCATGAAAAGTGAATTTATCACTATACTGTAATTAAAGCAAATAACTCCTTCTGGATGCCTCACTGTTTTCTACCTCTACACCTCTCTTCCAGATTTAAAACGCTTGGGTAAGGATTATCTGTTGTTTAATACAGCACTGTGAGCATGGACTTAACAATAAGCATAATCATGTTAATCATACCTTACCCATATGTAAGACACAGATTTCAAAGTGAAATCAGCATGTTTTCAGAATTGTTCTCCTAGTGTCATAGATAAAAATAAACCTGAAATATTTGCTTGTTTTGTTGTTTCTGAAGTACCTGTAGTCACATCAGAAGTGACACCCTCCCAAATATGTGAAACCAGCAGTAAGTCCTGCTTAGTACCTACAGCACAAGACAAAACAGCCTTTGAAAATCCACTAGAAAGGCTGCAGCTTCCGCTGGCTTTCATAGCAGTTCTGGATGCTCATCACTTGGGAAGTTGTGAGCTGCGTGCTAGATGGCTGTTGGTCCCACTGATGTGGGTCTTTCTGTGCTAGGGAGGAACAAGACGAGAAGCAGGAAGTGAAGCCGTCTATCTAGCATGAGCAGACACCAGCACAGGGCGAAAGCATGGTAACAAGTTGTCTGATTTGTACAGCTGTCATTGCTTTGCTTTCTTTACACTAAGCAAGGAAAATATGAATGGAAATTGTGTTAAGCTACAATATTACCATTTTGTTTTTGCTACTCCAATAAGGGAAAAATAACAGGCAGAGCTATATGGCTGGAGCTAAATCCAATTGAATAAAATGTTTTATCCAGAAAATGCTCTCCCTTATCTTTTCATAACCTATACCTTTTAAGGGCCCCAGTGCATTCATTTGACAAGTGATGGGCCATGTTAGAATTTGAGGCGTGGAGTTCAAAATTCTGTCACCGCCTTGTCCTCCCTGCACTTCTGCGAAGAGTCTCTAGTCAAATCATTTAGCTTTTCTACTTCAATTGCTTTCTGTGGAAGAAGCTGCTTCTTGAAGCCTAATCACATCTTTAATCACAGTGTGTCATGTAATGCTAGCACTTAATTATGCCATTTGTACATGCGTGTATGAATGTTCAGATTCTCTACCTTTGGGTCTTACCGTTCCATGCACACCCAAGGGAAATCTTGCCTGCTCAGCCTGAGTGTTAGCACAAGCAGGTAACAAATGATATCCCTGTGACAGAAGACTAGAATAATCTGAATTTTCACCCTCTTTCTGTAAAACTAACCCATTCTATTGTATAAAACTAATCATTTCTGTAGTACTTTTCTATTCTGTAATTTGGACCTGACTATAATGATAGAAATATAGACTATAAAAATAAGAAATTTGTCACAGATGTCTTGTCAAAAGTGTATTTTGACTAATCTCTCTTAAAGTGCCAGGTATGCAAAAATGGATGCACAAAATCAGTAGGATCTTTTATGTCCTGCAAATATAAGACCAATGACTGTTCTCCCTAAAGTCACGGGAATCTCTGCCATCGATATAAGCATTGTCCAAGACTCTGATTTTCAAAGCTGCCAGGGGAATAGGAGCTACTCATTGTCATAAATTTGTAGTAGTTGGATGTCCAAAATCCCACAGGCTGCTTTGCACATTGCATTCCTAAGGTGAAAGAAGGAGGGAATAAAGACACAGTTTTAGAGGTGACTTGCACTATGCATAGATGAACATGAGAAAAATGATTGATTTATTTTTCTGAAACAATCTTCAGCTTTCATATTCAAAAAGTACTACCCTGCACATTGTAAAATTAATATATATTTATATCTTTGCAGGGAATAAGCCTGGTTTTTGTGAGTATCAAACCTCCCACAGAAGCCAATTAGTTTTGCATGTGCAAGGTCTATAGGATAAGGTCAAAAGACTGCAAGGTTTTAGGCAGAAGATAACCGCAAGGCTGATGTTTCACTATAACTTGTATTAATCTTTTAGAAAGAAATCACTATAGCAACCATTTCAAAGTACATATGTTAACATGAGATACAGAAAACTCCTTTAAAGAGGCTGCTATTTATGAAGGCTCTTGCACAGATAGTTATCAATGTGTAGGTGCTGTGGACCTTTCTATTAGTACTTAACAGTAAATAATTGGTACCATTCACTTTTTCATCCTGTAATTAGACAGCAGTAAATACTTTTAAATCTTATTTCAATTGTCTAGGTTAAAATTGTCTCCAGCACACCTATTTGAAATGCAAAGATTGTTTCTAATCATTCAGCTTTATCTCTGAAGGACCCCTGTAATTTTGTAAACTTCCAGTATAAATGAGAAGTAAACTGGGTTGAGAAAACTGCCTAATTAAAATACAATAGATGAAGTTTCTGCCCTAGCTCTATACCATTTTGGTGGCATAAAGGAACAGCAATGCCTCTTCGTAAGTCCATTCACAGGAAGGTATTTGCTATCTGATATCTACCATGTCGCGGTGGCACTGGCCATGGCAGTCTCTGGCGTGGGTTATGATGAGCTAGGGAGTGGGAAAGAAATAGTGGCTGCAGTGCCCTGCTGTGGTACAGGCAAAACAGCCCCAGGGCTCTTAAAATTCTAAAAAGCTTGTAAAAGTTGATGTAATTCAGGGAAGTTCTGGCACGCTGAGGACTGCAGGCAGATGTAGAGAGCAGGCGCCTCCTCTCTGTGTTCTCCACCTGCTGGGGTCTGCTGCGGAGCTGGATATAGCACTTGGCTTACTACGTGCTAGTTCACAGGAAACGCTGGAAGTGGACTCAAAATGATCAGCAGGGGCAGTTTGAGGAAGACTCTGTTCTGTAAGGCAACCAGTGTGCTTGCCCTGCCAAATCTGAGGGAACCCATTAGCTCAGCACATCCTCCTCCATAGGAAACAGCAGGCAGGGATAGCGGCACATGCTGCATATCCATTTTGCTGCCGCTTTCTATCCCACTGCAGTCCTGCTGCTTTCTTTCCCCCAGTCACCACTGTGCATATGGCTTTGGGAAGATGGGGAGGAAAGGGGCAATCCAAACAATGTTGTGGGCAGAGTGGGTGGAAGAGTGTAGGCAGAAAAGATAAAAGACAAATATTGAGATATAATGAGATAGATACCAAGAGCATGTGGTAGAAGAGGAAAAAAATTTAGAGGAGAACAAATGAGACAAGGAAGAGCAAAGAAGGAGAAGTGTCAAACCTAAATAACTTTGTGGGGGGAAAAAAAAAAGTGTTGAGAATTAAATGGAAGAGAAAAGAAGGGAAAAAGTGGGTGAAATCCAACTTTTTATAACTTCACGGAAAACTAGATTACGGAAAAAAGTAAAAAAAAAACAAATGTAATCATCTTTGTGGTCTTTTGAGGTTTGATGACCCAGGAAGCCATAGGAGCCTCCACCAGGAGGAGATGCACAAGCAAGACTGTTTTCTAATACAGTAAAAATAGCTGGGGAGGTGGGAGAAAAAGAAAAGCTATGCTCAGTGTGATTTGCTATTTCTAAAAGATTATTTTTGTTTTATTGATTGTCATTAGACTGACTTCCCTCAGAGACAATGTATAAAATGTGATATTGCTCTCCACTGCAATTCATACATTAGCATCATTCATCTAGATAGAGGCAAACATGCTTCAGACACTAATATTTTGGAAGCACTCTCTCTGTCAAGGAAATGCAGCTGCCACTGGAAGAAGCACAGCAAAATGCAGAAGCATAACCACTTGGTCTAGGTGGAGAAGAATACCACATCCAACTAAAACAGCATGTGGGGGAATTTTTTGCCAGAGGAATAAAATTGCACAAATATTTGGCCCTGATGCCAGAGTCAGTGTTAGCATCCTACAAAACTTGCTGGTTTAGAAATACTTGTAAAGCAACATTTCATCTACAGCTGTGTAAATGACAGCACATCAACTCTCCCTTGCTGTATAATAGCACATATGTACTTCACGGAATGCAAACCGAAGGGCCGAGACTGCCATTTCGCTCTCCTGGCACAGACCTCCTTGTGGTTTCTGTAAAATGTGGCAAAGACTTTATTAGCGGTTCTTTTCTCAGTACAGAAGCAAGGTCTTCCTTTCTCCTTGGAGAGAAAGCACTGCAGCAGATGCGGCAAAAGCATGCATGTGGCCTCAGTAGATACTAGTGTAAATTTGCATAATAATACCTTTCAGGAGACCATATTAGAGTGAGATGGACTACAGAGGTTGCACTGCCTGTAAGGTATTGACTAATCATTTCCTGAATAATTACCAAGTGATGCTTCGTAAAATTCTTGGCAGCTGAGTCTTTTAAACTGCAACAGATGTGGAATAGTGAGTAATAAACTTCTGTATTATTCTCCCTCAAGGCAGCTGAAATTCAAATAATCAAAGTCAAGGCAAAGGCCAATTGACAGCATTTAATTAAATGCTGATGCCAAAGAAGGCCTTAGACCTTATCTGCACAAAGCTTCTTTAAGCAACAGTGCCCAGATAAATAAGTTGTTATTTATGGTTAACTGGACAAGTTAGTTTCCCATGACAGTATGGAAGGTAAATAACCACTCCTCATTCTTATGAAAAGAAATAGCCTAATAGCCCTAATATCCAACAGTCCTAATTTCTTTTCTTTTTGCTATATATATGTATATTTTTTGAAGAACATAATATAAACTGATACTATACTAAACTTTCAGTGCACTTTTTATACTTTTGTCATATTAAACTTTCACCAAAGGATTGCAGTCTGTGTGTGCTGAAAGTAAGCAGACATTTTCCCGGTGGTAACAGATATTTTAGAATCACGCTGGAGAACATACCCCTCCAGGCCTGGAATAGGGATACGTCTCAGGCTCTCAAAATCATTTAGACAGCTGGCAAATTCAGAGTTTCAGCAATGTGTGGAGGCTACAATATTGACACTTTGTGTTCTTCTGCCTCCCTTCTTCCAAGAACACCTGCTTGTATGCATGGTTGAGTATGCTTACAGGCAGATAGGAAAATCTCAAGAGATCTTACGGAAAAATTTTATAATACTTTTCCACTTACTCTTGAATTTTCATCGTATGTAAAGTTAGAAAGGTCTATTGTGAAAGACTTTTCTATGACACACTTATCTATGACAAACCAAGTAATTCCATGAGTTAGATCCTATTTGCCTTAGAACATATATGAAGGAAAATCAATTTTAAATAAAATTTCCCAGTGATGGGGAATCCACCACAAATGTTACAAATTCTCTAACTAGTATTTCTCATTCTCATTAACATTTTTATCCTTATTTCTAGTCTGATTTTTTATAGCTTCAGCTTCCAAACTTTTAAATACTGTTGTATGCATTTGCTTCCTATTTTGAAGAGGTTGCTGTTAAAATTTTATTCATCTTGGAGGTATTGCCACTTAAACTTCTCTTTAATAAACTCAGTAGTTCAGCCTCCTTGGGATTCTCAATTCAAGTCCTGCTTTCTATCCCCCTCATCAATCCCAAAGCATTCCTGAGAACCCTTTCTACTTTTTTTCAGTGCCTCATCATTCTGTTGGAATTACTCTAGGATCAAATACAGAAGGAATAGAATCTTCTTTCTTTTCCTTGATATTCTCCAGCTTATACACTGAAGGATTATCTTTTCTGTCGTAGCCTTTTGGTCATGCAGTGTGCTGGGAAGTCATGTTCAGCCAGTAATCCACCATGATTTCTGATCTTTTTCGGAGTTTCTGCTTCAAAGAACAGAGTTTACCCTTCTGTAAGCATTGCACACATTTATTTCCCTTTAAATCTGGCTTTATGCAAAAACATATTTGTCTTTCTCCAGCTAATTAGGTAATCCAGGTCACATGCTCTGTCCTTCCACTATCACTCCTTCCATTTCTGTGTAGCTTTTGTCAGTAAATTTTGCTTTCTGTCAGCTCAACCAATTAAAATGTTAAATAGCTTAGAGCCAAGTACTGATCCCTGTGGGATGGCTGTAGAAATACACCCACTCAGAGAGGAATTCCCATTAACTACTTCACTGTGATGCCTGTCAATTAATCATTTCAAATCCATTTGATATGTGATTTGATGCTGATTTTATATAAGTCTAAACTCTTACTCACAACTATCTAACAAGCATTTTATAGGCAGCTAGAGAGAAGAGTAAGGCACCATAGAGAACAGTAAGGTGGATTAAAACCAGCCAACATGTATCCATCATGGAAAATTGTGTCAAAACAGACTTTGATATGTGAAGGGACCAAGTGGCTACTATCTCTTGATTATTAGAAGGCTGTTTATGTTATTGCTCATAATGTCTCATAAACAAAGTAGGGGAATATCTATATATCTATCTATATATCTAGATATATCTATATCTATACCTATAGCTTGGATAAAACCAAAATGAAGTCAGTTTCCTAAGCTGAAAAATATGTTGAATGAATGATTCTCAAGAACATTTCAGCAAATAAATATATTTTTACCTCAGCAGAATGACTGCAATGAAAGTACCAGCAAAACGGCAGTTTGGCTTCATAGTTGCTGAGCATACCTGTGGCAATGACATTTGGGAAATGTTAGGAAGTTTCTACTTTCTTTTGCCCCGACTGGTAAGATTTGAAGCCTCTGGCCCTGAGAAGACTCCCCATGACCCTCATGTGCAGCTTGGGAATGGCTCTGCTGAGGTCAGTGGCATTACGCGTGAACTTGCAGCTTCACTCGTGTCTACACTGCAGTCAAAAAGCTGACTGCCATGTAATATAGACATATGCCAGCTCTAACATATAAAGCTAGCTCAGACACAAATAATTCTGTTTCTGCAGGAGCCCTGTGGTATAGAGGTTAAGGAGACATTCGGGAGTGAGCCAGTTCACTGAGCTTTTCTGGTAGGTTTTGATTTTTGCAGGCAGTCCTGTGATCCCCACTAATTTGGCTACACAGTTAACCAGCATCCAGCCTAGCTAGTTTAAAGCTGACTCAGAAATCCTCCCCTCCCTGTTACTGCTGTGTTTTCTGAAGACCAAAACTTACTGGAATATTTGCATAGGCTTTTTCGCTGAAAACAAATCTCTTGCAAGCCAGCTCTGGGGATTTGATGCCAAGAAGAAATACAGTCATATTAGCAGTGGAAGAAATTTCTTGTCTCTTGTAAGATCCTATTTTTCTGTGCTATCATGAGATAATTCCCTATTGCAGAATTCTCTCAAGAATTTCTGCATCCTTGGCTGCCAGAATGTGAAACCATTGTCTTTTTTTTGTTTTCGTCTGCAGTTTTTTGCTGTGAAACATTTAGTTTCAGTTCAGTATCTTTCATTGATCCTGTAGTCTTGTATCTGCTAAAAAGCACTATTCAAAGTGCAAAGGCTCTGTAAGTGCCTAGATACAGTTCGCACCGTTCACAGTTTACTAAGTTAATTACTAAACTAGGGGAAGCTGTGGCTTCTGTTTTTCACACTTCTGCATTTCACTGCTATTCCAGTACTTATATTGTATCCTTTTTATACTATAGATAAAGGTTTCTTCCCAAATGTGTTTCAGAATAAATGTCTCTAGATGTCCTTTTTTTTTTTCTTTTTCACATGGCAGATGGTGCAAAGAGGCCATCACGTGTTTCTAGAATTATGGTTTAGAACCAAAAAAGGATTCAAATTTGCCAGCCTGACATTGACGCTGACAGCTGGTGAAAGAGCATGGTTTTGATGAGAGGGGCTGATGCAGGAGTGAAACCAACAGACAGTGCTTCTGATTGTTGTAGATGTGTTTGAGACTAACCTTAATACACCCATCACTCAGAAAATCCATTATGGACTTCATTGCCACTCAGGTGGCTTTCTTCTCCAAACTACACTGGTGTTTGTCTCACACTTGTCAAATTGATGTAGCTACGGGAGATGCTGGCTGGGAGCTCACTCATGTGACAAAGCAGCTGGACTTTGCTGCCAGACTAAGGCTTTCTGAATTTCCTTGCTCAGTTTGCCTCCCTGAGGCTACTTGTCAGTGTCGGGCCAAAGACTCTGAATGGAAGAGGCTGGCACGGTAGCAACAGAATCCTCATCTGGGGATGGGCAAAATTTGGGAATAGTTAAGGATAGACAGTACTGTGATCTATGAAACACTGAGTGGATCCTGTCATAAACTGACTGAAGCAAACACATTTGGATGTTGATGTAAAACAGGCCTTCTAGCAAGGGATGTTTCAGTTCATACATAAAATTATATGTTACTCTAGCTAAATACTTTGGAGATACTTTATATATAATACTTTAGGAAAGAAAAAGATAAAAAGAGTTAATCTTCCTGAAGATGGTTAATAAACTATATGAATATAATGAATGCATAAACACACACCATACAATACAGAATATGCAAAACTATTATCTGCTTCTATCTGACTGAAAAGTGTTCAGGTAAGGCCAGCACGTAGTATAACATCTTTTCCCTTAAAAGAAAAGGAGAGAAACTATATATAAAAAAAGAAAACAGAAAAGGAGATGGAATAATGAAAATCAGAAATATTCAGAGAAATAGCCATTTAGCTGGGTGCTGAAGTTTGCTGAACAGGCAAAGAGGTCGCAGTATGTAGAGTTCCTCAGCTCTCCTAGGAATTCCTTTGGAAAACAGTGCATAACTAATGCAGGGAGATATGGCCATCAACAGGATTTACAGCCTGGGACCAGCATGCAAGGAATAAAAATATCAGCATGATACATCCCACCTGGCCTGTGATTCCTTTAGCCACAATTACAAGCTGGAACAATCTGGCTATATACATAGTTTTACTGATTCTTGAATTCTCCTGGCTTGGACTTCACAAAGAAATGGGTAGACTAACTCGTCCTGCATTATCAGTTTTTAACTGCTACATCCTCCTGTCCTTGTGTACACACAAGCTCTCAGAAGCTCACCACGCATGTGCACCCATACATAAACATATGCACTGAAGAACAAGCACTGGATGTGTAGACAAGCACTAGTCTAACATAGACACATTGCAGGCTACAGGATATATACTGATACATGAATTTGTCTAAATGGCCTAGCATGGGTACAGGGAGTGTAGAGCTGCAACAGCGCAGAGTTGCAGTACTCCCTACCAAGGGTAAGGTAACATTCGTGTGGCTGCAGGCTGCTGTAGCTAGGCTCATTCTGGTACTTGTGGTGGTGGGACTACCTCTACAACATGCTGCACAGCAAGCATAGCCCCGACCCTTCTTACACCTCACAAAGCGAAAATGCATCTTCTTCTGTGCAGCTGTATAATGACTGAAATCCTCTGTACACCCCATCTTCTGAGGGTGCCCTGCTGGCGATGCACATGGACCAGGTGCAGTCAGGGTGTATTAATTGGCAGCACCCAATCCTGTGCTAAGTGCCTCAGGGTACAGCTAAATTACAGGGGTTTTTTTGACTGAAAGATCTCGTGGGAGCAGGTCTCTCATTATGTGTATTTGCAACACTATGAAAGATTTGGCTGTATAGCAGTAGCTGTTTTTAAACTCTCCACAGTCTCATATTATCCTGCAGATGTGCCTAGAATAGGCTTTCTCCTGAATGAACACTGCCTGGTGTGGCATTGAGTGCACACCTCCAGCTCCCCATTGATGCCTGAGGGTGCTTAGCGCCTTGCAGGATCAGCCTAATCTCACTGAAGGGAGGAAGGGACATGGGTTTCATGTACACAGAATGACATTTAGATACTACACCAAATGGCTTCCCCAGATTTTCTGGGGAAAATCAGAAATCAGCAGTGCTGACATTACCCTTTAGTAGTTATTAGCTTTCTCTTCCTTGCAGGTGTGTGACTTGAAACCATTAGACACAATTTGTCTTACACATCTTTTGTAAATCTTGCAGGAAAAATAAATGTGAAAAGAGTTTATGCCTTCCCTCCCCAGGTAAAAATGTCCAATAGATGCCTTGGACCTCATTAGAGGCTACCGCTGGGGTCTAATAGCAGACAGAGTGATTACTGAGAAAAGGGGAAAAAAAATTCATTTTACATAAGGACAAGTGTCTGCTATGATTTCAATTAGTTTCTCTGTTGGAAAATTTTTAGCATGCACAAGTCAAAAAAGGAGCATCTTTTGCAGTGGAGAATGCATACAAGGGCTGATGAGAGCAGAGAACTGGTAACGCCATTATTTGGTCAGAAGAGAATTCTCAAAAATTAGTCAATAATAAAATAATAATTTCTAGTAATTCCCTAAGACTTTTTATGACTGAAGGATTGTATTAATTAACCAAGATCTGGTGACTTAGCCATGGGAAATAAGTATGGACATTTTCCATAAAGAAGTAGCCACAAAAAATGAAAGAAAGTATTGAGACTCACATTGAGTTTTCCTATTATGCATAGATGACACACTAGGATAAACCTAGTTCTAACTTATTCTCATTACAAATAATAAAACATCAGTTTGCTTTGACGATTATTTAAATTTATTGCTTTTGCATTCAGATATTTGCAGAAAAATTAATATTGGTCACAGTCAGTGGCATTTGGAGCTAGGTAGGCTTGCTGTTACTTGAATTTGCAAATTGTTTTGCTAAAGGGAAGATAAAATCAGAAAACCGAGACCCAGTCTCCTTCAAGCATCTTATTTAAGCAATATGTGGCATCATGAATATGCCTCGCACAGAGGCAATAATGAAGGTTTAAGTTTCTTGGTTGCATGAAAGACGAGATCCTGCCTTGCCTGAAGAGTATGAGAAGACGTATTACTTCTGTGCTTGCAGAGAAGAGTTTCCCAGGTGAAGCTCCCTGAGACAAACCTGAAAGCTCTACCTACTCTGAATGGCAGGCTTAGGCCAAAGGCTGCAATCAAGCTCAAATTCATGTAAGCTTGCAGTCAGGTTTGTGCATCAGGCAGGGATCTAGGCACATGAGAAAAGAGTTAGGGTCTTCACTACTCCTTAGGGTGGTCTGAATTGCCCACCTATCTGCATTGCATTTGTCCTGGGGATACACGCACAGCGCTGGAGCTGGACAGGCAAGTCCTTTGCAGAAGGGTCTTGATGTCGTGGGTGGCAATTGACTGTATGAGCTCAGGTTTGTCACCTTGGTGCTGAGGATGAATTTTATTATGCATACAGGTTTCCACCATAAAGAATGTGGATACAGAGAGTCAGGCTAGAAAACAGGCCTGGTTTCAGCTCGTTCCATGCACCAGTCACCTAGGAGCAGTACAGTGCCTGCTGGAAAGTGCACAGCTGAGCTTCCTGTAATAAATAGAAAGGATTTCATGCAAACCAGGCAAGCTGGCAGGGCCAATGATTTCTTAATTTTCACCTTGGCAGAAAACAGTTTGCTTAGAGTGTGCTGCAGAGGGTCTGTTCGTGTTTGTTCACAACAGTATGTTGAATAAAGAAGCTTTTTCAACCTGACAAACAAAGTTCATTCAGTCTTTAAGAAGGGGAATGAGCCCTTCACGGTGTCTGAAGTGATTCATGTATGAAAAGCTAGGAAGTTTCTTGGGACTGTGACTAAGGGGGAAAACTAACTGCCTGGTTCATTGCCAAGAAGGAGACCGTAAAGAGTGTTCTTTACTGTATGGAGGCGTTGACTCATTTGTTGACTCTTCTCAAGACTCAGTATCATTTGTTAAAAAGTTGCAGGCTTCTTGCTTTGGTGGGATAAGGGTGCTGTAGCAATTGATGGAACAAAATGCTAGGGACAATTTCTTATACCAGTAAAATATGTGACACTAAAAGTAAAACCTGTAGGCCTATATACACACTTCCTCTTCTCTACTGTTTCTGCCTCTTCACTACTTGTTTAGTTAAAAAGCATGTTCAGAGCATTGCAAAGCATTTTATTGAAGTGGAAAAACTGGTGTCCCCAGGAATCAGTGCTGGTAAATGAGAAATAAAAAATAACTATAAAGAAATCAGGAGAATGAGGAGAGAATAAAAGGGACAAAAATAAGAAGCCAAACCCCAAGTGCCATAGTGGAAGAGGAGATGAGGAAAAGCAAGGTGGCTACATGAGTTGCCACGCTGTGGAGCTCATTCATTTATGTTGTGGATGGTTTGGATGCCAGAAGGTTACAGGGGTCTAAAAAACCAGACAAAATTACTGGAAGAATAGTCTATCAAGGGCTAATCAACACAGTCACTGTATTTAATAGTCGCAGATGGCTTTGAGCCGCAGATTAAAGGAGGCTTTGATGATAAGGGGAACTATCCTTGATTAACTTGTTCTTACACTTTCTGGGGGCATCTGCAGTACGGCCCGTGTCAGAGACAGGACGCTGGGCGAGATGGGCCTTTGCTGTGACTCCAGGCGTCTGTTTGCGTGTTCACATTTGTACTGCCAGATTCACCGGTGCGTCCAGGGAAAACTAACTAGGAAACTAACTTAGATGTCATAGTGATGATAATTTTAAGGTCACTGGACTGTAATACGCCGAGCTTGTCAACCAACCATTTGCTGCCTGCTAGGTCAGACTGGAAGGGCATGAGGCGGCTGTGTCTGGGCCCTGAGGGCACCCCCAGCCCTCCCTGTCCCTGCTCACCCGCCGGCCTCCCCTCTACCCAGCCCCGGCCCCATCTTGGCCCAGCCCAGGGCTGTCGGTCACTGCCCCGCGACACCACAGCGGTGCCGGCGCGAGCCCCGCTGTGGCCCTGCCTCTGCCCGGCCACGGGGCTCCCTGGCCCCGGCCCCCTGGCAGTGCCTGCCCCGTGAGGAGCCCATACCGGCCCCTTGCCCCCGCCACACGGCACCCTGACAGGCTGTGCTAACTCCTATGGGCGTACAAGGTATCCATTTTTAATTATATTATTGCGAATTTTCAGAATATACACTGGGAGTCAAGGCTGGGTTTGAATTTAAGTTACGTCAGAGGCACAACTACCTGTGGAGTCTTATTTCTGTGTTTTAAAAAAGAATAATATTGGGTGAATCTAGATCTAGTTTGCCCCTGTTTCTCTTTCAGCTGCCATAAAGGCAATTTAAAAAGCAAGACAATAACTAACCACTATGTTTCATTTTTCAGATATTTGACAAAGAATTTTTAAGATACTTCACATCTCTGGTTTTGAGTCTTATGCCAAAAAAATACTGTTCCAGTTTTAGCATTCTGACCTTGTTTACCCTTGTGTCAAGTTTCGGAGCAACTTCAGACCTCTCTTGGGACGATTCTTCTCCTCTTCCCAACTTGCTGGGAAACTACCCAGTCTTACCACACAAAGTCTACATTTCTGAGCTGCAGCCATGTAAACAGAAGAGGCCCAGGCTGTATTTGACACCGGTTTGATGTTTTCCTCCAAGAAGTTGTGACGATTAGGTGATTTAAATGTTTCAAAACCGGTTTCTTGAAAACAAACATGTTGTTTGTTTAGTCACAAGTATATAGCAAACAGAGACAAGAGAAGGAACAACTGGTCTAACTGCTTGCTCACCTGAACTTAATTCTTTCCTGGGCAGTTTTGGTTTCTTTTCACTTGACCCAGAGGCCTCTACTTCTAGGCTGAAAGAAAGAGTCCCTGCAGATACAACTGTATCTCAAAATGGGATATGGTGCAAGGGTGCCTGAGCTATGTTACCATAGTGCGTGTGAATGACATTGAGTTTCCTGGGCCTCATATTCATGTGCTGCCAAAAGCTGTGATTCGTTACTTGAGATGCAGCACTATGTTAGCATGATTAGACTGTAGCTGGATTAAAATAAAAGCAGTTCACACAGGTTCCTGAGTGAGCTCTCCTCTAGCTTGAACATCTGTTTACTGTGGTCCTTTACATGCAAGAGATGTCTGGAAGATTTTTGCAGGCCAAGAGAGCAAGTTCCTTGAAAAGCCACTTGGCCACAGTAAAGGCGATGTTTAACTCACTAACTTCTATCTGGCTCATGTCTGCCTGTGTTAAAATAAAATAAAATAAACCCTGAATAGGCATACCTAATGTAGACCCATCTGTAGTTGCTCCTCTCTTTCCTTGTCATGGTCTTCACCTATTCCTCTGGCGATTTGAAAAATAATTCTGTTTGACCATAGCTGGGCGTTTCTCATTAAAAGCTTCCCCATGTTGTTCTCCGGAGGACTCTTGACAGATGAAGGTGCCTCATCTCTGCTATTTTGTTTGTTGTTTGGTTTTTTCCCTGCAAGTCCTTTTGATTTAACTGCATGCAGTCAACAGCAGAGAACTGCCTGGTGTTATGGAACATGGTTACATATTCTGTGACCTTCATAAAAACATTAGGGAACTCCTCCCATTCCTGGAAAAATGAATGTCTTAAAAGACATTTTTTGTAATAACTTTGTAATTAATTTCTTTAAAATAACTATTTTTTTAATTTCTTTATCCATGCAGAGCTTTTGAAACCCTGTTTATGTGAGGCAGTGAATGAATTCCCAATTATTTTTAATCTTTCTTGCATGAAACTTTCTGCTCCTCGATCCCAGATACTTATCCATATTGTCTGGTGAGGCAAAAGATAGCCATAAGGCATCTAAAATACTTCACCACCTAAAATCTAACTTCCTTCATATACGAGGAACTACTTCAATTCCCAGTAAGAAACTGAATGCTGAGATCTTTCACTTCACTTCAATCTTTTGTTTCCATGCCACCTTATCACAAAAAGAAGCACTGTATTTCAAAAGATCAGCTTGTGTGAAATGATCCTTATTTCTTGTAAGAACATATGTGTATCCTTTCTGCATTGACTTTATAATCCAGATAAAGGCTCATTGCTGATTTGTAGAATGACAAATTTTACGTATTACTTAGTCTGCTAAGTCGTCTGCTAATGGTGGCTTGTTTCCATTCATTTGTTTTTACCATTGGTTGCATTTCTTTACTGCTGAAAGACTTCTGGTGAAAGCTTGTTCTGTCATGGCATTTACTTCTTGCACATTTATATTTAATTCAAAAGCTTACCGAAAGCCAGTAAAGCCATCCAAAATATTCCCTGTTTGCTTCGGTGTGATTTGGGTGAGGTAATAAACACACTTCGCTGCTAGGTACAGCATGCAGCTGGCAGTGATTTTGTCTACCACAGTGTTATTGTGCCCCTATTTCTTCACAGACCTTCAGGTCCCACTGCAGTTCTTCAGTTTTCTCTAATGTGAGTTTAACCTATGTAAAATTGAATGATTTGAACTGAATGTAAATTACGCTATTTCATTGTTTTCCCCTTTTCCATACCATCAGTTACCATTGTTACATCCTTGATATAACAGACTTTAAGACAGCCTATCAACTCATCTCGTAAGGACAAGTGCCTGGTTGCTTGGTTGACTGTTGAATTTCTGTCTGTTTGTTCATTTTGTTTTGTTATCCTATGGTCTGGACATATTTTATAGCAAATATCTGCAAGTCATACAGAGTCAACACAGACTGGAAGTTCAGTATTTTTATACATTATTGTGTGTTACAGTTTGTATTTAACTCCATGCCAAACTAGCAAGAAAATTCTAAAAGGTGAATTCAATACTCATTTCTTTACTCACTGTTTTTTATGTAAGTTAATTGGGTAATTAATTGGGTAATGGCTAATTTCCATTTTCTTATTTACTGCTTTTAAATCAAGGGTATTTAGGGGAAAGGAAGTCTTCTGTCTATTTCAGTAGAGATCCTGTGTGAAAAGAGCACATTGTATTCATGTGACATGACCCTAAACCACTGAGCTCATCCAAAGTGTCAAAATTAGCTCTTCAGTGCACTTCCTTGAGCTAAAAGTGCAAAAATAAGCACTATGGTTTCATCTTCTGTTTCTGCATCAGTCACATGTTGTCAGATAATTCCTATGGTTTTGGCAATTCTGCTGATGCCATGAATAGTTTCAATGCCCTGCTTATAATTTATCATGGTTCTTATTCTGTCCAAACTGTTTTTTTATTCCTAGACCTTAACTGAATTTTAAATGAATCTGAAGGATCTGTTCTGTGCAGAACATCAAAGTAAACACTGGTGCTTGTGGAGCTCTAAAGCTCCACAAAGTTAGAAACTCTGTGTGTGTCATGTCAAATCTGTCAGCTTCCATTTTTTGTTCTGAGTTGGGTTTTAGGGACTTTTTATTTGGAGGGAGAGGGATGGAAGGTGTTGCAAGTACTTTGATTCCTAAACCTTTTGCTGACAAACTCCTTGCAAACACAAAGTGACTGCAGCAATTGAAAGTCTGTGGCAAGAAAAGTCAATGAAACAAAGGCACAAAACAGAGTTTAATGACATTTAGTACTACTAACAAATGATTTTTTGTGTGTCTATAAGAGAAGGCACACCAGAATCTTGAAGTGCCTGGTAAGAAGTAAAAACTATAGATTCACTGCATTCACTGCACCAGTTGGGGAAAAATAAGTATAATTAATCATTTTGACCACAAAAGTATTAAAAGATTTGGGGGATTGCAAGTTATTCTACGTAGGAGGAAAAACTGATGATAAAACTGATGTATACAATTCTCATGAGTGAAATTCATCTTTGATACAGCCTTGCTCACCCAGAAAGAATAGAAAATATGGTCAGGGAAACAGGACAAGAGGGATCAAATAAGAAATTCTTTGTTCATGATTCCAGCTGCTTTCTGCTGGCTCTTAATTTCAGAATTCTGTCTCTTCCCTTCTTTATGGGGCTACAGACAAAGCTTGTCCAGCTCTGTGGAGCTCCTTCTCAGTCATTATTTTCCTTTCCTTGTGATACTCTTCACTTCTCTTTTTCCATTTCACACATCCACATTCACTCCTGCTCAAGCAATATTCAGCAGACCCCAATAAGTCATGTTTTACCATGGCCTTGTATGACCCTTTGGTTTGGGATGTTTATTATTTTATTTTTGCTTTAAGAGACTATTATTTCTTAAAGGAGTGTAGTTCTTTGATATTGTAATTTAAATGAAGAATCCCACCAGTTTCATCCTGCAACAGTGTTGAATCCATTTCTCATAGAAGGAAACAGACAGGTAGAAATTTACGGGTGGATTTTTGGAGTGTTGTTGTTTCAATGTGTAATGTATATGAAAGCTGAGTTTCGTCTAGGTATGTAAATAATTGACCTTTATTTAAAAAATGTAGAGCATTCACAGGTGATGGGAAACCTCCTTTGAACTTCGGAGCGTTAACTTGGGTGTCTACATTTAAAGAAATGGAATTTGAAAAAGTTGGCATAGCTGACCTGTCTTTACTGCAGCTGCAAGTAAATGCCCAAAAGTATCTATACTTTGAGGAGTCTGCTTAATTTTGTGAGATGTTTCTTCCCTTGAGAGACAATGAAAGATCGCAAAAGGCACAGAGGGTGTAAGATGGAGAGAAGATAGACAAAGGAGGAACAAAAAGTTGTCGCTCACTGAAGAAGCAAAGACATTTAAAGAGAGCGAAAATGTAGACAGATGTGAAAGCAAAAATAGCGTAGAAAATGCATGTGTGTGAAAGTGGAGAAAATGTAGATAAATTGGAGTTATTCCCTTTCCATCCTTATTGGTCTCTTTTTCTTTCACTTGAGCCCTGAGTTGATTTATTCTTCATTTCTCCAAGACTGGGCATAACTACCTCATTCTGTACCCATCTGATTTATTTTAAAACCTTTTCTTGTTGTTTTTCTTGCTGAAAGCCTTTGGGCTGCCTAGACCTGGACTTATACCAGCTGATATTTGCACTAATTCTACTCCTGGTTGTGATTCATAGGCTTTCAAGATGGGAAGGATCTATTAGAGTAGTTAGTCCAGCTGCCTCCCAGAGCAACAGCTTTTGCTATTGGATTTTCTAATGTGTTTTCTTGCCTGATTTTAAATCTTTGATGCAATGAGGCCAATTCATCAGGGAGATGAGTCCACAGACTAATACACCTCATTCTAATGAATCTTTCTCTCACACTGATAGCCTTTGAATTTCCTGTCCTGTATATTTTAATGTAGCAACCATCATAGTATTTAAAAATCCATTTAAATGAAATTACTTGTATATATATTAGCTAACACCAGTGTGAGGAGTAATTTTATCATCTGTAGGTCTATCACATGCAGTTTCATAAATTTTCACAGGAATATAGCTGGAGTTGGTAGGCACCAAAATAGGGCCATTTTGTTCACCCTGTCATTTGCAGTGAGATGTTGATGGCCAAATTCTAAATCCATTTGTATAGCTCTCCACAGTTACTTAATGTGTATACAAGAAGAGGAGAAATACTGCAGCAGCTTCATTAACTTTGCCTCTTACGTGATCTTAGAGGTACATACATTAGGTATCAATCACTGTGATGTCTTACATTCCAGTATTTCCACTGCTGAGACTGAAGAAGCTTGCTGTGTCCTGTTCTGAGGGTCACCTCTTCTTGTCTTGGTTGCAAGTGTCTTTAAAAACACTCAGATAACTGCATTCTGACTACTTGCGTTAACTCCTTAATTTCCATTAAATATTCTTTATTCTTTTGTCTAAAACTCAGTAGAATGTGATATGTTGTGAGAATGCAGTCCTACTTAACTGTCATTTGCAGTAATCGTCTAGATCATGGTGAACATGGGTGTTTCAATCTCATACCAGTGTAAATTAGAATCAAAGCCTGTGTTCATAAAACAGGGATGAGGAAACTGACTCCTTCTAAAGTCCTTTGATATTTAAGCAGTATTATTCAGTATTTGTAGCTCTTCCATAGTCAGTTAATGCCTGTGTGAAATACACTACTCACATGAGCAAGGAAGTCGAGATAAGGCACTTCTACCAATTTTACTTTTATTCCTAGATTGGGTGTATTGCAGTGGGGGGGGGAGGGGGGGTGAGAGGCATGTCCATGGCTTCAGCGAAAATATGTGCCCAGCTGGACCTTTCTGCCTACATTTCTGAGGACACTTGAGATCCTTTGGAAGGAATGACACAGATGTGCATTATTAATGTATAATACCTACGATAGGTTACTGTTCACATAACATATGAACAGAGTAATGCATGCTTGTATGAATAAAAGTGATTTAAAAATTCCTTAGACCACAAATGTGAAATGTATCACTGTTCTTCAGAGAGCAAAATGTTCCTTCCAGAGCATTTTTAATTCCTAGAATCTTTGAAAAAGGCCAAATTCAAAGCCATACTGTTGGTTATCTCCGTGCCCTTAGGCAGTTGGAAAATGCTAGTCCTACTCCCTGATGACCTTTCATCTAGTAGTTCTTTCTAATGATCTTCTAGAAGCTTAGTGTGTTTTGGCGTTCTACTCTAGCCAAGTAATGACCTCCTATATTTTGACAATCACTATTTCACATAGTGCCTATCTTTCACATATTGTTCATCTTTGCTGTCTCTCTTCCTCCTTTACATTGTCTCTGCTCCCTCAAGTCTTCCATGTTCCCTCTCTCAGTGGTTTGAAAGTTGTGAGAAATTCATTTTTCATTGCTTTGCTCCTTGTATACGTGGATCTAAAATGATACCATTCTCTACCCATGTTTGAGCTGTTATAAAGAGCTGTCCAAATTACAGACAACTGAAATGGTAGGCCCTTATCCGTATAGAAAAGTGCCCATTCCAGTAGATAAGTGATTTGTTGGAATTATCAGAGGCTATTCAAAACCAGCTATTAAGTGAGAACTCTGGCTGATCTTTCATGGCATCTTCTGTGCAACCACCTTTGATTCAAAAAGCAGCTTTTATTCAAGAAGCAGGAAAATGCAAGTACTGTGCATCTGGCTGCTCTGAAAACATATGGCATCAGATATGGTATACTGAGTAGCAGTCAAGCAACCAGGAATAGTCCAGACTTGTTCCTGCCAATTCAAACAAATTGCCAAAAGACATTCAGACTGTATGTGCATTGTAATTAAATATAACCTTCAGCACTTTGCATGAGTCTTACTCATTGCCATGCAGCTTTTTGTACCCACAGCAGCTCTACGTTCTGTCAGCCTTCTCAGAGAGGTTAGGCTCTGTCCAGGATGAGAATCTGCTAGTGGAAACTTTCCATCGAGGGGATGAGAGGCAGCTGTATTCATCCACTCTGCTGGGGGCGCAGAGCTGTGCACCAGGAAGCCCAGACAGACAGCGCTGCGTTAGGATGGATCCCAGCAAGGGGCCTCATGGGCTGAGCAAGCCTCAGGATGCCTGGAAGAGGGGAAATACAGCCTGCCTTTCCTTGGAGCTGGGCACGTTGCTAGGGCAAGTAGCAAAACCAGAGGAATCAAGCTCTACTTTCTGAGATTAAAACTGTTCTTCCTTAGCTGACTTCCTTACTTCAGACTTTCATGGGAGAACACTTAAACTTACACGTGCGTGCCCCAGTCCTGACCCTGCTGTGCAGTCAGCGAGTCTTTATTGCTCTTGTTACAAGTCAGGGGAACTCAAAGCATTTCCGCCAACTGGCTAGCAAGCACTCTGCAGCCTAGCAAGACACTCGTGACCAGGATTTTATGTACCAAAAAATACAGGCTAATACAGGCTAATTGCTGCTTTGCACTATGCTTCACTTTCTTTCAGTTTGCCTCTTCTCTCTTCCACTCCTTTAAAGTATAAACATCTTCAGTATATGGATGTAATGTCAGTCGGCACTTCATTTCAAAGCACAAAAATGTATGTGAATATGTATGTGTTCATTCATGTGCGTACTTCTTAATGAGTAAGAGATAGTGAGTTTTTTTTTTGTTCTACAGGTGTAAAGCTGGTTTAAATTTTTACATCAGCTGTGAATTTTACACAATGGTAAGTGCTTGTGTTCAAATATTTTTTAATTGATTTCAAGCCTAACGCTTATCTGTAGTGTTATCTCTGAAGATCTGTGAGATGCATATTATTAAAATAATATCCATGCTGGGTTGTGGTTGTCTCCTAGAATACATTATTTTCCCTCTTTAGTTTCTTTGCACATATCCATTTTAGGCTAAAAGAATCCTAGTAGCTTCTGGAAATTTCAGCTTCTGTTCATAAAATATCTTGGGAATGGAGCATGCAATAAATCATTGTGACTGACAGCTTTGGCATTTCACAAGAAGTGAATCTCCAGCATGTAACCATGGGACTAAGAGTATTTGAACACATGATACCTAACCTGTCAGGAAATGTGTTTTCTGTCCTTTCAGACAAAGCACACGTCCATTTTTTGTCTGCAGGTTCCTCTTGGCTAAGAGTACACTGTGAGGGTTTGTCATAGCTGGAAAGTTTACAGCACTGTCTTCTTTAGAAAGAACCATGTCAAACCCTTTTCTTAAAGAAAAGGAGTCCCACTGTGCCTTTAAGATTTTGACATTCTTCATGATCAGTTTAAATGTTAGGGATACAACTCACCTTCCTGTTGATTTTATGACACAACATTCAAACACATAAAGATACCTGGCCATATTTTTTTCTGTTACTTTTTTATTCTTTAGTAATTTTAAGCACTTTTGTATACTATAATTTCCTCAGAGGCATTTATGACAATACTTTTTCTCTTTAATTTCATATCCTGTAAGCAGAAAATCACAGATCCTATGTCATTGACATCTCTCACGTTTGCCGCAGTAATAGATGTCCTGCAATCTGACCATATTTGAAAATAAATATATAGCGTTTAGCTTTCTCAGCCACTCAGAGAGCTGGCAACAATGGGTAGGGACCTATACTCTGAGTTTTAATTCATTTCTTTTGCCTACTGCTACGTGCCACCTACTGAAATAAAGTAGAATCATGTTTAAGCCAGAGGAACTCTACAGTAAGCAATGGCCAGACATACAATTGCAGACACTGAGTCAGTGTGAACTGTGCTACAGAAAGCGTCTTGTGGGAGCCTTGCAGCATAACAGAAGATGAGGCAGACAATATTCATCCCTTAATATTATTTCAAACACACCTCTGGTCTCCTCCGTATTCCTTCCAGCATTTCAGCAGACCTGGAGAAAGGACCCAGAAGCCTTTGCCATCTATGCAGACCCACTAGGACAAGTCACAGCTCCTCCTGTGCCGAAGTAAGTATCGCTAGAAAACGGACACCGAGCATCAACCCTCGTCCTGTCTCAAATGAGGCCTGGAGAGGCACGGTGGCTGTTCTCTGGCAGTAATACCAGGGATTCAGCATAGGGCCCAGGCGCACGATGGATCTGTTTCCCTAATGTCTCCGGATGTATAAATCAGAACCCAAGAGCAGACCATAATCAAACCTAATGCCTGTAGGATGTTGTGTGAGGCCAAAGTAGTAGTTACCACTTTGCGTGCCGTTCTGATGTGTTTCCCTTTATCAGGGTCTCCCTCAGGCTTCAAATGGACACCAAGCCAAGTGCTGCTGCAGCTTGAACTGCGTTGACCTGGCATTGACAAGACAGAAGATGGAGATTTTTCTTGTGATTTGTGACTTGTTTAATCTTTAGGCAACGAATATCAAAAACTCACCAATCTATACCATGCAGCTCTTTTTTATCTCAACCTTATTATTCCCTTCAGTAAAAGCAACTGAATACAGAGGGCCTTAATATTAATATATGGGGTTCATCAGCCATCTCACCTTTGTTCACCTAGGAGATGGCTCAGAGTAATACATCTCTGTGAATTCACAAGTGTTTTCACTTCTTTTTATCTTTGGGATACTTTCTCTGGAATGCTTTCCCACCCCCCCTTCTTAACAGCAGCCATAGACACTCATGCGAGCAGCACTAACATACTCCTTTTGAAGGCTGTAGTTTTGCTACATATGAACTGCTGAAAAACAGAGGGGGGAGAGGCACAAATGCATACAGAGTAGTGCTATGCTCCAGCCCTCCAGGAGACAGAGAACATCGGCTTCGCAGTGAAGTTGCATCAAAGATCTACATCTACCTGCATGTTGATGCATGAACAAGGCATAGAGGAGAGGCGTTGGAGAGCATGCAGTAGCATAGGTCAGCAGAAGGATGGACTTGCTTTCCTTTGTGATTACAGTGGGAACAATTTTGAAAATAATTCTCCCTTTTTTTCCCAAGGGCTGCTAAACTATTTTAATGGATTCCATATGGACTTCTAATTTGGTAATTGTTTCAAGCATAGCTCAGGGCTTATGCATCCTATCTACCTTCAAAGGCTGTGGCTGAAATTAATTTCAAATCCACATAAAATTTTGTCTATTAAACTCTTTTTCTGCCAAAATTACTGCAGTACTATTTCTTCTGCTGGAATATACCTGCTGATATGTCTCATGATTTTTCTTCAATTACTATAATGTCGTATTTTGTTGAAATGAATAAAAATGAGTAATAGATATACAGTATTATATATACAAAATAAATACTAATGATAATATAATAAATATTATTATAAATATAGAAACAAGTGTTTGCCAGAAATGTTTAAATGATAGCTTGCTTACTGGTGGAAATAAATGGAAGTTGCGCTTAAGTAGTGCAGAAAGGGACTTATCAGGGTACTCCGAACATGTAATGTGGCAGGTTAGAAACTCTGAGGGAGTATATGCAAAAGCATGTGTTTTCCTTCTTTTTCCTTCTGTTTGTATGACTTCTTGGACAATCCCTTAAGAATATCGATGTCCAGCTTAGCAGTTCTGACCAGGAACTTCTCTTAGCCAGAACAAAAGCTCTGTTGTTGGAGAGTGTCACAGAGCAGCATGTATAAGATGCAAGATTGAATGTCCTTCAAGTGCATAGTGACAAAGCAGTGCCAGGACACCAGCAAAAGGGCTTTTCACCATGAGCAAACAGATGGCCAGAGTGAAAAAGACCAGCCTTTATGGAGAAGAAATCCTCCCGCCCCCAACCGCTCAATCACTTGCTGTTTCAGGGCAACATTTGATATACTGCAACATCATCTGATGTTTGTGTCCTTTTAATTAAACCAGGAGGTTTTGAATAGAAACGTCCTTGTTTTCACTGAGAAGTGAGTTCAAAAGGAAGATAATGGAACTTCTTTTTTTCCCCTTGGTTTGCAAAAGGCTTGTGTGTAATTTGTCCTTTGCAAGAGCAATCAAAGATAACCTGTATGCAATTGATTATAGGCATTGTATCTTTTAATTACTTGTTTCTACACAGCAGTCTAGTTACATGCTGAAAATAGATAACACTGGGTTGTCTGTTCCTTGCTTAGATGGTTAAATAATAAAGCTAGAATCACCACTCTGTCAAACATCATATCAGAGGCAAATGAATCCGAAGTTGTCTTCCACCCCTCTGCCAGTTCACAAATACAGTGCTGACATTTGTGTATAAAACAGCATTAAAGAATTTAACTGTATGTCTCACCACAAAGTAAACTTCATACAAAGAAAGAGGGGAAAAGAACCCTGCATGCTTAAGATACCAGCTGGAAAAAAAAAGAGTGGGAAGACGATTAAAAAGTTTTTGCCTTATGGAACAGGAAGATCAGTCCATGTTCAGCCGATCACTTGTATGAAGTTGTTATGGATCAGTATCAGTGCATTTACAGTATTCTTTTTTTTAGTAGATTGATCTAACATTTGTATTTATGAGTAAAAATAAATCCAGAGAAAGAGGTAATTATTAAATGTCCTAACAATTAGCTTCAAAATCATTATATTGTGAATTCTTTTTACATCAAGGAAGTCAATATAAAACATTGTAAAAAAAAGTCACAAAACTGAAACTGAAAACTCTTCGAGATTAACGTGCTTTTGCATGCTGCATGACTTTACAGAAAACTGTGGGGAGCGGGCTGTACAAAATATATAATTTATAAAATTGTCTGTGAAGTAAGGAAACTGAAATGGGGGAGAATGTCTTGACCTAAGACAAATAGAAAAGAATTGCTTTAAAACATTAGTATTTGTTACAATAATTCAACATGGTTTGGGCTCAGAGGTCACCATGAATACTGTTCTTAAAGCTTTGTATACTTGACATGCTAATACATGTATTTGGCTACAGATCATTAGCAGTGATGGTTTTTTTCCAGTTCAGATTCCAGAAAACCAGAGAGGGAGCTTGTGCTATCATCACTGGAAGGACAGACAAGTAAAAGCAATTGCTTCAGGATGTCTTATAAGGCAAATCAGTTTTATGACATATATTTTTATACCTTCTAAATGCAAGAGCACCTGTTTAACAAAGTAGGTATCTCTGCTGGGAGCTACACCTCTCACAATTAGTTTTACAGTGATGGAGAATAGTTAATAATGTGTAATACTATATTTCAGTTGCCTTCACTGCTTTCCCATAGAACATTGCACATGGAACATATGATTGAATCACTGCAAAAGTACTTAGCACGAACTGCTCACTGAACATTGTTCTCCTTATTATACAAATGCAGGTGTTACCTATTTCTTTCTAAAGACCTTGTCCTGCAACAGCTTATTTGGAATTTTCTGTGCATGCAGAAGCCAAGACTCCCTCTATATTTTGTAATGGCTTTGGTTACCTCCAGGAAATGAAAATAGTAACCAAGATTAACATGATTTAAAAGGAGCTTGCAGAAACAATAACTATCATGCGATGCAGTATTTTATGCATATCACAAATAAGAAGATTTATCTGGATGTCTTCTACCCTACTAGGAAGTCAGCATTCAAAAATTTAATTATGCCTCAGAAGCTGGTAGGAAAATTCATAATGAAAAACTTTTAAAGTAACTTTCATCAGATTCAAAACTAGTATTCATGGATCTCAAATAAAAATATCTGTTCAGGTTATTCAGTAATGCCTTTTACTTGTTCTGTAACATGACAGCTGTCCACACATCAGAAGAGCTAAGGAGATTTGAAGTAAAAATGGAAGTAGAATCATGGTTGCTCTCTAAGAAAATAGACCAGACACTGGAAGGGATTTGCAAGTTGAGATAGGATCATAAAGGTAATATTCTTCTATAGATGACTGCAGAATTTTGAACTGGAGGCTTGTTTCAATATGAAACAAACTTCCAAATAAATACTATATTGAAATATTTGGGAAAAAAATAATTAAATAATCTTCTTTTACTCATTTTCAAATGACTTTCAGCTGGCAAGCCAGGATCCTGGAAGCCTTGGGAAGCTGGGCAGCTAGCTTTCCCTTAGGTTCTCTGCTCCTCTCCAAATAAACCAATGGAAATGGAGCAGGTTTCTTCCACTCTCCCTTGGAAGTGAGAGACCAGATGTTGTCCTTTGTACTCTCCTCAGGAAAATCGTCTGCTGGGGAATTTCTGCCCAGGTCCCATAGCGACCCAGGTAATATCTCATCAAGAGCATTTCAAAGTAGGCCATGTCTTAACAACAGAAGGATTGCCTGATGTGTGACTCATTCCTTTTGGGAAAAGTGGGATTCTCTATGAAAGGATGTTTTCAAGGCTTACTAGGTATATTAAACCCGAAGTTATGAATGCCTATTTAAAGCAAGCCACTGAACCTTTTTGATGTGATTGTGTATTTGCTAGTTCTGAAACTGCATTATATAACAGAACACAAAAAGCTGCAAGTGGAACAAGAAGTCAAAGCAGGGCAAGTATTGTCTGCCCTGATAAAGTATCCTTGTCCTCCTTCTATTGAAAATTATTTTCAGTATAAGTCTTGCCTAACTGGTTCCAGATCTTACTAGTAACTAGAGAGACTAGTGGGCCCAACTATAGACATGCAGGGCTTGGTGGCAGTGTATGCTCAGACTAAACTAAAGCAGCGTTGGAAGCTGTTGAGAATACTATCACTGCAAAAGCTGAGGGGAGTGAAAAAGGCTATGAGGAGAGATAGAGGGCCTAGCTGAGACCAAAGCACTCACAAGGATGTGTGCTTTGGGGACACATAAGTGTCCTTCTCATGTTGCTTTCTCATAAGGACCAAACAGGACGATATAAATCAAAAGTATTTGATTAATATTAACATGCAAGCTTTGCATATTTATCTCAACCCAAAAGTTGAACATTTTCATCTTAATTGCACACTAGCTGTCATAAGTTGATGACTGTGGAACAGTGATTTTCTTAGTCTTGTCCAACACCTGCTTTCAAGTTCCAGCATTGTTTTTCAGTACAATGTGAGTATAAACATTTCTGTAGAAATCTGAAATAAGAAGTTTAAACCTTGTGATGTTTAAACCTTCTAATGTCAATAATGGGTTTCAAGACAAATTTAATGCTCTGACTTTTTACCTGTATGTCTTGATCTTATTTTTTTTTTAAATATAACTCACTTTGAACAGTGGATATCTTTTATGTAGATATCCTTAAACCAGCAAAGCTAGACACTTACCCATTTTACCTCTAGTCGTAAATAACAGCTCTGCTAATCCTCTATACAGACAGTAAGCATTCACATGTGAGCTTTTAAAATAAGTCTGTACTGCTTTTACTACTTTGAAGAAAATGATGATTTAATATCAAAAATAGAAATTCTACCATCTCGACTTACTGTAATAGAAACACTGTTTGCTTCAGTAGTTTTAATTAGAGATGGTTAAAACATTTCTAATTCACAGCGGGTTCACTGAAAAATAGTGTTTTGTCAAAGCACAAAATATTTTGATGAGACTTACAGCTTTTAGGATACTTTTCATTAGGAATTATTTTCTAGGACTGTCTAATCATGTCTGTCCAAAGAGAAAGGAAGAACTGGAGACAGACAGTTAAAAAAAATACTATGAAACCTTCAGAGCAAACATTTTGACATGACGATGCGTTCTGAAAATGTTCAAAGGGTTTCGTTACCATCCTTTTGTGGAACAAAACCAATTCAGAAGCCTTGAATGTTGCCATACAATGGATTTGTTATCCCATGTGAAGCTCTGTTTTCAAGGTAATGGAGATAAGCAATAGGCCTCTCTAATTCACCATTATGACTGGCAGTCTTTGCAAATTACACAAATTATCATCTACACAATAAAATGGCAATGGTAATGCGCCATGATATGCACTTTGTTTATTTGTTTAGCAAATTTAATCTGGTTTTAATTATGTATGATAGCACTCCATAATAGACTAATAAATGCCCCCTAGCATGTCTTATGAAAATAATAAAGCGTAGGTGATCTAGCTCTTTACATCTTTTTTCTGACCTGCCTCTGAATATTATTTAGTGAATTCTGAAACTTGTAATCAAACTTCATGCAATCTTTCAAATGAAATGAAATCAGGTTTAACAGGTTTTGGAGGGTTTGGCCTGTGGTTTATCATCGCAGTTTCTTCTATTTCAAGAAAGTTTAATTTCACTGTTTTTTCTGTGTGCAATTGAAAGCTCATGTAACTCCAGATGCCTGCAGCCAAGCTATCTGCTTCCTTGTTTTGAACTTGCTTTTGGAGTTAATGCGGGAATCGTAGTGAACCAAGAAAAATTAGAAGTGGCTATGAAATTGTTAACAGAAAATGGCATAGAGCTTTCCAGCCTATTTCACACTATTCTAACACCAAACCTGGCAGAGAATTTTAAGTAAAGACTGGGCTTTGGATAAACAGCAATGCTGAAAATCATGAATGCAATGCTGGGTTTTGCCTGCATTATCCTCAAGGTACTGTCGTATGTAGTCCATAACTGCAGTGTTTTCAAAGTCACCCTACAGACACACAAGGTGTTAGCACTGCAGGTACTGAGCCTAGCAAGGTTCCCCTCATGATCTTTGAAATATCCAGAACTTCTCTCTTTTTCAGTAGTGTATGCCACCATTTAATTTGGTAGCATACATGTTAGCTTCCCCACGGATAACGACCTACTAGCTTGCCTTTCTCTTTGTACCACAGGCAAACTAGCCTGAGTTCATCTTTGACATCGACTAAAGCAGTATCACATGGAAGAGAGGGTGGAGGGTGAAGAAGAGTTACCAAAACACTGCTGATGCAGTCAAGGTATTTTTACATTATTACCCTCCAAGTTTATTCCAGGTGTGCACTGCTTAAAAGAGCAAGGCTTGAATGCAAATTTCTTAAGAGAAAATGGGAATTTTGTAACTTGTGAGTGTGGAGGTACACAAATATGCCTATAATGCTGTGGTACCAGCAAGACTATCAAATCAGTGGATGATGTGAGAAATTTGGGAGTTAATGTCCAGGAATTGTTTGGAGGCAGCTCTGGGAAAGAGCTGTGAGAGTTAAGAGCACCTGAAGGTATTTGGGCTAAATACTTGAAAAGAAAGCTTGCAAAAAGATAAAAAGAGAAGGATAGTTGTGACATATAGAAACATGCAAGTCATGTGATGTGGAGAAAAACTGAGGTGTGATTGTGTATTTGAAATGTTTGCTTTGTATTGATGTTCCATGCTTGCAAGAGTAAACTATGGATAATTTCAAGATAGTTTCACTTTTGAAAATTCAAAAAAAACCTTGATATTAAAGTCCTACCAGGAGGGTTACACTTGGTTGAACAATGAGCCTCTGACTGTTCTTTTATTCTGTCTTTGGTCCATCAATTTCTCTTTTTTTACAGAAGCCTTGACTCTGTTTTTAGGTTGTTCTAGGTGTAAGCTAATATATTTTATTGCACTTGCAGTCTCTATGGGTGAGAATTTTTCATGTGCAAGTGTTGTCCCTGTACAATGTGGATTATTTTTGGAAGAGGATTTATATAGAAAGCTTTCTTGTATTTAGAAATGATAGCTTTTCAGGGGGAGGGGGCATGCAACCTAAATGGCTTGGGTTCTTGGTAGAAGCCATAGGCTCTTAACTCATGCTTTGCGGAGATCATGCACTTACTTTTTATTGCTGTTTAGGGAAATCTAATTCAAAATGGTATAAAACATGCAAAGAGCACTGAATCACTTGGCATTAATGACTGTTGAAAAACATGTTATCTTTGGGTTATGCAGAAAATAGAGCGATGTTCCCTCTAGGAGAAGATGTAGAGCTGCTTCTTACATTGATAAGGGTTTTGCTTTTTGTGTTCGGCAGCAGCATTGGTTTTAAAGGTGTGAGTTTAGATGCCAATGTTTCCTTCTTTGTAGTTACTGTTTGGCCACAAGTGAGTACGTGCAAATGTTTTTGAAGACTAAAACTATTGCTGGAAATGGAATAAGTGTAAGATGTCTTCTGAAGGAATATTCTTTTGTTCAGCTGCCTGGCTTTTGCTGTATGCTTCATAGAACAGTGTAGGACTTTGATACTCAGTCTACCTGAGGCTATTTCATTTGCAAGCCACCAGTGAGACTCTCCCTGGAACGACCGGTAGCAGGTGTGAAATCCCAGTTAATTGAGCAAGAGGTGAAGTAGGATGTGTGGCTGTGGTGGTACAATAGCAACTTGCCTTATGAAAAAAAATGAGTTCACTAAATGCAGAGCAGTTAAATACTAGATGTAATATTTGGTAACTTTAACCCTTTAATACAAGAACTCCATTTAAAATGGATTATAATAGGTTTTCATAGTGGTTGCTTTTGAAACTATGCATTACTCCAGATGTAAAATATTTGCAATTTAATGCAAAGATCTTCTTTTATTTTTCCTAATTACAACTGTAGTGTGTTTCTTCTGTGTTTGTAAAATACTTCAAGGAGGGGAAAAGAGTCAAATAACTTGCACAATTTAATGCTTACTATTCTTGCTATTTGTAGTGTTTGCTTATTTTTGAGGGGAAGAAATGTGGGAGAGGTTCAAACTTGTGTTGGTTTAACAAAAGAAACAATCTCTCCTTGAAAAGCTTGCTTTTTGCTGCTTTAATTCTTACTAACTAGTTGTGCAAGTGTATCAGAGTTATGCTTTTCATTGCTGCTGTAAAGATGAGCCATGTTTGTCTGCCTCCAGTCTGGAGAAGCTCCGCACTAAAATTCATTTCATCAGACGTTCTTCCATTCATGAGTGTAGAAGAATCTCTCTTAAAGTCAACATAAACTATGCATCAAAACTCTTCAGTGGAGGGACTCAGTCAACAGTCAGATGCAGTTAATTGATTTCAGAAAGTACACAAAAGGTAGTATTTCTTTCAAGGACCTGAGGAAACAGCTTTGCTGTTATTTTCTTTCAGGAAAGGTTTTGGACTCAAAACCAATTTAATTACAGTGATCACTACCTTCTGAGCATCTGCAATGAGCAGTTTTAGTTCTCCTTATTTTTCCATTCAATATGAAGATGGATGAACTGAAATATAGATTTAAGAAGTCAGAGGAAAACCAAATTATAGATGGCTTCTCTGCTTCTAACAAGCAGCCAGATGAATGATCTGATTATTAGAAGTGGAACTGGATAACTTACTAGCTTTTTCCTAGTCTTAAGACTAAGCATGACATGCACGAAGACAAAGACTTAACTGTGCCAAGGTCATTCCAGCTGGCTCGGAGTTGCTGTGTTGCACTGTGGGGGTGGGGGGGGAAAGGGAATGTTCTACAGAAAAATCAGTGAACCTTCTCCTGTTTTTAACTTTGAGTATAATGATATTTCAGCTCTGAAATGGCAAATCTCCTCCCCCTGCCAATCCAGCCTAACTAAAAACCTTCTAAACCTAACTAAAATATGGATTCAAATGCTAACTACTTTCTGCTTGGATGACTTAAAAGGAGTAGCAGGTTCCAAAGTGAGTCTGCCTCAATTTGATTTAGCCGAGGAGAGGTTGTTAGGGCTGTTAAGGGGTATAAAGGGCTGTTAATGAAAGCGGTATCATGCCTTTAGGATATGATTAACCACAGCATACTTATGCTGATGGGAAGCTTCCAACTGGTTTTTAATTGGTTTTAGTGTTCAGGGTAGAGGCTCTTCTAGGGAATTCTAAGACAGAACTTCATGGAAACAAAGTGGATGTTTAGGGAATGTCACAGACTATAGCCCAGTAATGAGGTGCAAATCAAGGATGGTAAGTACCTGTGGCTTGATGGTAAATATGAAAAAAGAGCTTGAAGATGAAATTTACTTCCTTGGTGTATTGTGCATTGCATTAACATCTGGCTCTGTAATATACTGAGAACTTCCTTTTGTTAAATTGGAGCTGAAATGCTTTGATGCAAACTGTTTTTTTCCAGTACTCATATATCCCTCCGAACTATGGTATTTTGCCCTCAGCTGTCCCATTGCAACTGTTTGTGTGGCCGTGATGTAAATCAGATGGGAAAACTACTTTTTTTTCTTCTTCTTTTTTACACTCGATCAGTGTCTCCTATTAGTATTACTGCTGGATATTTTTCACTGTGTTACTACAACCACAATAAACAGTGACATGTCTATTAGTGAGGCTGTTTTGCAGGAACAGGTGGGAATTGGATGCTTAATAAGAAACTCCAAATACTAATCTATCTTGTCTGGCAGATGTATTCATTATGGCAGGAGCCACAGGGCATGGGTCATGAAGAAGTAATTCTCTCTAGTGGGTATATGGCCTATCATATTTATTGCATATGTTTATAAATAAAGAATTCATTCTTCCCTTGGCTTTCCAGCATCGACATATTAACTCTGAGTGGTCCTGTGTAACAGGATGATGATTTTGAAATTGTGCTGAAATTGAGCCCAGGCCTGAGGTTCTTCAGATTTCATCAGCTGTTCAGAAATAAACTGGTTGAAAATCTTAGACTGTGTCCTAAGTTATGTCTGTGGCAAGCTATTGAAATGATCCTAGGACAAGGATGCTAAGGTACATACAAAGTGAGGGTCAGGTAGACTTTGGTTCTCAAGGAGGCCTTAAAACACAAATAAACAAATACATTTGGTCTTCATGGTTGGTATTTTCTGGTGATTCATGCCACAATTTGGATCTAGGTCTACTCTTATCACTTCATAATTGCACTGTTTTGGCAATATAAAGTAAGTCACTGTTGTAGTAGGTTTTATTTTCAATACCTTAATGTACTTTTTGTTTGCTTTTTACTGTAATACATTCTGTCACAGCCTTGTGAAGAATGCTACAAATGCCTTTTCTGCTGTTACATGGTACAAGCTCTATTGTTCTTTTCCTAATTGTGTGCATTTTTCAAATGCACTGGAAATGTGAGGGATATGAACTATAGGAAAGATAGCATGAAGCAAAGCTCTCCTCTTATGAGACAACCCAACTCTGAAATTGAAAGGTTACTAACGTACAAGGGAAAAAAATCCTGCTGTCTGCATTCTAAATAGACATTTGGCCTTAGTTTCTGCAGTGGACCTATGACCACTCCTCCTTCTTGCTGAAATTTCCTGGAACTATGAGCATGTGCTTGTTCCAGAGCAACTAAAACATCCACCAAAACCTACTTTTCTATTAGAAAAGTCAGAAATTTGCATACAGCTCTTTCAAGAGCAGTGCCTAGTATCTTAAGACCATTCAAGGTCATGTCTGCATCTCAGTATTGATGTGTATATATTAAAGAAGGGGGCTGACATCCACTGATTCCCCTCAGTCCTGCTCTGTAAATGAGGCGTAATTCCCAAACTGCTGCACTGGAAAACTTCTGACTCCATGTGAAGCTGCAGAAGTACTGCAGATTATGCTGTTATGTAGAAAAGTACTAAACCCTGGCTTGCATGGAACCTCTTTTAATTTTTAAAAATCTGTTATAGAGAATTTATAGTATAATTATGCAAACTCCCCAAATTTAACAAGATTAAAAGTAGAAAGCTTGCTCCTTTTGGCCAGGAAAACATAATTTTACAGTTCTCTTTTATTATAATCTACTGTTTCAGTTTATGAAACAAATTTATTGAAAGCATAATACCTGCAGCTGGCCAGGGAAGGAAAGAGTCAAGTTTGACAGCCATATGAAGGAGTGTTTTGTCCCATTCGGTACAGACAATGAGGAAGAAGTCACAGGCACAGTCTAATTTCAAAGCAGAAGCTAAACACAAAAGAAAAGGTGATACAATAAATCTGATTAGGAGAAGTCTAAAAACACAGTCTAAAGGCAGGCAGCTGTAAATTCTATTCAAGTTTCTGTGAGGGGAGAAAAAAATCTCTCTTCTCTTGAGCCAGCTCCTCCACGCAGTTTTCCCAATAACTGGACATTAATTTAAGGCTTCTCAACTCCACAGGAGTCAATCTGTCATCCTTGGATAGGCAAAAGAGTGTTCTGCATATAAAAGAATATAAATAAACAATAGTAATGTAAATTTTGCAGCAACGTATACCACTGAGAGACTATCCTTGGAAGAAGAGAGAGAGAGAGGAGGCAAAGCTAGGCTGAAACAAGTGTTTTCTAGTTGATAAAAGCCCAGTTGTGAAGTGTAATATTTTCCATTGAGGTTGAAGTCAGATCCAGGCAGACTGTCAATGCTTCAGTCTAAAAGACAGTTTTCTACTACTTTGATGCAGAACAGGCCATATGTATCTCCATTTTTCAGTAGGAGAGGAGACCTTCTTGCCTGTTTGGTTTAATGGGAAGCCAAAACTTGACTTACACTCTTCTGCCTCCCACATTTCTTTCTTCATACAGTCCCTTTCAAGAAGGGATGCAGTGATTTTCTGCTAGGTTTCAAAAATTCTCTGTTTGGCTAGAATGCCAGAGTACATGCAATATCCATTATTCCTTCGTTCCAAGTCTGGCTAGTTATGTGCCCTGAAGTAAACACCAGTCCCACTGACTGTAGGACTGGGCCCTGTGGATGAAAACACTTTTCTTCTACATCAGAACAGAGTAAAATTCTTCGTATGAGATAATTTCATGTTGGCAAAGCAGAGCCGCAGTAGAGTAATATTTATCCATGGCAGATGGTATGACTCAATTGGTTTTATAATCTTCAAAATAGAATCATTTGTACTGATAATCACTATGTCTATTTTATCCTATGTTTTTTTCTGTGTTCCCCATGTCTTGTAATGCAGAATATTTAATAAAATGTAAAATGAAAAAATGGTGGTTAATCAAAAGCAAGGTATGCACACTGATATTTTACTATTGGTTCTTGGACATATAGTTGCTGTTGCAATGGAATGACATACTTTACTGGTTTAACTACTGAACTCTGTCCAAGAAATCAATATGGAAAGCTACTAAGTACACAGGAACTTCTGTCCAAAGAAGGATATGTTTGGTAGGTGGTTTTTTTTTTCGTATAGGTCTAATTGGATATTTAAAACATGCATTTTGCCTTTAAAACATTTTGAGGTCATTCTGAGCACAGAAAATATTTGTGCAGTCTTTCAACTGGGCTAAATACAAGAACACGAGTTACTAATCATCAAGGCTACTGAGAAATATCCAAGTTAACCTCTAATGACTTTCAAGGAATTTGTTGTCTTGAAAATCATAATGATCCTTGTTTTGCATAGTTTTGATTCAGAACTTGGCATTTTTGACCAAACATCTTTAGACAGCTGATTTTATTTCAGCTAATTTTCAAAGTAACAGCCGGGGCTTTCAAACAAACCATATCAAATGGAAACCAAAGAACATGTTCAAATCTTCAGGAACTGAAACTGTGATCTAATTTTATGAATTCCAGAACACAGATTCCTCTATCAGCAGTTCAGGCTCATGTGCTGCAGTGATTAAATAACTGATGCCTCTGGATGATAAAGGTTTTCTGTTGTCTCAATCTCTATTTTATTACTTGAGTCAATGGAAAGTAGTCTGGTGGAAGCAAGAAGAATGAAATTATGGTTGTATTTACATAAACACACTAGGAGAAGCATGCATAAAGGAGTCAGGCAATTTTAAATTTACAGCTGAAAGGTAGAACTTTCAACTCCACGGCATAGCTAGATGTTTCCAGATCCTTTAGCTAGTGGTGGTAAAGAAAGGGAGAAGGTGCACTTACTCTCTTCTCAGAGTGGTTTTGAATTTGAGATGAAATCTGCTCTAAAGTGCAATGTGTTGTTTTTAGGATAGTAAAATTTTGACTGTTTTGGTACGGACTTCCTCGTGTTGGGAGACTCAGATATGTGATCTGGGTTGTTATGCAAAAGAATCTTGGATGTAATCTACAAACACAGTCTAAATCAAATTGTCTCCATTATGGATCTGTTTTGCATCCTTGATAGGAATTATGTCATTCTGCCTCCCTACATATGGTAAAATAAGTGTTTTTTCACCTAAAAGGAAACTGATGACAAATGTAACAATGAAAAGGACTTTAGTCTGTGAAGAAAGCATGTAAACAGCCAAGAGGGCTTGTTAAAAGACTGATGAAGATTTTTTTTTTTTCTGCTCTAGACCCTCTTCAAAGTAAGTCCACCAACTAATGATACATCTCTTTCAATGGCCTTCATCTCTTCTTGACCAGCTTAGTTTTGCTTTCTAAATTCAAGGTTCCTGAGTGTTCTTGCTTAATAAAGTAGTTTGGGGAAAAATTTAAGAGATGCTATGCAGAATCATGTGACGCACTTGTCCAATGTTTTTGTTGACTTGAAAGTAAAAAATCCTTACAATATTTCAAAAGACCTTCTCATCTGCCTAAGTTAATAAAACTGATACAAAAGCATGATGAAGACTGGGAGAGCTTGGCTTCCACTCTGGTATTAAGCCTTTGACCAAACTGAACTCTGTCAAAATGCTGTAAAGACGCTGGAGAAACACATTGCCACCAGATGCAGTATTTGCCTGAAAAGTCCTGGCTGGGCGTGATAACTGTGCCAGATCCTTAGCATTATGACAGCAATAGAATAAAATGATGACATCATGAAAAGCCTGGAAACATTCATGTGTGGTTTGTTCATTTTCCAGAAATGCTGTGTCTCAGAATATCTCAGCTTGAGCTTCAGCTTGTAAACTCTTTCTGTTCTGGTGCTTTCCATCTGGTGCCTTATCCTACAAACTTCATCTAAGAGCCCTATTCACTATGACTACTATAAGCTCTTTTCATGAGTGATGAAGATGAGACCAATGCTTTTGTTCCTTGCTTTGGCAAGTACTCCAGCTGTAGAAAACTCAAAAGGGTAGTCTCCCTGAAAGCATCTCTCAGATTTTTTAACATGTCACTGTGAGCACTAAGCAAAGGAGAAACAGGAGGTAATGAATGCTGCCACCACCTCCCTTTCAAAGCTAATAAAAATGATTCGTGTCCCTTGTTTCGTCTACTAGTGACCTATTTTGGGACCTGGAAATAGTATTTGGCTCATCTTAAGCTGAGATGCTTACTGCCAGAATATAAATGTCAGTGCAAATACACTGACTTGAGGCTTTTTTGTTAGGTTTATATGTTTTATGACCCATTTTGTGATTGAATACTACTGAAGTATTGAGTAGCATTAGGATTACCTTTAGCAACGCTGCATACGCATATCTTCTAAATGTTCTTTCCTTCTGGTGTTTGAGTAAGTCTTTTTATTCCCCTTTGCAATACTTTATAAGAGGAGCACACCACTCTATGATGTGCTTTCTTTTGTACCAGTGTAAGATGGTGCCTCTGTCCATATTCTCTGATGATTAAGTTCTCTTACAGGGAAGAGAATTTGCCACTTTTCTACTTCCATCTAAAACTTCTGGGTAAGCACAAATCGGTCCAGCTATGTAGCATAGAACTGGACAACTTGAGTCAAGAGTGGGCTGAATCAGAATTAAACAGGCAGCCCAAACTGAACAACCTGTGTAATGGCATCGTTACATCCAGGGCTGCTAAACATTCTAGTGTCTGTCCATGTTTTAGAAGTAGCTTTCCTTAATAGCATCAACCACACATCGCTCAGAGATCAGATACTTTGTCATGTGCGTTAGCCAGATGAGTTTAAAATAGAACGTGGTATTTCCTCATTGTGGCTTTGCTTCTAGGAGATATTAAGGACTTTGGGGGCTGTCACTGTAAGAGGAGAGAATTCTCCAGGCTTGCAGTAGGCTCTTTGCCGTTCGCAGGCATTTGATTTTTGTTTTGTGGAATATAATGGAAAAAGCATTGTTCTGACATTTGGATTTGTCATTTTCTGAGCTCAGCAGTGCAAAGAGGGGAGCTAATACCCTCAAGATAATTTCATACGCCAATGTGTTTCACAGACTCGTAGTCTTATTGGTCTCAATTAAAATTCAGAATAAGTAATAGGACTTGTCTGTCCCTGGGGATTTTTACAAAGATTGGATAAAATACTAGTCAATGGGAGGAAAAGATTGAGATGCATTCTATCTATAAATCAGAATAGTGCAAATATCAGATTTCCTGTGGCACAAGGAGAAGGCTAGTGCTTGCAGTGAAGATATGGTTTATACATACAGCTACAGAGCTGGGAATGTTCGGTAATATTCCCATAGTTCTTCACATGCAACTAATTGCAAAGGCAGAGCGATCCTCTGCTGAAAACTGCCTGCTAACCTCTTGCATTTCAGTTTACACTACGCAACATTCGAAGCCCTAATACCTCTGAGCTCAGGTCAAATTAAAGTAGCTATGCAAATTTTTCCTTCTAGCTCAGCTCCAGCGCGTCTGTTGCTGGCCTGCGGAATATGTGACTTAGGTGGCAGTGGAAGAATTGCTGGCTTGTCCCGGCTGCGGCGCAGTAGTCGGCTCTTTGTGTGGTCCTGTGCGAGGCGCTTCGCTCCGGCCCCCGCAGCTGTGCTGTGGGCAGTGGGTGAAGGTGAACACAGGGGAAGCCCTTCATTTGCTGCTGCCCCGAGCTGAATAGCTGTGGAGGGAGGCTGGGAGGCTGGGAGTCACAGGTTCAAAGGCCAGTTTGTTCCCACTGGGCCGGAGACGGGGTCAAAAAAGACAAAACAGTTGTTCATTTTCAGGTTCCCTTAAAAAGAGAGAGGCTTGTAAACTGCTGATTTATTCATTCTTGTGCTCTGTATCATGCTGATAATTGTATTGTAATGTATTCTAGTTATAAGCAGTACACTTTCAAGTAGAAAATGCATCATGTTTCTTTAACTGCCTTGGCTTTAATATCAAACTAATGCTAAAGGAAAGCCTCCTTGTGATAACATGAGTGTTACTGAAAAGAATTAAAATAGCATTTCATCTAGAGCTAATTAACTTGCATTTGTATGGAGTATGTATGTGAGTAAATACACATAAATTTAGGACTTGCGTAACTTGAGGGAACACTTAGATGAAAGTGAGGCGTTGTTGAAGCTAAACGCGGAAGTGCCAGCTATGTGCTGCCAAGTATTAGCAATGCTCTTTCATCTGAGACTAGGGATGGGTGAATACTATAACAATCTCATTTTATAAATGTCTTCCATTTTTAAAATCAATATATTTTGACTGTTACATCCTTTTTAAAATACGACTTCCATTAATTAGTGCTTGGTTGAGCTTGATGCCTGGAATATTTGTGGAAAGAGGGAATTCTACAAAACACTGGAGGACAGTCATGGAAAGTAAGTTTTGAATTCATAAACGTGGGTGCTTAAAGCATAACTTATATTTCCAGTCAAGGAAGTGAAACACAGTGTATGATATGCTTCCGATCAAAACTAGCTCAAATTTCAAAAAAGCATTTAACTTTTGCATCAGTTCTTGGAAATACTCTATGGGTTTTGTTATGTGGCATCTCTTTTCAAATGATTACATGCCCAGAAATTTCCTAGTACAATTTCAAAACAAAGCTTTTGTCAATTAATTTTAGGTAGGATCAATAGAAAAAAATAGTGCTCCCAGCTGCTCTGCTCTGCTTGCAGACTTTGGCATGGACAACTCAGCTGCCTGTGCTTTGAGCAAAGGGCCACCTCCGGGAGCTCTTGGCAGGGCAGGGCCCGTGATGCAGCTGAACGCTTCTGCTTCCACCCAACAGTGGAGTCGCAGTGGCTTGCATGCCTAGGGCCTTCTTCACTGAAGAAGTCTTTTCACACTCACACTGTTGCTTCCAAGCAAAATGGTTTCAAAATCTCGAAAACAAAACCAAAATAAATGCCTGAATCTCCTGCAAATGGAGCCTAACTCCAGTTAAAGATTTGGGTGGTCCTCTTCATTATTATTTTTGTTTTCCCTAACTCACATTTCCCATCTCTGGATGGAGGGTAGAGGTAGATTGAGACATGTACTTATGCACCTTGCACTGTGAAAACACTATCAAATCTAACTACTGCCTATGTGCAGATGTTTTAGAAGAGGTAATAAGCAAAGCAGAACTTGAAGGTATTTTTTTTGGAAAAGAAACCTGCAACTACGAGCAGCAAAGCCTGGTTTAGGTTTCAGTAGAAAGTTGTGACCAGCTGTGTCTCTTTCATAAGGCTAGCATCCAACCTCATTTGCTTTTCCATTTATTTAGAGAGTCTTGTTTGTCTATAAAACCCTTTTTTCTTCCCCTTGGGCCATGGGATGGATGGGTCTCTCCCTCTTGGGATGTCTAGACAAGTTAATTGACTGGCTTTCCCTCTGTGGGAGGAATGGCAAGGAAACTTGTTTCACCAATAAAACTGCCTGGAAAATTCTCCAGCGTAATGCAGGATGACTAATAGTGATGGAAGCAGCATTATTGTTGCTATGAAGAAACAAGCTGTGATTAGGTAGAGTCTTTTCTTAAACTTGTTCAAGAAAAATGGACTTCTGAGAACTCCCCAGAAGGGGATCTGTCTAGAACATCATCATCTTAGGTCATCTTCTGAATGTTACAGGACACAGTTTCTCCTGCTCTGACTAACTGATAGAATAGGGCAAGGCATTATCACAAATTCAATGAATTTCACCAAGTTACTTTGGACTCTAGAGTCATATGATTCTAAACTGGAAAAAAGGGCTTTATCAAGCCTGGTATTTTTTTTGTTTCTTGCATTATGTGCAATCCCAAGTAGCTGACATTGCTTAATGCTGATTCCAATTCCAACCTCTGTAGACATAAAACTACTGATTTTCACATGCTAACCAGATCAAATGTTACAATGATCAAAGATAATCACTACTTATTTCCTGATGTTGAAAATGTTACTTGGAAATTCACATACGTATTTCTGAATTGAGAGACCTGTGTTGGCTTACTGACTCTGCTAAATAACATATATGTTGTTTCCATTCCATGACCAGATAAATATGTAAGTGCTTCTGGCATGAAAACTTACGCATGACAATTTAAGAGCTGTATCTATGAGTACTCTTTGAAACTTGGGAAGATTAACTATTCTGGAAGTAGGCATATTTAACATTCTTGATCCATTCTTCACCACTGCTGTGCTTCAATGCACTAATTGGAGCTAAAGAGAGAGAATCCTAAAGGTTTTATCATTCTTTGGAACTCTGCTGAATTCTGGATGCATCTTTAGAATGTGACAGCTGAACTCTAAGGCTCTCAAAGGACATAAGTTGTTATTTTACTGTTTCTTCAGAAAAGATTCTTTCATTATTTTAAGCTATAGAACACGGACAGTTTTTAAAGAAATGAAGACTCAAGCAGTAATAGCTGTATTAAGCATTAGTATTTTGCCTGCGCCGTTTGTAATTTCCGTTGCTTTGAAACATCCACAATCCACAGGCCAAAAAGGATGTTGGTAGTAGGTGTGCGTATTGGCATCCAGTGTGACACATGTAGGCAGTTCTCCTTTATGGCAAAAAAAACATTCAAGAACTGAACCACAAGGTAAATTATCAAATTAGAGTCTTAGTGGTTGGATTTTAAAGAGGTTTTTAATCTTCTATAATGGCCCATTAACTTCACTTAAAGTATGCTTTTATTGTTCCATTTTATTGCACTATTATCATTTTTAGTACTGTTATTATTGTTATGTGATTAGAATGTGAAAACACCAAAGAAATGTCTAGTAAATAGTCTTGTTTCTATGCATTTTTTGTCTTGTTTTTATAGTTTCCTATTAATTTTCCTTGGTGTAGGACAAGCACTTAGGGAACCAGTCTGCAGAAATTATGTCATTTCTTTTTCTTTTTGATTTTAAACTATTACCTAACTGATAAATCTAAGAGACTCTCCTCAATGTGCTCAAGTAATCTCCCAGTAAAGTCTATTTTCCTAATTTTTGTCTGTCTTTATCCAATAATCAACTCAGTCAATTTAGTGCAGTCTTTTTACAACATGATGCACCTGCATAGCTATTATTTTGAAGCATTCCCTTTGTATTTAAATTGTGCGCCACTCTGATACTTTAAGCTGCATTCAAAAACAAGTTCTATTTCTTATCCTGTGTCCTTTTCCACAAAATAATACAAGCTCAAAAAATCCATTGGTCATTAATGCTGATTGACTTCAGAAAGGAATATCTATGTTCTCATTGATATTCCCAGGCACCCTGTTAATCTCTCACAGCTGAACTCTTTTTCTTCTCTACACTGGCTGTCTATTTCTGATCTTTCAAGCAATCTTTAAATCAAATTGTGGAATCTTGCTCACTCTCTGCAAAGCATTCCCAAAGCCTCCAAATGTAATTTATAATGACATAGACAACTCTAATTTTCAGTGGTGCATCTACATAAAAGAAAGAACCACCTCAAGGGCATTTTGAAGCATCATGTAGGAACACCCACATGAAAAGACATTCCTCTGTGTACATACAGGAAGCATGATAGCCTTATGCAAATAACCTCTATTCTCTTCTGGTCATCAGTAGCACCTAGGTCTAAGGTGTCTGGCCCATCAGTTTCCACTGAGCTATACACTCACATTAGAAGGACGAATTTAATTCTTAAAAACAGGCACTTATGATCTGGTGGAAGTAGAAGTGTTTTTGACCTGAAGGCTAGATCACAGTGAAGATTGCTCTCTTGCATCCTGACTTTTGCATTTTCATTTTGTGACGGAACATATGCTCTCAAATCCCTTGGCTTCAGTGGAAGCACCATGGATATCTTGAATTACTCCCACTTGCACCATCCTGTAGACGAGGATCTTCATCAAAATATGTAATTCAATTAATTGACTTCCACAGTTGATAGGTCAGTGACTTAACAGTGATGGAGTATTTTAGGATACTGATGATCTCACTGTTTTCAGAGATTGTTGGTTTACTATCAGCATTAGAAGAGCCATTAATACTGATACTGTATACAGATTCAATGACTCAGTATCTCCTTTTGCCACATGTCTCAATAGACAACATTGTCTAGGTCAGAAAATATTTGTGTTCTTCTGACTTGCACGTAGAAGCTAAATATATTCAGTAATATAATCAAAATATATTCAATAAGCCTCTTTTAGTTCAAGTTATTTTTATAATATATTTTATTTATTATAATTTATTATATTATTATTTTTATAATTTTAATCTCCAACTGTTTTAGCAATAAAAGGCTCCAGTGAGTCTTTCAGTGTCATGAAAGTGAGTAAAAAGGATTCCTATTCCAAGGCAAGTGTAAGAGGAAATTGTTTGGGAGCTATTAAAGCTAGGGGCAGATTCTGCACATTCACCAAATACCCATGAAAAATGCTTTTTGCTTGGTGGAAAAAAGGGATTTTGAGGGTTCCTGCCTACCTAGAAGGGAGCACATGTTAAAAACAGGAGGCTAGAACTGTGCCTGAACAAGGATGGGCTTTAAATGTGAACCGCCACTTTCAGATGGAAAGGACAGATCCACAATTGGGTTTAATCAAAAGAACTTTTTTCTATAAGGAGCTGAACCAAGTTACACAGCTGAGGAAATGGTTGGCTTTGTTTCACTTTCCTGATATCGGCTGTAACTTGGCAGCTGCAAAGCAGGACTCTAAAGACTGTTTGTTGTCTTCCTTATTGCTATTACCTTGCTATTTCATGTAAAGAGCCTGCCTCAGCATTGTCTCTGCTTCCGTACTGATGAGAAGCATTTTGCGCTGTTTTACGTGTAACAGATATATTCTTTGTTTACAGGTTCTGACTACTGAATGGTTGAGTCCTTGCACATTCCAAAAATATAGGCGGGCAATATTCTGTTTATTGGCTAGAGCAGGTTTCTTTGTCTTACCAGTGTATCAGCAATTATTGTAAAGGATTTTGAACAGATGTAACAATATTTCCTAGGGTCCCCTGAGTAATAGGCTCAATAAAGGCAATACGGTTGCTCTGTGTCTTGTCCTCTTCCTCCAGCTTAATGAGTAATTTTCTTCCTTACCCATCTGTGTGCCTGACCACAATCAATGCCAATAATGATAGATAGGTGTGACATCCAGGTTTTAAAACAAGTAGTTTTGTGTGGCTCAGCTGTCATATCACTGTAGCCTACAAATGCCAGTTTGACCTAGTTGCACAAAAGCATGCAAACATCAGTCAAAAAACAAGCAATAACCGCTGTTTCTGTTAGTTTTGTATCATAAAATGTGTTTAGCTCTGCAGTGAGCTCCCTTGGACTTAAAAGTAAATAAAGGACTGCAAAACCCAACAAAGCATCTGCACAACAGAAGCAGCTCACAGGAATTTTTTTCCAATACCTTAGGAAAGTCTGAAGTCTAGTTTTGCTGTGGCATTTGCAGCTTTGAAAAGTGTACGTACAAATTGGTTGCAAGAGATGAAATTTTCCTTTTGGATGAAAAGATTTCGAAACAGCGAATTGTTTACTTAGAAGATTAATATACTGGATTTTTTTAAAGGTTGAGCAGCTGAGACTAGAGATTGCATAATAATCTGGGCTTTCTGATATGGCTGCTTGTATTGGAAATGCACAGCCCTTTGGAACTGCTTGATTTGATGATAACACTGTAATTTCCAAGACCTTACATTTATTGTATATAGCTTGGCAGATAAATATTTAGTCAACAGCATGTTTTCATGTTCGAGAGTCTTAACAAGCAATTGTTGTGTTGAGACATGCAATACATTGTCATGAGTGTATAGCACCAGCTGTACGTATATAGCTCAGCTAGAACTATGTGCTGTAAACCCAACCTGTGTCTGATCCTTGCTCTGTAGCTTTACAGAGATACACAGCTCTTATATGTCAACCAGTTAGTGCCAACCCTGTAATACGGTCGGTCTTCAAAAAAGGGTGTAGAAGCAAATGATGTCACTGACCTTTTTTTTTTTTTTTTAAAAAAATGCTTGCTTAACATAGCCAGCTGTAAGTCTTCCCATGGCTTATTTTTTGTTGTGTTTCTTTTCTCAGGTGTTAAGATTTGTGATAATGTCTGGCACATGAGAAATGGAGTAGCTGAAAGGGTGTAAGCCTGTTAAGGTGGAATGCTAGCAAAGTAGTAGTGAAGCACAAGGAATATGAGTCAGGAAGATTCATGAGTATTTTCCAAATAAAGTTTCAGAAACCTCTCATACCCAGAGGACAAGCGTGTCACACTTTTAAGGAAGAAAATCTGATGATAAAGTTTTTCAAAAGATGCCACAGTTTTCATCTTCAAAGTTGCACCAAAAGAATTAGATTCATATCTCCTTATAGCTTTCTCCTACTGGGAAGGCTCATCTTCTATTTCAAGGGACTTGGCTGAAGCATAAGAGCTTGAGATGCTACAGTTCTATTTCTTAGTGGTCTTCTGCCAACACGGAGTTAGCTTTAGCATATCAACGCTGGTTTGTGTGAAGTAATAAAAAAAGAGATTTTGCGATACTCTTCTCTAGTAGCCTGCTGCTTCTCGTTTGTGCAACTTTGCTGCTTCTATATCCAGCATGAGATGTGTGAGGAATTCATAAGAATGATAACTAAAACAAACCTAACATGATCTTTACATAAAAGATAGGGTCTCTGATTCTTCCTAAGGGATTGATGAAAATGTTTTAATTAGCAGTTTTAATTAGTTTTTTTTTAATTTTGTTGAACAGCTAACCAATCAGTTTTTATTTTGGAGGAAGAGGGGAAAGCAGCACTTCCTAGGTAAATCTGCGCACTGCATGTTTAATGTAAAACTTCTGTTAATATGTGCTCACAGTTTTTGGAGCAATTTGTCAGGGCCTTCCCTGGGGGAGCAGCTGGCCCTTACTGCTTCCGGACGCAGGTTTGCTTCCTGCACTTGTCGTTGGATGGTAACAGGGGAAGTAAGAAATCACTCGCTTTGTTTGTAGGCTTTGGGGAATTGCAGGCTATTGCAGCCCCTGAATTATTTCTGAAAATATTTGAAAAATCTTTCTATAACTCATTTTATATTGCAATGAGAATGAGATTAGCCTGTGAGGCTTACAGGCAACTGTGAAGGACAGAAGGATTTGCTGGACAGCAAAAGGCAATTTGGGCCAACAAACCACTTTCAAATTTTCTTAGCCTTTCAAATTCACTTTAACCCCTTTTCTGTCCTATGTCTTCAATTCAGTCTTTTCCCATAAAATGTTTTGCTACTTTTTAAAGTGCCAAGTTATTTATTACGATGGCCTCCCTTGGCAACTAATTCTGCATGTTCCACTTCCAGGCTCATGCTGATTTTCACTATCTATCAGAAAACAAGCTCTTGGAGTGTTCAGATAGGTGCACTGCTCCCATAGCCATTAAAGCCTGGTTTGAATGTCAGCTATAACAATTTATAAGCAGTAATTTCCAGAAGATAAACTTTTATGGTACAGAAGCTTTGATAATTTATTCTATCAGATGGAACTATTGCTTTTTATACTTTTTATTGTTTTAAACTAAGTGAAAATTCTTGGCTTCCTCAGATCTGCTTCCTAAGTCTAGCCACTTTCCAGTATGGAATAGTTCATGGCGGGTGCACATGACTCAGTCTTGCAGCCTTTTACAAACATGGATTAATGTCCTTCTCAGGAGTAATCCATTGACATCTATTGGACTGTGTGAAAAACCCTGTGCTTGAGATCAAAAGTCTGAAGCATTGGGACATTCTCCACTTATACGAATGAGTTTTTTTAAAGTATACTATGAATCAGATTTGTCAGTATTTTCATCAGCTTAAAGCTAATTAGAAAGCTTGATCAAGGGCAGTGGTCACTGACTCAATTTACCATTCACAGAGACCACCAAGATCACCTTTGCTATAAGGCAAGGTGATGACTAAGCAGGGAAAGGATGCATGACCATCAGAAACAAGGCAAAGCCATGGATATTTCTTCAGTTATGGGCATTCTCATTGTCGCTTTGCCCAAAGGCTTCTTTTTTCTGGTGGCTGCCTAGCCGAGTTTGAAGGAAGGCAAACAGTTATATGCAACCCATGTAAAAATGCTCCTTACATCATGGTGTTAATTAATGGTGGGGTTATGGTGAGCTGTCTTAATAGCGATTTGCTTGTATATTTAGAGAGGCCTTCTCTTGAGATGGCTAGCAAACATATTTTAAGTGTTTTAAATTCTAGCATGTGGGGGAAAAACAGCTATTAAAATTTTAGCACATTGTCTATAATTTAGCATTATTGTCTAGATTTGGCTTAAAAAGAGGACAGGAGACCAGTAGAAAGATAGTCTGGCCACCTGTAAGAAAGCACTTGTTGGGAAGTGGCTTATGATCAGGGAGAGCACTTGAACAGTATTCTCTGTTCAGGACCATCCCAGGACAGTTTAAAAAAAAAAGGGTGGGGCGGTAACAGCAACACAAATTTACCAGTCAACTGTCTATCTGTCTCCCACATCTAATAAAATGTAAAACTGACCAAAGGGGCTTTTGGTTTTATCTTGTGAGTGAGAGAGGAAAAAAACCTATCACCGTAAAACTCTTGTGAAGCAGCTAAAAACAGAGGAAAATCTCCCCATGAAGCTGTAACAAAACCCCGTTCTTTGGAAAAGCGACTGTTCTAGCTGAAAATTATTTCAACTAATGGGATGCTATTTGTATGTACAAAGAATTTCACCAAGGCCTGTGCTGTTCCGTTAGCTGTGGCTTCCCGCAGGTTGCTTGTCTATCAGTGGGAGCCACAGCAGCTCAGGGGGAGGGCAGGACTGGCAAGGAGTGAGTCGCTGCCTGGTGACCTGCTGCTCAGCTCCTTCTTCTAGACACCTCTTCTGGCCAGACTTTTACAATGCTATTTGTGCCTTCAGAAAGTGCTCTAGTCCACATGAGCTTTGACAGTAACATCAAAAATATCTCTTTGCTTTCTTTACGCATATGCTATTTCACCAAAAGCGGCTTCAACAGTGAAGAAAAGGGACCACATCTGTCAGTACGATCATATATTGTGCTATCACATCTCTCTGTCCATCTACCTAGCTAGCTAGGTAGCTATCAATCACTTAACTTAAAATTTGAGCACTGATTCAGAATTACTGTTAGCATCTTAAAAATACAGGTTTGAGGAGGAAAAGGGAGCAAAGGAAGTTAATATCCAGAGCAACAAGCTCGCTTGCTCATTTGTTAGATCCATGTCTCTGAAAGACATTTGTTACTTAATAAAATACGTAGATTAATGGCAGCAGAAAGCCAAGGAAGCATAATTCAGTACTGGTAGAAGGATTTAATTTTAATTCTTTAATTATATAGTCAAGATAATCATTTCTAGGATTAAACCAACTTTTTGCAGCCTTTGTGGTAGTTTTTATCTCTTTTCCAGTTAGATAAAAACACATCTCTTTTTCAGAGTGTGATGCATAAAATGGGTGATGATTTGCTACAGGTTTGACACGTTTATTGACTCAGTTTATGAATGGTGTGATAGCTGCTACTGCAAGGTTTTATCATCCGATTTAGAAGAGGGTGAATCTAGATAAGCAAGTATTTTCAGGAAGGATGGATATGTCATTTGAATGCCCATTACGCCCACTCACTAGCTGCTTGGCAATGACTAGGCCAAAGCAAATTAGGCAAGTGCCAACAGGGCAGAGAGTTTCAAATATTTGCGCCATTCGCTGTCACAGAGCCAGTATTTCCCCCTCTCTGAATCCTCAATTCTTCTAGCAGAGTTTTGAGTCTTTTTCTAGAAGTCAGCAGAAAGACAGAGCAAGCAAACACTGTGCCGCATTGTGGAATACAAAGAATAAGTTCCCTAGCTCTGGTATTTCTGTAAGAGAAACTATATAAGTTCTCAAATATTTATTCATGGGACTTATAAAAGTCTCCACAAAATGCATGTGAAAGATTTAAGAAGGCTTAAATTGCACAGCTACATTATTTTGCTTTAATCCACCTGAGTCTATACCTCATAAATTGCACTGAACTGAGATTAAGATTATTTATTCATTTTAATGCTGTCTCTTTGTTACCTCTCCTTCATATTAATGATCTAGTATTGGTGTACTGGGTCCCATTCTAGAGTGATGATGGGCTATAATTCCTCTCCTGCTAGGTAGGAAATAGAAGTAGGAAAAGTCCCTTTTCAACTTTGTCAAATGAAAGATGAATAAATTACTATCCAGAGCCCTTGCAAACATCACTGATGTCGTATAAAAGCCACCAAGACTTTGCATATGAGTAGCAGCTAAGCAGGGTTAAGTCAGTTTTTGAAAAATCACACGCTTTCTTAATTATTCTTGTTTTGCCTGACACCTGTATTGTGGTAATAAAGAGGTTCCTATAAAGTGTATTGCTTGGGTACACAGTTTCAGAGCAACTTTTTCTCGCACACACAGTGAAGATGTATATATTCCAGTCGCAGTTAGCGTGACCGTGTTCTTGCCTGGTCCATGCCAGCGTTCTAGGGAAGCCTAAGCCCAGCCTAAGGTCGAAATCTGATTCAGCCCATTTTCTGAGGCATGTAAGCAACCCTGCAAGGTTCAGGTATGTTTTTCAAAGTTCATCCTCTTCATTCTCAGGTCTTAGAACAGCCACAGAGAACTAAAGCAAATTCCTCCTGCCTCATGACTTACTAAAGCCAATGTGTAATAAATTCAAACAAGTATTGTGGAAACACCTTGTAGCATTACTCAAAATGTGCTTTCTTGAAAAGTAAAGGCTAGCAAAAAATTATTTTCAGAATTCGCTTGAAGTTATCCTAAATTCCCAAGCAAGGGGTTTTACTGAGGTTCATGTATTCCACATTCACTCTTAAAAACTGTGCGGTGACTTTAAAAAATATGTTTGCACAAGGTAGTGAATTATTTGCACAGAGCAGATGACCTTACAAAAACTTTGGAAAACAGAAAAATGTATTGAGCCAGCATGCATTCTTTTCCATAAAAAGATATATTGAAATGACGAGTTAAAATATTCAGAAGTTAAGGGATAAACAGAGCTGGAAATGAATGTGCCACCTAAACACTGTCTTTTGTGGATACAAATCCACTTGCAAGCTATTCCGGGCTGGGTGTGAGCAGTTTACACTGCTGCTGACTGGGAACGTGACATGGTGGGTTTCCCCTCAGCACACACCTACGCAAAGTTTACGGGGATCCGAGAGCCGGCTCCAGAGTTACATGAGCACAAAACCGTAGTGCACCCTGACTGCCCGGCAGGCGTGCCTCCTCTGGACTGCCTGGCCAGGTTTCGTAGGCGCTGGTTGGTTTTGACAGTTCGAAAAGCCCACAAATCCCTTTGCTGGTTCTGGCTTTCCGTACTAGTTTGTAATGTGTGGACAAACCTTTCAGGACACATCAGCAGTGCAGGTTCGAGTCTGAGGGTTGTGTTTAAAAGAGTGTAACCACACAATATTGCACAGGCTCAAAGCACAGTTTTGAAAGTCTCTCAGCTCAGAGTCAAAACCAGTTGCAGAACAAATAACATGTTAGGTAGGATGGTTACTATATTAAATCTCACCTGTCGGCTTGCAGCAGTTTTGCCAAATGGGCTGCACAAAATATTTGGGTTTGTTTTTAAAATCAGAGTTTGTTTTCTTCTTTGTTTGTGAGTTAACTTGTTTGGTTTGCTTCTGTTAGAATTTCTATATATAGTAATGCTGTACTTTTCTGAGGTAAATGGCTTTATTTCCACGCTTACTACAGTCAAGCATTAATGTAGGGAGGGAAAAAGAGAAGAACTTGCTACTGTTTTCTATTGTAGTTGCTTTTTTGTCAGTAAAGGTGACAGACCTCTGACTAGCAAGCTAGTCAAGAAACATGGGAGCTATTATATGGGCTGCCATCCTCTCCCCACAGGCTCCAATGTGCATCTGGCCGTATGCTGGAGATGCAATGACACATTAGCAAATACATGCATAAACTTTGTCACATGATGAAGCTGCACGTCCTCAGGTGGTAAGGCCCGTGAAAGAGGACTGGAGTCATCCGGCAGGGACGCACTCGCGTTGGCCATATGACAAGTCATGGCTGAGCATACAGCAGCTTAGGGGATACAGCTGAAGGCTTATAAGAAGCTCGGTGTTCTTTGGCCAGAGGCTGAACATCTCTGCTCCTGCGTATGGCAAGTACTTAACTTTCTTATCAATCTCCAAAGGGTAATCATACTTTGATTAGTGCTTAAGCAAATGTGTGGTGCTTAATGAAATGATCTAGAGCACCCATTTTCCAGGTTATTTCTATTTGGGGATAAGTAGATTGGTTATAGGTGTTGACAATGGTACTTTTCCAGTATGAACAAAAATGTTAGGAGGAAAAAAATAAATGCCCTTGCAGTATGTAATCTCCTTACACTGCATACTATTCAGCAGCTAGGCACAATAAATGACCTTACCCCTGAATATCTTTCCTCTGAGTGGGCTAAATCTAGCTTTAGAATATTCTGCTTGTTCCACATAGCTCAGTTAATTGGCCTGTATTTGATATTTGCGTATGACACTAGCAATGAAAGAGCCATTCACTTTCGGAAACAAAGAAGATGGACATGCTTAGTCACATCTTCAAGGAAAAAAACACTCTCTTGAGCTAGTCCTTCCCTGTCAGAATCTGCCCCTTTCACCCAATATTGACAAAGTCATTGGGAGTAGCAGCATTTATGCCTCTCTCCTCCCAAGTCTCCTACTGTCTGAAAGGCAGAGTACTTCACTACAGCGAAGATGTTTTCTGTAAAAATGGGTAAACACAAACAAATAAGCAAACAAAACTTTCTTTTTTTAAAAGCACATTCTGGGTAGTTTGACTTTTGTTTATTTGCTGCCATCCCACAAGGGTTCCTATTGGTATTTCCCTAATCATAACATCAGTATATCCTTGTACCCCACTGGAATGCAGACCTGCAAGTCAGACAAGGTTAACCTGGCCAGCTGCCTCCGTCAGGAATCATTCAAAGACAATTTCCATCAGTTCAATGGAAGGTATTCCACAGCAGCCGAAACGTTGCTATGCTTTTTTTTTTAAGTGAATTTATTCTTTTCTATGCTTTTTCCTTTGGGGAATCGCTACCAATTATCCAGCTTTGGTAACACATTTGTCAAGCTGCAGAGAACTGGAGGTGGAAGAATTGCTTTAAGCAGCCAGGCACCCTATAAATAATTCCTTGCTCTGTTTTAGTTCTGAAAAGAAATACTTTTGAAAGTACGTTCTGCCGGCAGAGATTCCTCAGATGCTGTCGGTCTCATTAACATTCTGCTGCAGAAGAGGCAGCAAAATAATAGCTTCCAGAATCCCCCAAAGAGTTGTCACCTGCTACATCAGCTATCACAGTTCCAGTTGCTGTTGTTATCACTTAACATGCACACAGTGAGAACACCTCAAGGCAAGCTAGTTTGCGAGCCCTTTGTGTTAAGCTGTGTACAAAGATGCAGAAATGAGAGGCCTTACCCCAAAGAATTTGCTGTTGCTAAGCCAATGTAACGTGTGGATAAGGCAAACGAAGGGCTGAAATGGAGTGAATGCTGCCCAGAATATAGCAAGGTGTGTGTCTCCTAGCCAGCCAGAAGACTTATTTTCAGATTGCATTTTAGTGTATGCCTGGTGCAAAAGAAAGTATTTAAAGGTGGGGGTGTGTGGGGGGGAGGTGTTAATAAAGCTAAAGGGTGGATTTATACATTTTGGTTTGGAGCTTTTCTGCTCTGGAAGGGAAAAAGTGTTCTACAGCTAGGGACAGCACAGTGCGATCTGCAACTGGCCAAGCCAAGACAGAAGTCAGCTGTGTTGCAAAATAAAAGAATCGATAGGAATAAAAAACCTGAGCTGTGGAGAACTATCAGTGAGATGGAGAAAGAAGAGCTGGAAGGGAGAGGGAAGAATTCATGTCCTAGATTCACGAGCCACAGTAGGGCTGAGAGGGATGAGGTTACAAACAGGACTTGAGCCATAGAGGAGTTTCCAGCAAGCAAGGCCCCAAGTAAGTGTGTCAGCTCTTTCTCTAAAATAGAGCATTTTCGAAAACAATGTATGATTTGGGATGACTGTTTTCTGAGTGCCCAGCTATAGACAGCTCTGATTTTCAGAGACAGTGAGCAAGTTGCCAACTTCAGTGCCTGAATCATGAGTCACACGCATATCAAACTGACGGTGTTGACCGTGAGTGTTGCGTACTAGCTGAGGGAGGAAGAGCTGTTGGTTTTTGCATACGGGCTGGTGTACTGCTTCAGTGTGATCAGGGTACCTGAATGGACAGATCAGAGGTTTGAGAGTCTGGAGAAGATAATAGGGTTTTGTGGGTTATGATCTGCCTTCCTCCACCCACGTTCAAAGGAACTCTGAGACTGATTAGTTTAGTTGTCTAGTTCTGTTTTCCTATCTCTTCTGGAGTATTTGGATGCAATAGAAATATTATTTGTTTATCTTTCAGACTGTTCTTGCTGTTTTGCTTTTTCAATAAAGGGATGGAAATAGTTTCCACCAGATTTGATGTATGTGACCAGAACTTGTACATAGGAAAATTTGATAGAAGCTATCAGTTGTCTGTCAGTTTGAAGTCAGTTATCTAAGATGACATGGGTCAAGTCTGAAGTAATCAAAGCTTTGTATTGCTGTAAAATGCCTTCCTAGGTAACTCAGAAGACCAGCAAGCGCACTAGCACCTTTCCACCTGCAGGTCAATGTTTGGAACCCCCAAATGATGGAGAGTGAGAGTCATTGCCCTTGTTAGTTGTACTGTAGCCAGTACATCGTGGGCTAAGGTGTCAGTCCACGTCCCAGGTGGCAAGCATCAAAAGACACCATTGTTGTTATTACTTACTGGCAGCTTTAAGAGAAAGCCCTAGTGTGAAAGACTGAGTTACCTTTCACTCCCAGGGGGCCAAAGATTGGGAAAGGACTACTGTACTTATTACGTAGAAACCAAGGAGGTTTGTCAGGTTGGTTTCTGGCCTGATCTGCAAGATTGCTTTAAAATTATTTTAAATGAAAAATAATAAAATGTGTATTTGTGTTATGTCTTTTTATGAGCATAGTGAATGCTTTTCTTATCAAAAGCCAAACTCACAAGCCTTGAAAGAGCGCTGTGGGGGATTTGTGCATAAAATACCCTGCAGGTGGTATGGCTGTGGCAAACATACTGCTGTGCCTCTCTGGGAAAACAAACTGTAGATTTTATATTGGTAGATCTGCAGGGGGAAGCTGCACCTGAAATACAAAAGAGAAAGGGTAAGAGCTCACTGGAGCAAAATGTTTCTCTTAGCTGAAATGATATTTCAGCCAAAGCCCAATTGTTGTACATTTAAATAAAAGTCTTTGGATAGCTTCAGGGAAGCTAGTTTTCATGACAAGCAGGATACAAGACTTAATACTGTATAATTTCCTGGAGCAGCAGGCTATCTTCTATGCTATATTTGTGTCCTTGCATCTACAGTAGCTTTTAATACCTTGAGACCTGATGCCGATGGGAGAAGTCAGAGCTCTGCTCCTGTGCTCCCATCCTGCTGATGGGACGCTTTGGACGAGCCTGCAGTCCCTGGGACTGAGCTTTGGCAGGGCTTAGGCTGCTTTGGGGAGCCTTTCATTTAGAAAAAGGCTAAACTCTTTCTTGGTGTAGCTCCATGGCCATTGCGTCACGCTAAAGCCAGGTTAGCTTATCAGATCCAATGAGAAATGCACTGAAGCAGTTTTAATTTTACTTTTGGCTCACAAAATTGTATTCCTGAATATATAGATGAAAACATTAAATCTGAAAGGAATGGTATTTTGGGGTGGCCAATTTTAGGAGTTGGCTCTGTTTCTTAATTTCTGTTATCTTTCCAGTGTTTCTACTGTCATAGAGCAAAACTAGGCCTAAAGCGTACTGTACTTGAGTAGTACTGATTGGGGTCACTCTAACACAAACTTTGCCCCTCTCATCACCTTTACTATTCTCTATATCATCTTGAGACCTAAACTCCTGTTTGATTCTTGTGGAGCTTTATCGTGGCTTTTGGATTGTGCTGGCCTGGGTGATGGAGCCATACAGTGTTTCATCTTGCTGAGACTGGTGAAGTTCAGCCTGCAGAATGCTGTTCTCGCTGTTGCACAGTATTGCACTATTGCTTCACAGTGGTAGCTTGACTTTTGATTAATAAAGAATAAAGTTTGAATGCCCAAGTAAGCACCCAGAAGTCAGGTGGTTAATCTCAAAGGTACAGGCTGTGTATTAAGGTTTTATGCATCCAGGGACCTTATATATTACAGTTTTTCTCAGAAATGTTTTGTTTCCAATCTTGGCTCAAAGGAGGAAATATATACTCAATAAATTTAAACATAATAGGGAAAACTTTTGGAAAATTTTCAAGGTTCTGTTCAAATTCAGTAGGAAGGATCTGAAAGTTTTTATTTTATTCTAACCAGTTTGGACATCTCTAATATTAACTAATGCTGTAGACACGCTAGATAAAATCTCAGTGTAAATTATCTAGTGAAAACAATAAGCTTCTTGTAAACTAGAGGAAAAAATTTGCTACAGCACTGTTTGAACTGACTTTTTTTGTAGTTGCAGCAAAATTTATGAAGAGAAGCTCTGATATTTCTTTACTCTGTCTCAAGCCTATTTTTTAAATTTCTTTGAGAACAAAACATGCTGAATGTGGCAGCATGTTCCAAACCGAATGTTTAGTACGGAGTTCAGTGTGAGGGCACAACAAGCAGCAGTGGTCTCTAATAAAGATAAACTCATACAAGGGACTTAAATAGCAACAGTGCAGTGTTTTGTTTTTAATGGGTCATTTTCAGTAGTATAGAATAATAAATGGTAAAAAAGCCTGTGGTAGTGTTAGGGATTTGCGGCTAATGCATTTTATTTCATGGGGTACATAAACAAATGCTCTGCTTCAGACTATGACCTTGAAGCTGTTTGGACTCCAGAAGTCTAAATTTCTGAAATACATAAAATGCATTTAAAATTAAATTTCTCTCATCTCTGATATAACCCACTGTTCCTCCTTTATCAAGCTCATGGCTCCCCATCAAAAAAAGCCACTCAGAAATATGCGTGGTATTTTAATGTTTACTTAAATAAGCCTAATAACTGGATTTGGCAAAATGTTGTGTAGAGTTTGTTTCTGTCAGTAAATGGGATGAATCTGGATATCCCTAAACTGATTAAATTCAATAACTTTGCAAACAAAACTGCCATTGTCTTCAATGGGAATTACAGCTGCTTCAGGAAAGAGTAATGAATGAAAACTGCTCCAGAATTTGGGCTATCCTGATTCTTGCTACACGCTTCATTTGGATGGACTCTGATGGTTTTATATTCCCTTTTAGCAGAACAGTAAGTCGTGCTAAAACAGTAAGGGCAGGTGGGATTTCCCCCAAGGGATTTTATGAGAAGAAGTTTTCCTGAATCTACTGAGGAAAATATTAAATTCAGACAGCAGCCTCACCTAGGAGGTATGTTTTTGTTCCTGAATCTGCCACTGATGAGCTGTGTTACCTTGGATGAATGACTGCGCCTGTCTTTTTTGATGTGCCATCTGCTTTTTCTCTTTTTTTGTTCATTCAGGCTATGTGTTCTTTAAGGATATCTCTTACAATTTGTTTATATGGCTCCCACCACAGTAGGGCCCTGATTTTATTTATAGTTTCTAAATGAGAGCATAATACAAATAATGCAAAGGAGAGGGGATGGACTGCCAAGAGCTGGTATTGTGTGGTATCTCTAAGAAGCTTTTAGTCAGGGAAAGAATAGAATCCACTGGGATAAAAAAAAGCCGAGAAAACTGGGGAGATAGAGCACTAACATGGATTTTGACTCCTCAAAAGGCCCCTAGTTTTCTTCCACCTGTCTTGCTTCCTCCATATAGCTAAGACAGCTCCAGTAATTCCTGCTTCTTATCAGCACTGCCAGCTCCATGAACTACAGACTCAGGACCCATTTGCCAGCTAGCACCTCTCTGCAAGCTCCTGCTTTACAGAGTTACCAGAAATAGTTCTCAACAAGGCACCATGGGCACTGAGACCAGCATAGCTGTGCTAGCTCTGCGTGGGCCAAGCTAAAGTAGCGAGGTTGGTTATTCAGGGAGGAAGCCTTCATAACTACCGTTTGGCTTCGCTTGTCTGTGTTATTTATGTATAACTAGCATGAGTATCCTTTCCTAGTACTGCACTGAGCCTTGAAGACTTACCCTGAAAGAATAATGCAAGTGCTTTAGAAATCCATAATGAGGGTCCAACACATTTTTGGTGAAAACACCTTTTATATGGCTATGGTCATTAACAGAAATGTAAAATGTAAAAAAAAATACACTTTTAACCATGGAAAGAATACTGTTCATCATTGAGAAGTTCGGCCCCCATCGAGAGAACATGGGCTCAGAGAATTACAGAAATGTTGGTTGCAAGGGGCCTGTAGTCCCCCAGCTTGCTGTGGGACTATCATCAGCCTTTGGTCGGGTCAGCCAGGGCTCTGCCTTGCTGAGTCCTGCCCAACCTCCTAGTGAGGAAAACTTTCCTAATGATCAATCTGAAACTCCCAAGCTGCAACATGTGCCCGTGTTATGTTGTCTGGCCCTCCAGAGAAGAGTTTGGTTCCATCATGTTTGTAACTACCCTTCCAATATTTGTATTACCTATTACATTGCCCCTTATCCTCTTCGCCATATTAAACAAATCCAGCTCCCTCAGCGTCTCCACACAGGACACATGCTCTTGATCTCTGACCAGCTTGGACTCCAATGGCCACTCTCTATTTTTTCTATATCCCACTTGAACTGGGAGTCCAAAACTGGACAATATTCCTTGTGCAGCCTCGTTGATGCTGGGTAGAGGGGGATAATGTCTTCTCTCAGTCTGCGAGCCATATTCCTCCTAGCATAACCCCATAGGCAGTTTGCCTTATTCACAATGAGAGTGCACCAGTGGTTCGTATTCAGCTTGGTGTACCCCATAACGCACAAGCACTAATACTATCCGACTAGTGAAGTGAGGTGTAGTTCAATCATAGCTTCTATTGAACTCTGATGCAACCATGGGAGATGCACTCTTTCACACACTCTGCCACGGTCCTCCAAAGGGGAAGCAGAGTGGGGAGCGGAGCGTGATGACCACGCAGACAGGGCCATGCCTCACCCGCAAGGCACAGCCCCGCAGCACCCGTGCAAGGCCAGCGGGACACATCCAATGGCAGTACCCAAGCAGAGCAAGAGTGCAGCTCGCTGGACAAGCTGAGATTGCACCGGGAAGGGAGTCTGGGGTCAAGGCCAGGGTCTGGATCAAGGTGGTACGTGGCCAGCCATGGACATGGTTGTGGTGCAGCTGCAGTATAGCTCAGGCGGGCACCAAGCAGGAGAGCTTCGGCTCAAAAGCAGCTCCCAAGGGAAGGAGGGGAAGGCGTCCCCAAGGCTTCTGCCCATTTTTTTCTCCCCCAAGGCTGGCCGAGGCTTCTGAGACAGCTCACTCTTGTCAGAGCTGGCCTTGGCGCAGAGAGCTAAGCTCCTACAGTGGGGGAAGAGTGTGCAGCAGGCCCTGGCAGCTCCAACCACTTTATTGTTAAATGGCAATATCATAAAAAAAAAGAACTAGTCTATGACAATGAAAGACGTTTTCAAGTAATTGTTGATACGGTTTTGCTATTACTATTTTTGTTTTCATTATGGATTTCTTATATGGATTATGTCTTGGTTAAATGTCTGGAAATGTATCATAAATTGACTGGCAAAGGTAATTTGTATGACCCTGGGTACAGCAGGATGGCATTAAGTTCCTTGCTAAAGCATAAAACACTATTTGCAGTGCTCCCGTTGGATTTTAGAGTTCCAGAGTAGAAGTGAATCTGTGTTGAGCATCAGTCCTTGTACTCTCAGGGGACATTTAGAAATAGCTCAAATCTTTGGACCTCTTGGAGTTACAAGGTTATTATAGCATTTAACTATTTGCTTTGCCTGAACTCTTTTAAAAAGTTTAATGAAGGACTTTGGACTCAACCAAAGAATTAGTTAGGGTTTCTTGGCTATATTTTTATTTTAATTTTAGCAATATTGTCAGCTGACGCAACCCTTAGATTAAACAGAGGTCACAGAACTTTGCCAGAAGTTTCAGTGGAAAGATCCACGGACACTGGAAGGTCTCAGGCTCTTTCCTTAACTTGTTCTTCTGCTTCCTGCGGAAAGATTTGATTTGGCAGTCCTGAAGATGGAAAGTCAAAGTTGTATTTAAATAGCAAACAGTTCACCAATATTAACTGCAGAAAGCTTAACTTAGAGGCAATCATAATATTATTATTGGAAACAAATTACATGTCAAAGTGCATGTTTGCTGAGGTAATATACTAGGCAATGGCCTCCAAAATTCTTTATATGTGGATCAGAAGCATTATAATGTTACCCTTTTCTGACCTGAATGGTTAGCCAAAGTTCAGGACCCTGCTGGTGCTTCCATTGGGAGGAGATGGAGCAGGTAACACGTATGTAACCTTGTTTATTTACGAAGGCTGCACTAAGTTGTCTTTCAGAGGCTCCAGGAAGAACAGACAACAGAGAATCAGTATTTTGCTTCTTTGCTATCCTTCACCCAGCACCTGTGCTAAAGACTTTCTATCTTTGTGATTATTCTCGAGGCAACATGACCAGTGTTTCTTATGCTACCTTCATGCCTTCTTTCCTATCTGTACTGATCGTTCTGTCTTTTGCTCCTCTTGCTGCTCAACTAAATGGCTTTTAGATTTGCCTTGAATTAAGGGCAGTGACCAAATGCCTGTATCAGAGGTTTAACCCAGCCCATTACAATAGGTTTCTCTATCCTGTTTGCTATTATGTTAGCTGTTCAGGTAACTGTCTGTGTCAGTACTAATTCTGACAGCAGAAAATTGAGCAAGTTGCACTCTTGGCTTTCCGGCGAGGTAGTCAAAATTGATTGCTGAAGATGAGGTATGTTGAATCATCCTTGTGTATTAGAATACTTGTCTTTGGTGATAAAGTGGGAAACATGATATAGCTCTTATTTCAATACCATTTCCCATAGGTGGGCATCAGTACTCACACGGTAGGTGTCTGCAAATAAAGTTGTAGTCAGAGCACTGGTGAAGGCAAAACTATGTCTACAAAACTCAGTTAAGTGACAGGAAGGAATAGTAGCATCTCCCACTGTAAGACTTGGTTTTCAATTGTTTATCTTTTTCCAAACTTTAGACAATGAAATAAAATTTCATATAGTGGCTCTGTGCTCAAGGGCAACCTGATATTTGGGGGGGAAGGGGAAATTCCAGATTGAATTCCAAATTCATGAATTTCTCAGAACAAGGTCTACAACAGTAGTGTTTTTTCCCTGCTTGCTGTCTTGATACCCTTTCTACCTGAGCAGCTCTAGGATGGCAGGCAGTATTTTGGAGCTGGTGTTTGTATGGTGGAGCATGGTGGAGTTAAAGGGAAGAAGGTGTTTGACTCATGGACGTGCTTTTTGTTAGCCCTGTGAAAATACATCTGAACTGGTGCTGTTATGTATTTTTTTGTTTAACTACCATTTTTCGTATGATTTGCATTGCATTTCTGCAAGCAACGTAATCATTAAGTATCAGAACTGAATGAACTTTTTAACTCCCTGTTTGAACCACTTAGTGAATTGCTACTAAGCAACATGATATTTAGCACTAGGGGTGGAGAAAAATCTCCGTGTATTCTATGTATGTATGCTATGACTAGAGCCTTCTCCTGGAAGATAAGAAATATGAATTTGAAGATGCTGATTTGAAATTTGAATTGAGTAGCCCGAAACTTCCAACCAATTAACCCCAGCTTTCCTGCAATCTTAGAAAGTTATCTAAGTACTAGTCTACTGGAAGACCTATGGGTTTGAATAATACATCTCTTAGAGCATCAGCTGGAACCACCTGGATAGGTTTTCAAGCTACGAAGCTGGGCCTAAAATACCTCCATTTGCTGGAAAGCATCAGCTTTATGTCAGAAATGGGAATAATGGTATCTCTCATCTCAGTATAAAGTACTGTGAAAAAACGTGAATCATTTGTGAAGGACTCTTTACATATTATACTGATGAATTCATGAAATGTTCACAAGGATATTAATAATTCTGCCTTCAGTGCAAAGACAGGATAGCAGGCAATAAATGAGCTCTCAACCACCTATTCAGTAATGACTATGAAACAAAATACTAAGTAGCTGTTGTTTGTGAGGTGAAAAAAGCATGTGGTTATGTAACTGGAATTAGTCTCATAATTCATACACAAACAGGGCCAAAAAAATTGCACACACAAACTTTACTTTTGCATTTCCTAAGTTATGACATCTTGACTCTGCATACTTTAAATTCTTTCAATGTATTTGTAAGTAATTACTTTAAATAGAAAACTTTTCTCTAATTTGCAGAGGCTTGGCACTAGAAAATATAACCCTCAGACGCTGTTTTAGCAGTGCTGGGAAAAGATGCAGGCAGAGGACAGCTACAACATAGAAATCTGAATTTCTTTTCATCTATTTTCTGTAAAGAAGAAATGCGACTGGGTTCTTATTTACCTAGAGCCTGCAATGCCATCTCCCTGTGCACACACTTGCATCCCTTCATTACCTATCTCAGCATCTCTGTTCTATAACTTTTACTCTATCTTCAGCATATCCTTACATATTTTCCTTATGTGAATCATCAGCATGACTAGTAAACTGATTGATGCTTTGTAATATCTTTCTCTATCAAACACAACTATTCTCTTCCTAGTGCATTATTTATACATCCTGGTCCTCCATTTAAGTTATCAGCAGGAAAGCTTCCAACCTTTCCATTTCAAAGTGTAGAAGTAAGTGAGTCTCTTGAGCCTCTGAACTATTTCCATCCTAACACAGGTGTTAAAACTGACTTCTGTAGGTAGTGAGTGTTGGTTAAAATCAAAGGCAACAAACACTAGCGCTTAATCCTAAAGCTGACATCTTCCTTTAACATGAAGCTTTGATGTGCTCCCGGGTGTGACACCTCAGCTAGGACTGATATGGATTAGTTTCACTAGGAAAGAATAGTCATTCTGCATTTGTTTTCAGTGGATGGCCCGTTCTCTCTTACCGCCTCTGCACTGAGGCATAATGCCTGCTCTGCTGATTTATCACTCCTAAAGAGGCACAAGTCAACAAGGAAATACAGAGTTCAGCATAAAGGAAAATATTCAAAGTCATGCACATACATAAAGAGCCGATGAAAGCCAGGCTTAACAGTTTGCCATAGTTGTCTAGGATATTAAAAAAGAGGGGGGTGGAGGAAAAAAAACCCTTTTGTAAGTAAAGCATAAAACAAGAGATGAAAGCTAAAGAATGTCAGGCATTACTAAAGAGAGTTTATACAACCCACGGTGTGAAATGAATGGCTAAAAGCTTATGATAATAAATGTGTGGACTTTGTATGTCCTAACTAATAATAAGTCATACACTCTGAATGTCAGACTTTTCTAGATGTGTCTGTCACATGGATAAAAACAAAACCCTTCTAAACAGCAGCCTATAATCACAAAAAGAGTGCAAAGAGTGAACTGCCAGAGCTGATGAAGAAAAGGGTGAGCTACCATCAACACCATAGGCATTCAAACAATTTTGGGCAGCCCAAAACTGAGGAAAATGGAACAGGGATGTTTTTACTTTGTGTTTGTACAGTGCACAGAACAGTGGAAACACTGTCTGAGCTTGGGGCTTGGAAGCCTCCTGAAATTATAGACAACAATTTTTATGAAAATGGCAGAAAGAGCACCTCCAAAACCAAAACATCTTCTGAATCACCTAAGGAAAAATCGCTCTTTGGAAAAATCCTGCTGGCTGTGAAAAGGAGCTGAGTATAATGTTTTAAGATGGTTGCCTCATATTTGCAATGGTGAAAAAACAAACTAATCCATATTGAAAACGGAGGAGTGAACTCTACAAGAAGCTGCCAGTGTTGGCAAGGAAAATTTAAGGGCAGCGGAAAGCACACTTAGTTAATTCTTGCCAAAGGTGTTAAGGAAATAAGGAGGGTCCTTACAAAGCCTCCTTACATGTAAAGAACAAGCAAATACAGGAAAGAAAGTAGGTGTACACTAAGAAAGGAGGTGTTAAGCATCATAAATGATAATTAACATATTGAAGCTACTTGGCTTTTTTGTTCAGGTCTGTCTTTAAGACTGAGTAGACACAGGTATAGGATAAAATCTCAGTCCCATTGAAGTCGATGACTAGATTCCCATTAACTTTGAGGGGATACGTTTTTGCCCAGAAATTTAGAAGTAATAAAGCAACTGTCGATAAGCAGTTGATAAAAAGGCCTAAAGGAACACTTTGGAGAAGCTAAATACATGCAAATCAACAGATCTGTTCAAACTGTCTGCCAAGGACATCAGGAATACCTAACAGACTTGAAGGTGCTCCTCATTTAACTTTTCTAAGCCATTTGCAACTGGAGCTCTATAGCTGTGCAGGAGTTTGTCAAGAAAGAAGAGAAGCAACTCTCAGCACCTACTGGATAAAAATGAAGCATATAACTCAATAATCTATGGGTAAATTAAAAAAAATCTAGTTTTCTGCTCCTTCAGGAGCTGTGTAAGAGACTAGAACGTAAAACATATTTTCATGAGCAATACATTGTGTGTTTGTGAAGAATATAGTCTGAAAACTAGTTCAGACAAGTATGGTATTTTTTTAATGAACAATGGATTTTAGTTGCAATTCCCAGAAGTGCAGTGCACCATCTTTGGAGGGGTTTGCTAGTACAGAAGCAATTTCGAGTGAGTTCACCTCCTCTGAGTTCTTCTCAGGTTTGGGTCCTTGCTCTATGAACAAAAAGTGTTAGAATAACGATGTAGACTTTACTGAGCATTTAATAAAGTAAAAAAGTATTGCCTGAAAACTCAAGTTGTTTTGCAAATGACTTTACAGATGCGTGGAAAAACAGCAGAAAGATTTCAAATAAGTAACAGCAAAAAGTAGGAATATATTGAGTCTGATTCAGGCAACCAGCACATGTTGTACTGATTTAGCTTGAAGCTCAGCTTTATTTGATATCAATAGGGATGTTTGGGAAGAGGCAAACATATTAAATTTCTCGGTGACTTTGAGAACATGGTGTAAATGCTCATAATAATATGCAGGTAATACAAGAATTCCTTGAAAGATAGAAACATGAATAAAATGTTTTCAAGAGAGATTTAAATAGAAAATGCAGGTCATGAGCAGTCATCTGACACAGGCATTTAATGAGAGAGAAACGTCTGAAATATACTGGCTGTTTCTCTCATCTCAATTCATTCCATTATGAATTTGGGCCAACTTAAACAGATGTCTTATCATATCATGTATCAAGGAGGCAATATTTCCTCTCCTTAAAAACTAATGGCACCTCATAAAAAAGACTATGCTCTATCTGCAAAAAATACCAAAAAGTATTTGACGGCAGTGGAGTGAGAAAATCAGTAACAAAAAATGACAGACTGAGAAATGAAGAAAGATCTAAGTCTGTAATTATTTATTAAAAATACGAAAGAGGGTGTGCTGATAGTTTACAAGCCTGTATACAAGTGTATACGTAAATAAAAGTAAGAATTGCTTAGATTAGTTGGCAAAAGGAAATGTAGAGAACATCATGAAGTGTTTCTGATGATAAATAGTATTACATTTCATGTCTTACAAAAGAAATACTAGAAACTTCCTTCTTGAGCTATGGGCTTAATGAATTTGGGCAAATAATTGAAAGATGTACTAGCTGAAATAGAAGGACATTAGATTAGAGGATGAAACAGCCTTTTTCAAGAATTTTCTTTCTCCAGAATGATCATCATGGTTTTTTAGTGTAAATTGACTGGTATCTCTAACAAAGCCAAAAATGGTTCTAAAAGTTATTTGATAAAAATGTATTTGTTTTCCATTAATCTTTCCAGGTCATTTTTTAACTTAAACTGATGAAAAACAAATAATCTGAGAATTCCTAAAGCAAAGGTTGGTTTTCAGTTAAAGAAATTTTCTATAATAACAACAGAAAAAAATTGTAGAATATTAATACAAATCAAACTCTGCAAGATAGAAACAACTTTACATTTTCTAAATCTTATGTCCCTCCCATAATTTTTAAGTCATTTCAGTCCATGACATTCTGTAAACCTATGATTATACCGCTCTATTATATTTCACAGTGATTGGATTGGCATCATGCGTCTTAACACAGTGGATCTACTTCATAGCTCTGTAACATCTCTCATGACATTCTGTGTCTTGGAAGAATCCAGGTGTGCGAGACTGCCCTATGGAGTGGAGAGTTTCGGTAGCCTTCCTAGGCAAATGAAATTACTCCAAGGTGGCCATGTGGATATTAAATTAATCTCTGTTCCTGCACTTAACTTTGCTGGGTAACTCAATTATATAAAATACAACTTAAATTTTCTCTGCCAGCTTTTTTACTGTCAGAGGTCTCTGAAAATCTTGTCCTCCTCCAAACTTGATTACTTTCATCTGGAGTGATTCCAGCTTTCTTTTGCCCACACTGAACTATCAAGATTCATTTGTTCAGCATCAATTATCAGCAGACCTACATTTACGCAGAATTTTGAAACCCACGTTTAGTTCTGGTCAAGAAGATAGCTCTGCCCCCTTACGTTACGTTATTGAGTCTACCACAGAACTCTACATTCTCTGTAAATGACCTGGCTATCCTGGACAAAAAAGGTCAAGAAATACATTCCAGATGCCTAAAAGCACTATAAGGTAGATAATGTGCAGATTTTATAATCCATTTCCATATTAAGTAACTTCATTTTAAAAGCAAGCTTTTTTCCCCCTAACAATCAGTTCTGTAAACTTAACCTGGAACCTTTTCCTTGTGTGAGGCTTCATTAATTTGACTAACTGAGTTCAACTTAACAATAAAAAACTTAACTATAAACAAATATGTTGAGATAAGCAAGCAGGCCTATTTTCCCTCTCTTGGAGTTGCAGTTTGATCAGATCTCTTGAACTATGAAGAACACATACACTGAAAAGAAATTTCAAGTTAAGATATGGATAGCTGAAATGAACCAAGCACAGATTCGTATAGAGGAATTCATTCTATTGGACAAGAAAACTTAAGTCTTATCGAGTCACCTTTCGAGCCATACTTCAAAGATTGATTATTTTTTCCCTTTACGAATTTCTGAGGACAAAATTCCAGCAGTTTATATATGAGATTAGTTTCGGCTGTTTATTCACCTTTGTAGTGTGCTGATTTTCATTTTTTATCTAAAAAAGCGACTTTTAGCTATACCTTCTGCCCTTATGTAGTTTCATTTGTTTTAACTCATATAATTACTGCCTGTAGCAGAAGAAATTATGTGTTCACAGCTGGACTGAGAAGGAAAGAAAATCAAGTAATAGAAATTTATGATGACATCATGTCAAAGCAGTTCATCTTCCCGTTAATCTTGGAAAAATTTCCCTTGCACCAACAAGCAACATTTTGCCATGTTCTCCACTGAACGCCCCTCTCCCCTGCCAGCATACCTAAGGAATATTTTAAAACTCATATGTAGGTTGTACTTTGTTCTTTTACTGAGGAAGAAATACAATTGCTTCCTTGAATTTTCAAGGCGTGCAATGATCAGGAATCACTAGATTCTCGAAGCAGCACCAGTGTTACAATTTACTTTATCAGATTCTTCTAATGCAAAAGGAAAAATTTAACTCCAGTGCTAACAAAAACAAACAAAAATCTGACTGCAGATTATGGAAGTTCATTGTGATTGTTTGGGCCCAGCTATCTGTTCAAGCTCCAAGCACTATAATTCTGCATCACCAATCATCTGAAAGGGGAGGACATCCAGAGGCAAATAACTCGGTGAAATAGATGCTTTTAGCCAATCATCTGTTCTACTCTAACTGATCTATTACAGGAGTTTATTTTGTTAGGCATTTGCTTGGAAATCTCCTTTCCTTGAACTGTGTATCTGAAAAATAAATTTACGTAGTTGAGAGGAAAGAAAAGAGCAGATACTGCTGTGCTGAGAGCTGAATTATATACACATGTACTAGTTAACCCACAAAGCAAAGGATGGGCCTAAAGTCCTCTAAAAGAAAAAAAATACTGATAAACTGATCATTTCCATGCTAGCTTCAATAGAGATATCAATACAGTGTTCCAGGAGATGTTCTTTTTCATTTCTACCTGGAGGGCATAGAAAAAGAGTTTGTCTTCCTTGCGTATTTTATTCCTGGAGTTGTTAAACAAATGAAAGACTAAAAAAATCCCCTAAAATGAAAATTTGATCCTCAGTTGTTAGGCCATGTTCTGCCAATGCATATTGATTGTTCAAGAAAATGAGACACGGCAATGTTCAGATTTCCTCAAACCCAATTTGGAGAATTCTTGTTCTGTGCCTTTGCGCACACTCAGCTCGTGCCAGGGAAGTGGCTCGTACTCTGGTGCTCAGAGGCATGCGGACCAAGCCACCTCTCCTGCCCACAGCGTGCAGTGCTGAGTACTTCTGCCACTCCACCTGCACTATAAATTCATTACCAAATCTCTCCTTTTTGTCAAACCTAGCAGAAATCTCCCACAGAGGTAGCTACTAAATGGCAAATATTCTGTAGACTAGAGCTTTCTGCAGGCAAACTTTGTTCCCCCCCTCCATGTGTTTAATGTTGAAGGAAGTCTAAAGGAAATGCTTTGTGATGATACTACCTCGCCTGAAGCCTACCCTGAAAAACTCTGATTTGTTGACTAGCCTCAGAAACAACAAATTAATTCATTATAATCAGTATTTGCTTATGTAGCTCAAAGGCAGTTGTGAATACCCAATAGCCTTTTTTTCCTGCTACGAGCTGTGTTGCCTGTCTAAATTACATTTCCTGTGATGAAATGAGGTCTTCCCTCTAATGACCAAGGTACATGGTTCAGAGCATTGCAAAAGGAACCTACTCTGGCCAAGAAGTCCCTGCAGAGAAAGAAATCTGTACCTCTCTCAGTGGCTCCAGGAGACTGTATGCCATTACAGGAAAATGTGTATCATTGCAGAACTGATTCAACGCTCAGTATTTCTGGTTTGTTTACACATTGGGTATTACAATTTTGATTATAAAATATTACTGCTTAACTTTAATAAAAATATATTTCACTATAGTCAAATATATTATGTTTCCACATTCCATTCAGTGGAAAAACATACTATTTCAACCTTTCATTTGATTTTGTGTTGAGAAATACAACCAAAGAATCAGAATTTCCTACAAAATAAAATTTGTATTTTCTTAGCTCTGTTCTTAAGCGTATTGTATGTCAGTCTAACAGTTGCTTCACTGTTGACAAGCTGCATTTCAGAAGCACAAACCAGAGCAATAATTGACTAACCCACATTTTATTTTTTTCTCCCCAGCGAATGCCTATATGACTGGGATTCAAAGAATTTGGTGTGCTGGCTGAATCATCAGTTTCTCCCACAGTGATGGCTATCACAATGGTAACGCTACTCTATATCCTCCCACTGCTATAACTCTTCAGTACTGTAAGCTTCCACAATGTTTCCTTCACTCATGTCATTGTTCTTTTCACTGACTGCATAAATCCACATTTGAAGTTTGTCTTTTATCAGCTGACTGCCGCTGAAAAACAATTTTATCACCCAGCATTTCAAAATGAAAGGTTTGTAATGAATTTGAGCCATTCCAACTACAAGATAATTTTTAGTACAAAACATAGTCAGTCCTCCTGAGTGGCGTTACTATTTTCTGTGTTCTACTATGATAAAGATATATGTCGAATTGCCTTTTTGAACTTCCCAGTTTTTGTTTATTCTTCCCTCAAGATGAACACATCATGAACTCAATGAACTCAGAGATAATGAACTCAGAGATAATGTATCTTCTTGTTGAAGCAAAAATGCACAGTTCTTCTAGCCCAGATAATCTTCAATATGATATAATTTGTACTTTTATGTCTTGGTATTAAAAAGTGAAAGGAAAAACAATAAACGTGACTGTGAGGAGATACTCTGCCTTTCTGTAGATCTGCAAGGCCTCTGGATACTTGCTCCAAAGTCACCCACGCTATGACACAGTTCTTAACCTAGTTTAATTAGAAAATCTGTAGGGCTTGAGAAACAGATTCGGTTGGGGTAAGGGGCTACATCTGGAGCTAATTAAACTGAGGGTATACCACGAAGAATAAAAGGGAGAGAACAGAAAGACAGGGATGTAGGTGAAGGAAAGCTCCATAGTTGCTTAGAAAAGGAGGGTTTGGGGTTTTTTTTCCTTATCTGTCTCTTTCCTCTAAAAAGAAGAAAGATCTTCAGGTTTTCTTTTACCACTTATCAGATTCAATGACTGGTAAGAGGAGAGTCTGTGTTTTGCCACTATTTGTATGTCCTGCCTACTACATGTTAAATACCTATTTCCCAAATACAAATTGTCTTATCTGTATTGGTCTGAATATTGCAATGATGTAACTGAAAGTGTCCAGTGAAGATCAATGGCTCATTTATGTAATTACTGCACAATTATTTTGGATACATACCACTATGAATAACAGTTAGAATGGAAATATCAGTGAATGTATTTCTTCAACTGCAGCAGGTTTTCTGAACTATTACAACACTGCCTCACAACCAAAGCAGAGTCCTCAGCTGGAGCATACAGCTAGACTAAGGTAGGTATAATCAGTACCTGTGTTAGAAGAACTTGAGTAATGCCATGTACACATGAAGTAATATATATATATATATTTTTGATTATGTGGTTTTTTTTCTCTTCTGGCTAGCATTTTAACAGTTTTGGTATTATCTTAAGAAAATTCCTATATGGCTTTTGTTTTCTACATCAAATCAGTGAGACTCAAGCTGTTAATTCACTCTACATCATCCTATTATGTGTAGATAATGTGGCCCTACATACTGTGCAAGACTGCCCTCTTTAATGGGACTGCACTAATGCAATGGGTGAGATTCCTGTTGTTTAGTTCTATCCAGACAGAAGTTAGAAGATAGCCTTGTTTGAATTAAATGATTCAGCAAAGTGCAGATATTTATTTCCATACTTGTTGTTCTAAATTTAGGGTTGGTGGCAGATTATCACTCTGTGTTCCAGAAGTCCAGCTAATCATCATCAGATACCTAAGAGTGACTGGAACACTTCATGCTTTTCTGGCAAAAGGGCTGATGAATAGATTTTTTTTCAATGCTAATTGCAATTCATGGGAATCTTAGTTCAGGAGCACAGGAGTCATCATGGTGATGGTGCAGTGGCATAGGCAACATCATCTGTAGATCCTGAGGGGAAAGTTTAACAATGAACTGAGCAGCAGATGTTGGTGGCATAAAAAATCAATTTGAATTTCTATCCTTTCTGTGTGGACATATTTTACAATGTAACAATTTTTTTGCATGCTTTCCCTCCAAAAATCAATAGAATCTGAACATGCTTTCAAGTATTTTGATAGTCTGTGAAAAGAAAAACCAAGATGTGGCTTGTATGCCACAAAAAGGGGATGGTAAAGACTGAAGAAAGTGAAAAACTTTTGCTAAAAAGCACTGAGGGGTGCGTAGTGGTGGATGAACTGTGGAACATCTTGTATCTAGAAGGACTTGCATGATTTTAGATAAACAACAGGTAAAATGAGATTAGAAAAATGGATGCATTTGCAACTGTATTGGTTTCTGGTGTCATCAACACCTCCACGTGCAAGTTTGGTGCCAAGGACTGAAGGTGAATACTTCTCAGTGAGAGTAGGCTCCAGGAATGGCCACACTTTCCTCTGTTGTACTGTATCCTCACACTGGATAAGGGTCTCTGGATTAGACTGAGAGTCTGCTTGGGTTAGCACCCTCATGACCTCAGTGCGTTGTTATGAAGCCAACAAAAATCTACCCTCAAGAGTTCCAGATCAGCTACATCCTCATCCTCCAGGCCAATGGCAGGACACTATTATTACCAGGTTTGAAGGGACAACACAGGCTTGGGTGTCTGGCAAGGCCCTGCTTGATATCTGGTGATGGAAGGACCATGTAGCTGTCAGGTAAAGATCTAAAAATCTGCAAGGATTGCTGGAAAAATCTCCAGTAGAATGTTAAGTTATTGGTTTTTAACTGTAACTAATCAGGAGAACAACTTTACAAGGGTTCTGATGGATTTCTCATCATGGGAAAATGTTTAATCCAGGTTGGTTGTTTCTCTAAAAACAGTAATACTCTTGTTCAGCTATTGCTGTTGAATCTCAATCTGCAGTCAGTGCTGAAAAGTTCAGCACATAATTAAGCAAGCTGTCAGTGTGTATGATCCGTTTGGCCTCACAGTCTATGCAGCTCTGAAGAACTGAACAAATAGAGGACACAAAGAGGGATGGTTAGAAATGTCTATACATATGAATATATTCATTCATCTCTTCAAAAATAAAATTCAGTTGATTGATCACTACATATAATCATTACTTTGCTCAAATACTGTTCAGTGTACACTTACCAACAGTGCTTTGCCTCCAGACCACCTAAAACATATCCCTGCAAAACTAAAAATGTGTGACTTCAAGGTGGAATAAATATTTAAAGAGCAAATTTTTTAATGAAAAGGTAGAAAAGATGAAGGTAAAATTTTCAGCATCTAACAGTCCATCCACCACATACAAGAGTGTGTGTAACTGTATTTTTGTGCAGTAAAGGGGATAAAAAGAAGGTAAAGTGAAGGTGTGTAAACAAGAAAGCCAACGCTTTCTTATGTAAATGCATACATTTAGGTACTGTTATTTAGATACCTGTCCAAGTGGTCTCATCAGAACTGCTAAAGACTAACAGTACTCATTGATTCAGTTTCAGCAGAGCCCAGACTTTACAGGCTTTAAACTCATTTTCCATTGTTTTATTTTTCCTGGTTTAAGTCAGCTTCTCTAAGATAATGGTCAAATTCCTGCTGACTCTGGTGGGAGCAGAATAGAGCTCTTTTATGCTCTCTGGGAGTTATAATATTAACCCATTTGTACACAGCTGCAGATGCAGCTTGCCGTCAGTATGATTTGTGTGTGTGCATCACTAACTGAGAGCCTGCTTAGTAACTGGAATAATTAGCCCTGTTTCAGTGCAGCCATAAACCCATGACCTTGAACAGATGTCCTTCTAGAAATAATACACGTTCCTATGTTTTTGCAGTCCCTCAGTGGAGTTTATCTGGATTGGCCAAAACTATTTCTTCATGGTTCTCTGTGCCATCAGGTTTTCCAGAACACAACTGGAAGTTTTCCAGTGTGCATCAGGGGTGGTATCGGTTCTCAGGACATGTAACCCTTTGCTCTGGCAACAAAGCAAAGCTGTCTGTATTTTCTCTGAGCAAACCAATAAAACCAGTGTTAAGCAGCGTAATACGTGTGGCTGGGTAGTGCGGTTTCAGTAAGAGGAAAACCACTGTCTGGGAGCAGCTCAAACCATGTTGTTTGTAACTCGTTATGGTGATCACTTGGTCTGTTACTCCAAAAATTGTGGTGAAAGGAAGAAGTGGAGTGGTACAAACCCACCTCAGTAGCTTAACTCAAGAAGATTTTGGTTTTTTTCCCTCAAAAATTGAATTTCTAAGGAAGCTTTTCATGACAAATTCCACAATGGGGCAACCTGAACAAGCATTAGCGCTGCAAAACCTCGGGGGCGAGAGCCAGCCCTTAGTAACCCACGCGTGGTCAGAGCACAGACAGCGGTAGTGTGAGCTTTCCCAAGCTGTTTTGCTAGGGCATCTTGAGCCTAGTTAGGAGAGTCACTGGAGCTGAGAAAGCAGCTTGGACTGCATCCCTCGTGGGCTCCTTGCTGCGAGCCACGAAGCTGCCAGTGCCGAGGGTGGCTTGGCGACTTGGACATCTGTCCAGAGTCTGACACAAAACCACACTCCTCTATTTCCGGGATCTCAAATAAAGGATCTTTAAGATGTATTTTACGTGCTTATTACCTTAATCTCTCTCCTGACTTTCCCAGTGAGCCTGCAGCCCTTGATGTAAAACAACTGGTCTGCTAGGCTGCCTGCTTTCTGTGTACTTAGGAACAATGGAAAAGGAACCCCAGTCTCCTGGAGTTTCCCTTGGGTGAGAAATGATGGTACAAGACAAGAAAAGCCTTTTGTGCAAAAGAAAGGGGGGATAATTTCCTATTCTAATGTGGCACCACATGCTCACACACACGGCTGAATTATTTTAAAACAAACAGCATGCCCTGAATAGTTCCTCTTTATGTCAGGACACTCTTGGCAATGATGAACGAATAATTAAGCCGTGATGAAGTACAACAAAGGATGTGTGACTGTCATGAAATACACCCTTCCCAGGGGCTTTTAAAGCATCAGCTGCAGCTGAGTCCCCCGTCAATCAGATGTGATTGCTTCATGTAAATGACACCCCCTAGACTTGCCTTATTTGCTCTTATGAAATTCCTGTCAGTTTTTACCCATAAATAATTCAGGTGAATGGCTTTGGTCGCTGCAAGCTGCCAATTATTGTAATGCCACCACTCACCATCATTAGTTGCCATTGTGTCAGCTACTCCATTACAAAAACCCCCCTTTCCAGATGAGAAAAGTATTAGTCAAGTATTTTTTGCTCCAGGGCACTTATTTTCTAGAGTCCTCCTCTACTCAAAAATATATGAAAGAATGACTTTAACTCAAATTAGTACCTTGCTCTGATTGTTAAGTTTATTCAGATTTTAAAATGTGTAGAATTTAGTCATTTAAGTTTCTCTGAATGTAGTAAATCAGGAAAACTTGACTGACATTGGAGCTACACCAGTGTCTATCAAACACGTATCTCACTCTAATTCTGTTTTTCAGGTTTGGAAGGTGACTCATTTAGTCACTGATGTTGACTTATTTAGTTATCTGAGTCATCACTGTTTTTGTATTGTGGTACTTTCTGGAAGATGAAACCAGAGCCATACTGGGTTAGTCGCTGTACAATCACTACAAAAAAAAATGTCTCTGTGAACAAACCATGATATAAAGCTATCTGCACTCTAAAGGAGTGATCTTTAGCCTCTTTGATGATATGAAAAGTAGGGGGTTTTTTTTGTTGTTGTTGTTTTTTTTTTTAAAAGAGCCTATTGCAAGCAGGTTTAATTCATTATACAATAATTCATCTGAAGGGAAAGGGGGGGTTTCTTGTGTATTTTAACATGGTGGCTGGCCAGAGTTAGAATCACTTCTGGTGCTGATTGCTGAGGAGTCCACAAACTGAAGAGAGAAGCATCCTGAATTATTATTTACAAGGTAAATTACAAGGTACCATTCTAAAATACTGAGGAATAAACCCCAGCTGGATCTTTTTGCATTTTAATCTGAATCTTTGAGAGAAAATCTACTAATTGGATTAGTCATCAATAACATTTGCCTGATCTCCCAGGCAAATGAACTGAGGCACTTCCCTTTTGAAAGCACTAATCCAGGAAGAGAGTGTGGGTGAATGAATATAGATGTCAGGTAGAAGAACTGTGTTTTGACCATGAGCACTGTGGTTTTGCCTGAATACACCTAGGTGCCTGATGTGCTGCTAAGGCATGTTGCTGACAACCAGCTAGTCCCTGTGTCAGTAGCGGTGTGCATAAACGGTGAAATGAGTGTAGTTTTTCCAGCTCACTACACAGCTGACTTCTCAGCTGATTCTTTCTTACTTCCCAAGGCTTTGAGACAAGCATGTAAAATCATGGTCAGAAAGCATTTCTCTTAAGAGTCTTGTGCCTAGTGCAGTGTGCTGCAGGCTTTGTGTCAGTCCTTCAGGAAAAGTTTATTGTAAATTAATATCTTTTGATAAGCCTTATCACATGAAGTGTGCGGTTTTGGCTTGTAAAGCACCATGGTGCAGTAATCCCCATACTTTGCTACAGTTCATGCCCCTTTGTGAGGAAGAAATCCTTCTGGCTGTGAATCAGCTGTTGCCCTTTGTTCTGGGCAGCCTGAATTGCTATTCTTCGGTGATTAAATGATGCTTCGCAGGCTACTCAGCCAGAGCCAGTCAATAAGCTATTAGTGCCATCATCACCGCTGTGTCACAGCGCAGACCCGACCAGCGTGATTAGCTCCATTATCAGAGCCTTAGCAGCCTCTGGTAAAAGCACACTCGGTGTTTTTTGCACAGAGATTTCCATAGCACACCAGAACATGCCAAAACTTCTAGAAATTGGGCTGCCTTGCCACTTGGGATGCCCCGTTTCATCTTGTGACTGAACTGAATGAGGAAATGGGAGAGCAGGTTCATAAAGGAGGGAGGAATCCACTGCAGCAATGGGCCGGGAAGGCCTCTCTGCCGGGCAAAGCAATGTTCTGCAGTCACTGATCCCAGGGCAGAGCAATCAAAGGGAGCAGAGGTTTCCGCTGTGCTGATTTGCCCCATGCTGCTGGAAGCGTGGCTTGTTATTAGTAGGTGATCTCTGTGAAGCGGTCTCTTCTATTACTGTTTTGTGCAAGGATTAATAGTGTAGAAGTAGATGAATAGAATGAAAAGACATTCGGATACTGCTATTCCCTTGTTTTCTGTTTAAACTTCAGTTATGTTCAGTTCAATTACTATTGTAGCAATAAGATAACCATCCACAAATGTAAAAACAAACAACAGCAAAAAGCCATGGAGCTTGAGTAATAAGGAAGGTATCTTCACTGAGAAAGAGTTGGCGAGGCCCCTTTGGATTACCATTACTTTATCATAGTGCTGTGCAGGGAAGGCAAACCCAACAAGCTCCCCTCCAGGAAAATCTCTGGCAATCTCCCAAGCAGTAAGCTAAACTGGTCATAGCACACACAGCAATTTTGTAAGTTGCTTGAGGAAAAAAAGCTCCCTGTAGCTTCAGTTATTTTATACATCCAAACTACTTTGAAAGGTGAAAAGAATTTGCTGGTTTTATATAGAGAGAAGGAGGACAGTACCTGGGTCTTGTTTTGGGGCTGATGCTATTGCTGTTATTTTTCCTGTATATTTTTCCTTTCATTTTGTGCTGAGTTTGATGAAAGGTGTGACAGTTTGTCAGGGCAACCACCAAAAAATTGTGAAGAAAGTACATTTGCCTTAAGGGTACTGAGCACAGTTATTTTTGGATATGGGAGACTAAGCTCACCTGCCATCTGGGCTGAGATTCTTTGTGAATGCAATTTCCTGCAAATTAAATCTGATGTCATGACTTGTTCTCTGTGTGTATGTGTGCACGTGTGCATGTGCACATACATTCCTCTACCTGCAGCCCTAAGAGGATGTCAGCATTATAGCACTGCAATCAGCAAAAAGGGCAGATTTTGCCACCAATCATGCTAACACCAAGGTAGTCAATGGGAGTCCTGTTCTGGAAAAGGTTATGTTTAAATTCTGTGTTTAAAGTGTGTTTCCAGCAAAAGTTACATATTTTTAATCTACAGTATCACATATAAAGCACCTAATTTATGAATTGCCCTACATCATCTCCATCCAGGAAGGTCTGTCAGTCTATCAAAGCTGTTCTGTATTGCTTTTAAAAGAATGAATACAAAGATTCAAGATTATACCAGGTCATTCAGGGAATTTGGGGAATTTTGGGGTGGAGAAGACCAGCTACAATTCATCATCTAAATGTTGGATCATTCATTTAGAATACTAAAGAGTGCAATTAAGGAACAGATAATTTCTTTAATTTGTGGCTTAGAGATCCCTCGCCATCATTATTCCTATGAATTCTGCGAGAAAGCAGAGGAATAAGGAGAAACCTGATTCGTCAGGAACTTCTTGTTCACCAGTAGTCAAACTGAACAAATCTTGATAAAGAAGCTGAACACAGGGGAAGAAATGAAGCCAACAACAGGCCAAAGGAGCAATTTAATTTACAGACGAAAACTCTGCCAGAAAGATTTGCAGATCTATTGGCAGTCCAATGGAAAGAATATGACAGAGCAGCATATGCTGTTTCCCAGTCCCACCCAGCCACTGCGTCTCCTTTAAGTCTTCTATAGTCTATATGCGAAACCTTGTTCCCTGACTGAGCTGGAGGTCGCAGCAATGTCAGCTGAGTAACTGGCTAATATTAAACTGTTCGTTTCTGATATAATCAGGCCGAAATCATGCTTTGTTCAGGCTGATTTGGAATCTTTCTAGGTTTGATTAAGCTGTAAATAAATGAGTTGCCATCTGCACATCTGATTTAGAGCCCATTCAGTATAACATTGCAATAAATTTCCTGCATTGTATTAGCAAGGGTCTTAACTTAAAAGGAGTTCTGCAATCCAAGGTTACACAAAATGTTGCCATATTATATGAATGTGAAATATGAGAACTTTGGCAGGAGATAGAAGGAGGAAGATATTCCGATAAGACTTGGAAGATTCAGGCTAAAGAAGTTCTTTTGGCATTCTCCCCTCCTTCCCAGTTTTTAACTTGTGTTGCAGTAACATGAAAATAACATACCATTAAAACATTGATCCTGGAAGCATAGACTCTACTTTCATGGTGGGAATTAAAAAGACAACTTTTTTATTTTCAAGGCTGATGAGACTGCTTGTGCTCCTTAAAATTTTCACAACAGGGATGGATCCAGTCCTGCTTTAGCAGAGAAGTGAATGTGGTTGGAGGAGCTTCCTGACCACAGCTGTGTCATTTCCTGCAATCTTAATGAAATGGCTAGAGCTCCTGGCAAATCCATGTGTTTCAAGAAGCCGTGGATGTCTAGGGTGTTTATGAAACAGGAGGACACTGGCCTAAGTGGGGAAGTGTCAATGCCTTTCCCACCAGCAATATACAGCTCCTGCTGTTTATATCCCTCTTGCAGCAGCCCTTCAGCATCACTGTCACTCAGAGATGTTCCCAAATTGCTTGAGATCAGAGACTGTTCCACAGAAACAATGAAAAGGCCATAATTGAATTTGAAAATTATAGCCTTTTTTTCATAAGCTAGCAAGTTCACTTTTAGAGCGGAGAACAGAGGAGGAGGAACATAGCAGGTGGCAGGGTCAAAACAAACAGGAGGAGGCGGTTCTCCACTGCATACCGGCGGTAAAGCTTCTTGCCCCAAGATGTGGCCGATAATAAGAGTTTACAGGAGTTCAAGGAGAGATTGCAGAAGTTCATGGAAGAGAAAGCTATTGAAGGTTATTAAATGCACAGAAACCATGACTGCCTCAGGAAGTCCCTGAGCCATGAACTTCTTGTTGTCTGGAGAATGTCTAGGGAAGTATCATTATATGTTAATTCTTACACTGTTCCTTAGACAAGGAACAGGATCTTGGGCTAAGTGGACCTTTGCTTTATCCCAGCATAACTGTTCCTACACAACAAACTGAAGAAATGGCTGAAATTATTTACCCTAACTCTCTGATTTACTCCGGATAGGTGTATAAATTAGCCCTCCTTTGATCAGGGGTTGGACCAGATTGCCTCCACAGGTCCATTTCAACCTAAATTATTTTTTGATTCTATGATTTTTATTCCTTTCAGCAGTGTTAATCTTCTCAGTCTGCTACTGGTTGGCCCATATGAAGAAATGCAAAATTACAAGTGGCTTGCTACACCTAGTAAAGGCTATAAGAGTCTCTGCCAAGGATGTGTGTGCATTTTTGCTTGATTCAGTTCTTTGCCTGTGAAGTGCAGAGTGTAGCTTTCCAGGTACAGAAGATGCCTCCTAAGAAGACAGAATAATGTAGAGTAATGAGCCTCTTGTCAACATAGGCAAGAAAAGAAAATGATCTCAAAATGAAATTTAACTTTCTCACTTTAGCTTTCTGGCAAATGGGCCACCTGTGATTTACCCCTTTTTAGAAAGAAGCTAACCTAGGCTGAGCCTGCCAATACATCAATATTTTGGTTAGGGCAGAGTGTGGTTTTGAAGCAAATCTCCTGAACAGTGCACTTGCTGCACTTCACAAAGTGGTTTTGGCATGTTGCAAACTGCATTTCTTTCAGAGGAAACCAAACCACATTCTCTGCTTCAGTCGCACAGCAAATGCACTGCAGCCCTAACGGGGACAGAAGGGTCTAGACAAGGTACTGATTCTTTAAATAGTTTTAAACCACACACATAGTGAGGACATCCAGATTAAATCTTGTTCCAGGTAAAGTACCTGGCCCTCAACTACAGCACTGTGCTCTAGGAAAGTACTAAAATCGTCTTTCCTTCCCTTTCCCTGTGAAGGGAGCCAGGATGGCACCTGCAGTCTGAGCCTGTAGCATTTGCTGTGTGTACACATTTCTTTGCCTTACAACAGAGCAACTGGCCCAATATAGACATGCGCAACTCCAGTTAGACATTTTTTATGCCAGCCTTCAGGATGACATGATTTGAAAAGTCTTAATTTAGAGGGGCAGGCTGTATTTTCCAGATCATAGGCTCAGTTCAAAACATGGCAGTCCTTCCCTGCCAGCTGATTGCACCTTGTCGTGTGGGGGGGCAGGGTTTTAAGTATACATAATTTTTATCTATGATGGTAAATGGGCATCTATACATTGCAGAATGAGGCTATATTGTTTTTCATGTCTATTATAACCTTAATCTTTAAGTGATACCAGGTGAACAAAGCTAATTTCCTGCCCTTGCCGAAATTGTTATAAAGCTCCATTCATACATTTTTGTATATAAATACACATTACTTTCTCTATAAAAATACATTACCTTTCCATCATCACTACTTTATTTTATCAAACAAAAACTAAAATGCCTGGACTGTAACAGTTTTTCAATGTTCTCATTTAAAAAAAAAATCTAGAAAGTATAGCACATATACACTCATGCATAGCAGAGCTGTCAACATTGTCATCAATGAGAACAGGAAAAAGTGGTGTATTTATTTCAGTAAAGGACAAAATAGGATTAATACACTATATATAATGTGCCATTTTTAATTAAAATCGGTGGATTTTAAACTCAACACCATTCAAATTAATTTTATCTGAGAGGAGAGTTTGTGATTGCGGAGGCTGTGAATGGATAATTTTTAGAAAAGGCTTTTAAAAGTTTTAGTTAGGGTTTTAATTGTAGCCATAATAAAATTCCTTTTTATTTAACTCCCAAACATCTTTCTGCAAGCTGAATTACCAAGTGTATTGCAATATCCTTTTGGAATCCTCTTGAAATCGTTGGAGTTGCCTGATGTGCATAGGCTGCATATCTTGCCCATCATTTAAGTCTTCATTGTATCTCCCAGATCACAAGTGTTTTGACTTACAAAGACAAATTCTGATTTCACGTAGGCCTGTGAATAGCTGGAGTAGGTGAGATAAGGATTCTGTACATGGTGTAGTTGTGGCAAAAAACAGCTGTTTATAGCCATCACTTAATGCTCTGTCTGTTGATGGATTGCTAAAAAGCTTGTTCAGCTGACAGCTTTTGAGGTTATAGCACTGACCAGTCACCAGGACGATGACTAGTCTGGGCCTTAGCTGCCCTATCTGTATGATGGAGATGTGAAGAATGTTAGCTATATTATTATTTTAATATTAGCAGTATAGTATTGCTAGTAGTGGTAGTATTACAATAACAGTATTATTATTATAGTTATTTTAAACTATAGTTATTTTTAACTATAATATTATATAGTTTAATATGATATAATATAGTTTAACTGTAGTTATTTTTAATTATATTATAATTATTTATAATAGTTATTTAAAATTAGAGTTGTGGTAAGGTTCATTTCCCTAATTTTGAGGTGACTGGATGGAAGAAACTATACCAGTATCAACACTAGCCATGAAAACTATTATCTCTCACTCCCAGCCATGTGAGTTCTGTGTGATATTTGAAAACTCAGCTCTGTAAAACTGAAAATACAGTCTGTGGGATTCACCACTCTTTCCCTTTTTTATGCATTATTTTGGTTAAAAATAAGGACAACTTGTATCTCCATGATACCATGTATTTGCAAAACCACAAAAATATGAACTACAAAAAAAAAAAAAAAAAAAAAAAGGCGACTGAAAAGGGAAGAGGATCTGAAAAAAGAAAGTCTCCATGAAAGCAATGTGAGCACATTTTCCCTGAGAACATTTCCTATGCTTTTGGTTTAAAAAAAAAAAAAATCTCACCACCATCACAGTAGCCCTCCCACGTGAAGAGGGAGGCTCTGCTTTCGTTGGGGATCATCAAAGCCCCCTCCCACACTTGTGATCTGGCACAGCGTACCCAGCGTTTTTGGTAACCCATTTAATATCTGTTAAGATGCAGTAAAAAAATCTCATTTGCATTAGAGATTTTTACACCCGTCATCATGAGCTGGGACTGCCATGTATTCCTTATGCCTTTGTCCATTCTTCTAAGTAGTCCCTAAGGACCATTTGGTGGTGGCCACTTGCACAGCTGGAGGGACTAAGAACATAGCTTTCCTCTGATCCCTTGCTTGAAATTACAAAGAGGGGAAGTTATTGGGATGGAAATCTGTTTAGAAGGTTGTTCTAATTAAATAGGTGATTATAAGTGATGAAATACAGAGAAGTCCTGCTGCATGGGAAGCTGGTGGTATAAGATACCAAAAGAAACACCGCACACAGTTAAATCTGCAGTGGTGGTTGGACTCTTAACCCTCTGTATAAGCTCAGAGAAGCAATAGAAAATATTTCTCACTTCCTACCCCTGTACAAAATACGGTTTTGCAAGGGAGACAGCAGGATGATTATGACTATCATACATGATTACTTGACTGTGCTGTGAACAGTCCTGGTGTTTTCCGTGTCAGCACAGCAGTGCCTATAGCTGAGCACACACGAGACTGTTATTACCAATCTGGGGAGGGGGAAAAAAAAAAAAAAAACACTTTGCAAATCTAGCCAGGTTGCTTAAGGAATATGCTTAAATCTGGAGGAGACAAAGAATTCAGATGATGATATTGTACATTTACAATGTAAGTAGGAAGTGGTAATTTATTAACAAAACTGTTATCTGAGCATGTGACACCAAAATGCATCAAAACCACAGAGGTCTATGCTCCAAGGAGAAAGTCTCCTTTTCTGATTATTTACGCTGAAGCTGAACATAGCCGTATTAATAGACTAAGGGAGATATCTCACCTCTGCTCAGATGCCTTTAAGTCAAGTTGAAAGCAACTGTGCAGCATAAAGATCTAATAAAATCCTGAGTTACAGCTGAGGGAAGATTTTCTCAATGTGAGCATTAAGAGAGGTCTCACCTCTGTCTCTGCAGGAGGGTATCCTTACAAGCCGAAATGGAAGAGTCATTCTGGTACTGGAGAAGGTGGTAGAAGAGCTATGTCAAGGACTGAAAGACACTGAAACAGGCAGTGCTGAGTGCTGCTGCTGTCTGTACGGTCGCACTGGGAGGCTGCTGCAGTCCTGACAAGTCCCTAGTGTTGCCGGGTGGTACGGGGGACTGTTCCAGGCCTCGAAACAGTCTGGGATCAGCAGAGCGTAAATGGCTTGAAGCCTTTCAGAGTTGAGGTGCCAAAGTTCATCCCAGATCTATAAATACTTCCACGGAAATGATATTTCTACAGAGGCTGAAATACTTCGCTGTGCTTCCTTGTGAGCTGAACTACCAGGATAGCAACACCACTGGTTGTGGTGGTGTGCCATATTTCCATATCGTTAGGAATTTAGCCTGTAATCTGTTTGGGTCAAGGAGCTGTGACATCTCTTTCTCTGCATAAGGAACTGTGCACACATGTAACACACATAATAATAATAATTATTAAAAAAAAAAGATAAAAATGGAAAATCGGAAATTTAGCACAACAGTGAGAGCTATGGTCACTCTTACTCCGTATTTACTCTGTTAGAAAATGAAATTACATCCTTTGGTTCTTTTCTTCTGAAGAAGAGCACTAAGTTGTTTATCAAGAGTTATAGTTCATGTGTACATTGTTTTTTTTTCATTTGGGAGAGGTAACCTTCAGATCTCTGCTATAAATAGGTGTTCTTTTTTAAAAAGAGACTTATTCAAGGTCCTAAATAAACATAACTGTGTACAAGTTCTATCAGCAGAGCTCAGTACTGTTCAGCTTCATTTATATTAAGAACTAAATAAAGTCACTTCTTTTTTTTTTAAACAGACATTATTACTACTTGAAAGATCATTAAAACAAAACTCTCCACACTGAAATTTGACCTACCAAGAAAAACAGCTCTTAAGGTAAGGAAAAATATGGACCTAAGAACTCCATAGCATCCATTTTAGTCGAGAATTGGAATTAATCATTTTGAAATAGTTCACTGCCTTCATTTGACAACAGAGTTTAATGAGGTGCATGTTTTTCTGCCGAGCCAGAAGAGAGAGAACGCCATAAATAAATAAATAAAGCATTTTATTCTTTCATACTGGCTGTGAAATAGCAAATATTGATATTAACTTTTTAAGACTATTTTTAAATGTGCAAAATATTTTTGTAAACAATTGCACTATCGCATAAAGGAATAGAACTGCTGCTGGATGTTAGACTGTTAGACTTTACTGAAAAAGAAGTGATTAGCCGCTCCTGCTTGCTATGTAGAGGCAGGAGACAGCTGTGTTTTATAAAAGATGACATGCAATAAAGAGGACTCATGAAGCTAAAGTAAAAACTCAGGTCTCCTGAGTTTAGTTTGAGGCAGTCCTGGAGCTGTGAAGTATTTTGAGAGCTGCTGTTTCAAGTGACCCACGCTAGTATAGTAAAATCGGTGAGAATTACGAAGGCAAATAACCCCTCCGGGGCTAAGGCAGACCGCAGGCAGACCCGAGGCCGCGCAGGAGGCAGGCGGGCTGGGCGGCAGGGAGAAGGGAAGCCGGGAGAAAGCGCTACCCTCCGTTATTGGCAGGGAGTGCAAGTCGCGGCTTGCTGCACTTAGGCCACATTTGGGTGCTGCTCGCTGGCTGCGTGATGCTGTGGCCATCGAGAGGGCCTCGGGTCGCCCCGCTGCAGCCGGTGGAGCGCAGCTGGGAGCTCTCCCCTCACGCGGGCGGTCGGGGGACCGAGGGCTAAGCCGCCTCTCTGGGACAGCTCGTTCTCGCCCGTTTTGCTCCTTGGCACTGCACCTAACAGCTGGAGCTTGTGATGCGCTTTGTTGCTTTGCTTTGCTTTAGCAGAACCATATGTCCTCTCTCAGTTCAAGATGTTGTTATATATTTTTTGTGTTACGGAGGTTAATTATTGGCTTAGCTAAGTGTGGTCTGGTGGATAAGATACTAGACTCAAAGGCAGGAGAACGGGATTCAGTTCACATTTTGGTTCCTTTTGCGGAAACAGTCCTGACCTGAAACAGTCTTGATATCATGAATACTCACAAATAACAGTGGGAAATATGGAACACTGTCTGAGACCAAACCTTCATATATCAAGCATGAAGTTTTTATAGCACTGTGCCCTGGAAGAGTGGAAAGTACTGCTTTTCCTTTTCCTATCAAAAAAACCCACACACCAAATGCTTACATGTGGGTGTGTGTCTGTGTATGTATTTGTACAAATAGGCTATTTCCCTACTTATATCCTATGAGGGCAACGTCAATGCAACGTGCAAGGGATGTGCTAACTAACGGGAAGGATCCGCGCAGCACACCAGCCCCACATGAGCTAACGATCATAGCGATGCGCTAGTGGTCGATTTGGGCAGAATCCTGCTGCAAGGAAAAATGGCTTCTGACTCTTAGTTACTCTTTCCTTCAACTTGGAGTGTGAATAACGTAGGTAAAGGGAAAAATGGAGAAAGGAAAGAAAATGGGAGAAGTGGCGTTAAACTGCCCTGTGCTCCCCGCACAGTGGGAGCATAAAAGCGTCTGCCTGCCTGTGATGAATGTCTCAGCACTAACAACGTTTCCCACTCCACTCACGTATTTCGTTCAGCAGGACGGCAGGGGCAGACAACAGGGCATCGCCAGCTTTATACAAGCTCTGTTTCTTTGAATATTGGCTGGTTTGAAGGGACCATTTTCAACCCTACTTATGTCAATTCGTCTGTGTCTGAAACTTAGATTTTGATAGTACAGTGCTATGTGGTTCTTTTCCTAACAAAGCAGGTCGTAAATTCAAGATTTAAGAGAATTGCTTTAGTATCAGGGGAAAACTGCTGACAGCAAGATCTCTGTTTTCCCCTATTTTAACTGAAGTATTTGTAGTGTCTGTTCTTGTGCTACAGAAAGGATGGTTGGTCATGCAGTATCATCCAGCACCGAATCTGTAGTTCCCAATAATGTGCTTCACAGTGTTGCCTTGCAGTAAATACCGCTTTTTGACATAAACTGTTCTTTAGCTTGAATGAACACTCTTGTGATGCTTGTACAGGTCTGTTTTTAATTCAGACTATGCTGTTCAGCTCTGGAGAGAAAGTCTCCTCATCGGTACAATCAGTGAGGACTCAAACCTTACCACTAGCACTTCACTATGAATTCATGACCACCAGAATTACTTGGCTCAGGTATTGGCAGGAGACTCACTTAAAAGCTTAAAAAGTGCAAGGGTTTATCTCTAGTTTATTAATATACAAGGACAAAGTATTTCCTTCCACAATATTCATAGGAGCATTTTTGTCTGGAGTTTGTGAAACAATTGCATTTTTTTTTAGTATCCAACAACACAAATATTTTTACTCTTATACTTCAGAGACCTGCTTTCCTAGACAGGTCTTTCAGTGAAGGTTGCCAGGGAGGTGCCATTTCGCGAGCACTGCTCGTGAAAAGGCTTGACAAGTAACACAGTAATTGGATTTATGTAAAGAGTCGGATGACAAGGTATGAAATGGCTTTACCTCAGCTTGTTTGCTCGTGTCTCAGAGGGAAGCTGCTCTAATAAAGCCTTTGCCGTGGCTCCTTCGCCCGCACGCACGCAGCAGGCGCATTTCTGCATTTGGGGACTGTCGGCAGTGGCTCTGGAAAGGATAGAAAGGAGCAGCAAGGGGGATTACGAGCCATTTCAAATGCAGAGTAAGCACCCGAAGGACACAGCAGCAAAAAAACCTTGTGAAATCTTGACCCATTTAACTGAGGGAGTTTTATTGCTGATTTTATCAGGACCAGCACTTCAGCTCTGTCCAAAAGACAGAACATAGTGTGTCAGCTGATTTTATGGGTATTAAGACATTTCTCTTTAGCCCAAATTTTATTACTTCTCTACTGGCAGTAAAATAACGCATCTTTAAATTATTACAAACGAAGCTCTCCAGCTGCGTCTCCTATGCTGCATTAGCACAGATGGGTAGAGACACGAGCCGGCTGCCCCGCGCGCCGGGCAGGCCAGCCTCGCGCCTGCTCCCACCCACAGGCCGTGGTTAGCGCAGGTTTGCAAGCAAGCTAAAAGTCTCGCTGACAGGCTACAGACCAGGGCTGGCTTGGATCCACCTGGATATTTGTCTGGAAGGTGCAAAAACACAACTGCGCGCACCTCTGTAGATGTACAGTTACCAATATTTGCATCTTTTGGGGGCATGCTTTCATTGTAACTGAAACAATGACTTCAAACGAGCTTGTGTAGGAGCTGGACCTTATTCAATAATCTCTTTGGTGCAGAATGTCTCTGTCCTTGCTGTCAGTGTTTTACAGCATCATTCATGATAACAATTTATCATTTATTTAGTTACTCTTAATCATGACATTTTCTTGGGAAGACTGTGAAAGGCAAGACTTTCAGCCTCAGGTGCGAACAAGAAGGGAGTCAGTCATGAATTAGCATCATTACCAATATAGTGTAAGAAGAGTGTGCAACTTGCACACTGCAACTTGCTATCTCAGAGAAATGTGACTGGAGGAAGATCTTGTTACATATTTCAAGACTTTGTCTTATAACAAAACTCTTCATAAAATGTATATTCAAAAAGTGAGAGGCAACATCGTTCGACTAAAGTGAATTCTAAATCATAAGGCTATATTGGAAAAGAGGGAAGAAGTTTTTATTTTTCAAAAATAAAATGGTAGAATAAATATTTAAGCCATTTTCTCCCAGCCAACTATTGCATTTGACCTGACAAAACATTTCTAGTGTTTAAAAAAAAAGTAATTTCATACATAATCTCTTTTTTGTTCAAAAAGAATAAGTAATAAAATCTGAAATATGGAACAGAGCATATTCTTGGCAATGGTTCAAGCTTCAAAAAAGTACCTTATTATATCTAAGCATCACAGCAAAATTTGCTATTCGTATTTGTGACATGTTTTTTCAGGATTTATGAGGTCGTGAGCCAACGTGAACAGAAAATATGCCAGGTATGTTCTATCTCTCTACATTATTTTTATTGACCTATATGTCCCAACCGGGACTGGTCAGGTATCCTGACAGACTTTCCCTCATGCATGCTTATTTGGAGTTTTTACAGTGAGCAAAGAACTCTGACTGTATTTGACCATGGGTATGTGAGGAAGTGAATATGCTTAACTAATAGGGTGTCTTTCTGAGCAGGGTTAAAACATTTTTTCATTAAGGTTAGCCTTTGAAAATAGATTTTCTTAACATCAGACAACCACCAACATCTTGGGGGAAGAAGAAAAGGAATGAGGGTTTTGTTGCTTTGAAAGAGAAAGAAAGATGTTCCTAAGATGTTGGCTTGGGCACATCTTCAGGGAACGTCAGAGGAATATGGCAGGTCACTGGATCTTTCTAGTTTCCAGCTGCTTCTCTGGATGCTTCGGGATCTTTTTTGTAATGTTTGCAGAAAAGCTGAGTGAAATAAATGGTTTTGGTGATATGGTTTTGTAAAAATGATTACATAAGGCATTCATGATTTCCATATCAAGTGCCATCTCTTTGTAATTAAAATGACAGTAAATAGTAGTGTTGATACCAGGATTAGGTCATCCACATAGCAAAGACAGAAACTAATTCTATAATGTGAAAATCAGTGTGTGTTACTTCATTATTACATACTGATACTTGTTGCTAAGTACTACAGGGGGCAGCTCATGTGCCCAATTATATCTTCCAAACATCGTCATCTTCAAATTCACCACCATATGCACTTGTGCAAAACCCTGTGTATTCCAGTAGCAGACCCACAGAATAAAAATGAACCATTTGTTTTAAGTGATTTCAGTGTTTATGAAAGTAACTATTTTGATTTCCTCAGGAAGTTTTTTCTCCTCTTTTCCACAGCAGAGGCACAACATGAAGAGTGAGGTTTGAGCTTCCCTGTTATTCTTTAACCGCAACCTGAAGTGACCACCTGTAGAGATCAGAGACTTCATTACAGCTTCCTCTGCTCCTGCTCAGCTCTTCTGATGAAGATGGGGTGGTTAAATTGTCACCCTTCTTTGAGGAGGATAATGCCGATGTCACAACTAACCTGAACTTCCCTTCTACAAAGATGCTTTAGCACCTTTCTCTAAATCCTGTTTAAAACTCCCCTCCGCTGTGATGCCTACAGAGCTTGGCACCTGGTTGGCAGCTGCTGGGCTTGGGCTGACTATTGTGTTGGTATTCCTTCGCAAATGTTATTTACCTCTTATCTTTCAGTGTCAGTACTGTGGGGAAAGGATCATCCTTTGGTTCTGCGTCTGAAAGCACCTGGTCCACAAGTAAGCCATTTAGTTGTTACTATTTGAATATCTATTTGTCTTTAACATAGTACAACATTTAATTTTAATGCCCCTCATCTCTGGCAGGACTGTTGCTAACAGCACAAGGACCCAATATAGCAAATAGGAATTCAGCTACTGCGCTCATCTGTGACATAATTTAGTTCACTAACCGAAATCCTTCAGTGGATAAAAACCACAAGCTGAAATTTCTGCTACGCTCTGTAGACTCTGTGCTGGGGGTGAACAGTGCACGGCCTGCAAAGACATAAAGTGCGGAGAGTAGCTATCTCTTCCAGTAATTGCAGGGGAAGGACAAACCCAATTAATTTCAGTCCTTACTGCTTTTTGACTCAAAAAGGGAGGAATTTCTGTGTGACTACCAGAGAAGTTTTATGTGCAAGCAAATAGTGCTGTCATGTGCATTTATCACTGAAGAAGAGTATAGATGTAAACTAGGGGAAGCCTTTGACAGCATGAAACATTAATTCTGCCTGAGAAATGAAGAAGTATTTTCAGTCTTCCTTAATGCGAGGGTACGATATGGAGTCCCCGCTTGATGCGCTTCTGTTCCCAACACAGTAAGGCTGGAAGAACAGAAACGTAGTACAACAAGCCAGCTACTCCTCCCTCCCGCTCTTGCCTCAGTGGGGCTCAGAGGTCAAGCACAGCCCTTGGAAAACAAACCTCTCGATGAACCTTATACAGCCTTATGCATCATTTCTGGTGTTAGGAAAAGAGTCAAAAGCAAAAGGAAATACCCACCTAGAAATATCACTGATATTAGACACTAACAATTCGTGTGCATTTGGACAAACACTCCTGTTAGATTGTTGTGTAAATGGCTTGCAGATTTCTTTTATCTTTGGTCTGGACAAATGTTTGCCTATCAAAACCTGATTGTTTCTTTTGAGCAGTGAAGCTGGCTGACCTACATGGCCTTCAGGTTTGGTATTGCAGTTCACAAAAAGCAGATGTACAGCTTAAGGAACAGTTTCTTCTTCCAGCTCTCTTTCAGTACCAAAATACTTCACGTTGCCAAGCCATTCCTAAACTAAAGCTAACCTTTAGGCTAACTTTTCCCAGACAGACACTAACAATACTTTAACTCCTAACTGCAAGTTAAGATATGTTTACACAGGATGCTCCAGGCAAACAAGAGCTCACTCTGTACTTGCTTGGAGCTGGAAAAAAGCCATATGACCACATTTAACACAGTACTGAGCTCAAGTTAATACACTCTGTCTCACAGCTGCCTCTGAGCAGGGTTTATCAGCATGATGCTTGCACTGTCAGGTGGTCATTTTTCAGCTTGGAGAACAAGCAGAGCAAGTTCATATCTGCCTAGAACATAACATGTAGATGTATCCAGTTACTTCATATTCACATCCAAGTCTCCTCTTGCTTATTTAAATGGAGCCCTTCCTTCCCGTTGGAAGCCTGACCATCAGCATTTCTGTCTGATTGACTCCTCTCTCCCCTGCTACGTCCCCTCATCTTGCCCTAGTTCTTCCCATTAGCTTTCCTAATGCCTTGTCTTCTCCTACCAGCCTGTCTTCAGACTATTGCACTTGTTTGGCAGAGGAAAGGTGCCCTCAGAGGCACAACACCAGTCTCACACTCATTACCGGGGTTTCGTCTCTCCAGCTAGTGCAGCTTTCCGTTTCCACCTTGACCAGGTTATTCCATATTTCCTTTTCTGTCTGTAAAATGTTATTTATAGGGTCATTATAGGAACCAGTTAACTATTGTCAGGGAAATTCTCTAATGCTTTTGAAGATAACTAAGTGAAAAGGTCAGTAGAGATACTGACTTACTTTGCAGATATGCACAGAGCTATTTTGGTTTCTTTCAGCTTTTCCCCCTATTGCATTGTATTTTCTCTAAGCCAAGACTTTTGACTACAAGACCAGGCCCATATCTAGGATCCCAAACATGACTACCGCACGGCCAGTTATAAGTGACACTGGAAACATTTGGTTTCCTTTGATAAGCAGCGTGATATGTCTGTGCTCCCTAGGATAGCTTTGCTGAATTGACCTGTCTTCAAGCAGCCTAAGAAATTCTCTCCAAGAGCTTTTCTCCCCGAATACCAACCAAACATCTGTTTCATTTAACAGTTTGGACCCAGCAGATTGGTGCAGCAGCCCTGGCTAATGGACACAGTTCACAACAGTTGTGCCAGCCCCCGGGGAGTCCAGGAAATGGGAAAAAGCCCTGGCAGATTTGTCATGTGTGTGCATGCGTGGGTGAATGCTTCCCAGCCTAATCTAACAACTGCAAGGAGAATTTCACACTGAGGCTTCTGGCTCTTCTGCTGATGAATGAGGCTTTGTACAGTTCAGTGGTTCCCAAGTGTGGTTTGAGGAGCTCTTCCAAGCAGTCTGCACAGCTGCTTTTGTCAGAGGGGGAGGGAGCATCTGCCGATTTAAAAGCATTTCTTCCAGTTACAGCTGAGTCTGAGCATTGCTTAGATTTTTCACAGCATTTTAAAAGGACTTTTTTCAGTATAAGATGCTCCTCCACGAATGTCTTTTGTTCTTGCCTTGTGTGCTTGTGTGTGCATTTGGTTTAGATTCAGTGGTTTTGTGCTGTAACACGTGGCTCAAACTAGCACTTGAAGGGGCAGGTATCAAAGAAGAGATACAAAATGCCAAAAATGCTGGAAAAATTAAAAGCCACAAAGAGGACAGAATATACTAAAATCTTTCACTAGAGATGTTACATCCTATTTGCAGAAAAGAAAATAGCTGTAGAAGTCAGAGGCTGAGCTGTGTGAAAGACCATAATCAGTACACACACAAAATTCAGTTTGATTTTTTTTTTTTTTTAACACTGTCCCAGTGTTTTGCATTTATCCAAGCGTGGTATATGCTACAGGGAGACATTCCAAAGGATCTTGTGGTACAAGGAAAGAAGACATTTATTTTTAGTGATCTTACACACTACATATACATATGTATACATAGTATATGCATACATATATGCAGACATGTGTAGGCATGCATAGTTCAGTTGGAGAATCTCTGATTTAGTTGCATGATATTACCGGGTCCAGGAATGCCAAGGCTTGCTCTTTGCTTGCCGGGACTGTCACTTCTTAGCAGGTTACCATCATGGTAGTTCCTTGGCGGGGGGGGGGGAAAGGTGTCCTTGCAAGTTTTTGAAACAAGTTGAAGTTTGTAGTCACTGTGGTAACTTAAGTCAAGTTAAGGTACTTTAAGAAAAGCAACTTTGAGCAGAGTTGTTCTTGTCCTCACTTTCTCTTTCTACACCATGGGACACTTGGCTTCTTAGTGAGATTAAAATGCAATATAATATTTAGAATCTGCTGGTTTCGGTACAAATTTGATTCAAAGCATATTTGTACAAGGTCAAAACGCTTTTAAGTTTTCTAGATGCTAAAAGCCTAATTCAAAACACAGTGAAATCAATTGGACTCTTTCCACTGACTTCAATGGATTTTGGATCAAGCGCTAATTTACATAAAATGAAGTACTTTCTTATGCCCCAGAGCATTACATAACTTGAGAAGCACTTTCTGGAGAAGGGTGTGCTCACCTTCCTCTGAATTGTCAGGTGTTAGCTGTTACCAGGATCAGCTCTGATGGCTCAATCACATAATGCTTTGCTGGAAACCCTGTTTCAAATCATTTTTTCAAGTCTCAAGTTGGATAGCGTTATGGCAGCTAATCTTCTTTTCCAAAAACAGAACTAAAACCTACACATCCATGTCTTCAGGAAAAGATGTTCTTAATATCAGAAACTTCATGTGTAATATGTATTTTTATATATATATGTATCATACATATACATGTACTTATTTTACCTTTCTCTGTCTATGGATGACATTATTCATATTTAGTTCTAGTTCTGCAGCAGTCTGAAGTGCTGTGCAGCAAACAACATACTGTATGCCCTGGCCAGAAAAAGTGGTCAGAATCCTACTTACAGATATTACATCATTAACTACCTTGCAGGCTACTGTGAGCAGAACAGTATAGCAATTGCGTTGACAGAGTAAGGTAATTTTATAATATCACTGCTAATTAATACAGTATTATGACTTAATTCAGGAATTAGTCTAACAATTCGTGTTGTGTCATATTCTGAGTAATGCAAATTAATTGCACTGCTTTTTTGTTTATATTCTCTTCTACCTTCAAGAATGACTTGCTACTGAAAGTGTATGTTGCTAAGCAAGTATTCAGTAAGAAAAATGCAGTAAGAAGGTCCAGTCCATTAAGAGAACAATTTCAATATAGCTTCAGCGAGTGAGTTGAAATGCCTCCTTTTAACTACTCCTACACAGAGGAACAGGCTTAATAACTAGCAACGTGGCTGTCAAATTCCTTCTCTAACAATTGGCCAGTTACATATCAAAGCTGAAGTTTCACCTCACATTTTGTCGTATTCAAACATACAACAAACCTACCCACTTAGCTTAATATAATGTTAGATGTTACAGATTTTCTTACCCAGGCAAACTTAAGAGAAGCTGTGTTGTCAGTGGGAACGAGGCATGAATCTAGGAGATTCTTGGATTCCCTGTCTCTGCAACTACTCTGATGCTTCAGAAAACTCCATTTCATTTATGTTGGAGACCACTGCAGCAGATAATGCCACACTGCACCAAGGACTGAAGTTCATTCTTAGCCCTAGCAATGCTTGCTTTTGTCATATGGCATTAACACTTATGTCATGTGGCTTTTCACACTTAGCACTGAAAAGCAATTATCAAAACATCAATGCAAAGTGTCAGTGGAGATTTTTGCATCGAATCTTAGAAACCGTCTTATGCCAGTTCTGTTAAACACCAAGTTTGGTGGGATTTTTAATACAAGACAGGTGACAAAAATCTCTATGAGAGATCAGGTCTCTGCAAGGAGCAGTTCAGTCTCTAGGGCATAAAAAGTGCTCACTAATATAACCAAACATCATTTATGACAGCTGTGTGCGTCTGCTAAAATAAGAGCATTAGAAATATTATGTGGTAGAAGGGTGTAATCTATGATATGATGGAGGAAATACACAAGTGAAGTCTATATTAACTGTCGTTCAATTATCTATGAGACTAACTAGAACAAGTTTCTTCAGTATATTGGCCAAGCAGCCCCCTGGAGAAGGTCGGTCTGCTAGCTGTGATGTATATTCTTTCCCATTGTGGGGACCGTAGTAGCCAGAAGGCTTCATTCCTTACACAGCAACTTATTTTTAAAGTTTTTATCACTTACTGACTACAACAGGCTGTTCATATGTATGTGTAGTGTCTGAGAAATGTGTTTCAAAATATGGCCTTAAGCACTTTGCAGACACTTTCAGACTTGTAAAATAGAGAATTTCCTCATCTATCAACAACTCTCTCAAGCTCTCCATCCTCATACCTTTAGGGAGCTTTTCCTGTAACAGCTTGAATACATGAAAAACTGCTACTAGGGCATGGGACACAAGGAAAACAAACTGCTATACCTATAACTGCTTTGTTTTAGCCCTGATTTACCTCAACTAGCATGAATAAGGATGACACAACTGGTCCTAGAAATCAATGGCTGTGTGTGAAGAATGAAATGAACCATTACTCAGCATTAGTCAACAAAACATGATTTCCTTAATCACACTGTCCCAGTGTCTTGTTTTCTTCGTATTTTTTACTTCAGTTGGAAAAATCCATAGCAGTATAATATTATTAGATCCTAAGAAAAAGGAAAGATGCCATATGACCTCTAGTGAAGTACCTTATCAGGTAAGCTATTTATGGGGTTAACTGGTGAAAACAGCATTACTGACATCTGATACCACAAAGCTTCACAGTACTTTGCAGGTCAGCATGAGCAAATTCTGCCTTTGCATAGAGCTGGCCAGATGTCAACCAGAGCCAAAGAAGAAACTGCGTCCGCGGGTGGCTGGCATGACATGGATCCTGAGAGGATAAGCCTCTCTCGGGTAGGTTATGGGGAGTAGTCCAGGCAAAGCCCTGCACTAATACAGCTGCATGGCTTCTGGCACGCAGGGTGAACAGGCAGAGTAAGCCTGTATCAGCCTATACAGAGCTGACACGCGTGGACGTCGCCTCGCTGTGACACCATCCAAAGTCAAGCCTTATGTCAAAGAGGGCTTCAGGGAAGACAAGTAGCTGCACAACTTTACTCTTATCAAAGTGTTATGGTTCTGCTAGAGCAGTACAAAATTAAAAGGAGGTAGGCGCTGCCTGTTAATAGAGGAAAAAGCATGAGTCTTTCATGGAGAGCTTTGAAGCAAGAGCAAGCAAGAGGCAAGATATGTTCTTACAGCCACAGCTCTTCTAATGAATAGTGACTGTCTTACAGAAAAAGCCAAAGGTTTTCTTGCTAGGTTGTGGCAATTTACATTCATTCTAACTCTTAATGAAGCCCATATTTTTGTTTGTTTTCTTATACTTTGCAATTTGATAAAATGAAGTTTGGTGGGGGGGGTGAGGAGATTTTTTCGGTGGCTTTCATATTAAAAGCGGAATCCAAGGAAATCAGTTTGTCTCACAATTTTTAAGATTCACTATGCTTTTCCTGAGGAGACTCAGGTGTCTGTAAAGGTCATGTGAGGAAGATGAAAACTAGGCCTTATGAGGCCTGCCTTGCTTCAGTGATGCCTCAAGCACTTAAACCTGGTGTAGAAGTACTACGTGGTGTAAATGACACATAGGACTCCCCGCAGTAAACGAATTTTAACCTATATCATAAGATACCCAAAGCGATGTCTTGTAATGCATATCATACACTCTAAAAATAGAACAAAGTGGTTAAATTTGGGCCTTTTGTGACTTCAATTAAATATGTAAGAATAAAAAAAAGTCTCAGGTATTTGCATCTTTCCTGCTAGTTGTGATCTTTAAACTTCCAGGCATTACATTCATTATCGTTTTGCTGTAGGGGGTTGACCAAAACTTTTAAAAATAAATTCCCATTTAAAGTTTAAGGCTCCATAGATAAAGTAGTAGAAAAGAATAATGCGCTGAGCAAATAAAGGCTGGGCAAGCTTCCAAGCATACACATATATAAAGACAGGGTCAGAAAATTGCTAAGTTGATATAATAGGAGGCAGCAAAGATAACACTTGTGTATCTGAACTGTCTGACAGAATCTTGTCTGCTCCCAGTAACAGGAACTAGTTTGCTGGTGCTTTTTCTCCTGAGAAGACCCATCAAAGTACACCACGTCCCTATCAAACAAAGTTATTTTTACCCTTCACTAAGAGTTGCTGCAGCAGTTGTCAAAATCTTTCTTCCTCTCTGTCAAAATCTCTTTCACACACACATGCACTCGCACAAACAGAATTCTGCCTTTGCATAGGTCTGATAATAGATAACGAAGTAAACTTTCATGCAAGAATGCAAGGCAGGCACATTAATACCTTCTCCTGGCATGAAACTGTCTTGCCCTGTTCATGCCTTCTGTGTTTCCCATGTCAAGGGGTAATCGCCCTCCTCACACACACATACGCTTTTCCCAAGCATTTGCTAATGGACGTGATGTTGTTATACTCTTGGAGATGATCAGCAATGAAGAAGGAAACTCTTTGGGAACATCAGCAGAGCGTAAACAGCATTCACTGAGATGTCAATTTTTCTGCAAATCAGTGTCATTTATAAAGGGATATGTGACACCAACAAATCCATTAACGAGAGAAAGTTTATGCTTTTATAGAAGCACTGTTTCGTTGCATTAGATTCACTTTTCTGGTTTAAAAAATGTTTCTTTTTCACAAAAACAAGGACTACCGTACATGTATATGGTGTCTGACAGAATCTGATCTCATCTTAGCAATGCAAAGTAGGTTTGCGAGAACGGAGAAAGAAAATGGAAAAAGAAATAGCCCAAAAGCAGTATATTTAACCTACGCTGAAGTGGGCTGTCTCTTCCTTCTGATAAATTCTTAATGACAGACATATCTGAGGGGAAGTTTAGCTCTGGAAGCTCAAGAAATTCCCTGACATGACAGAACTGATCTTCTCTTGCAGATACTCTTCCTAATTCTCCTCCTCCAGGGATAAGCTAAACATAATCTTTGTTCCAAAATATTCAGAATTTTTTTCCGAGTCACACAACATCCATGGGCTTTAAAACCCCATTAAACTGAATTATTCAAAATGGAAAATCTTCAAAGAACTGGTTGTAAGTTTTTGCCAAAGGGAATTTTGGGGGATGTGAAGGGGGAGGGAATAAAAAGGATATTTTTCAGCAAGCATATTCCACAAAGGCACAACAGTCCTTCAAATGTATAAACAACTTATTCAAAGAGATTAATTTCAAATTTCTGGATAACCTTCACCATACTGTTACACTGAGTGGCAATGTTAATTGATCAGATTAGACTATTTCAAAGTTAAAGAAGCGTTAATTACTGGTTTCATTTTATAAACAAAGAGATTGGATCTCAGCGTGTTCATTCCAAGTGGATTGGAAAGGAGATTTTGCATATAAATGTACTTTACAATTCTTATAAACTCTTTTTTAAATGAAACTTGTTTTTGCTCATTTGCATATTGTGTTTTCATGTTGTGCACATCAAGGAAGTTTCAACATCCAGGAACAACCCTTGTCAAAAAACCCTGAAAGACATTTTGGATCCCTTTCATAATGAAAACAGACCCTATCCTGTGCTTTGCGTACATCCACGCAGATTAACCTTAGACTCACTGACACATTTTTGAACCCTGAAAATAGCAACAGAAGAATAAAGGTTATTATAACTTAGCCCATTAAATGATAGAAATTTTCATGAATGGGCATCCAAAGCATGACAATATAGTCAGGCACAGGTAAGCACTGCCTCACTTCATTACACTGCAAACCAACCAAGCACAAACCAGCTCTCCTCAGAAGACTGTAGCCATGTTAGCGCAGTGCCGTGCCCCTGCAGATACCCTCTGCTGAGAGTCTGGGTATATTGATTTGGGCTCAGCATTGTAATGGCAGGATGGACTAGACCTACATTGTACCCAGTGGGTGCAGATTATGATGAGAATAGGTACACACTTGGCAAGTGGCCAAGTATACATGCTCCTTTCTAGTCTGGCAATTCATAAATTTGCATTAAATTCAGAGGGTGAACTTCTAGTTGCAAGGAGGTCACTAGAAAAATTCCTGCCGACTTCCCAGGGTCCTGGATTTTAGCCATGTGGTACTCCAAAGGCTCTAAGGAATGCAGGAATGCGCAGCGGTAGCCAGGACAGACGGCATGGCCTTAAAGCACTGACCTGTGTGAGGTTAGGCAGCTCTTCCAGGGTCTGACTGAAGTTGGGATACCACGCATTACCAGCCCTATCCTGCGAAGATGGCTGTATTATGAGTTTACTTTCCGACACTGTGAGCAGCCGTGTGAACAAGGGAGGCTACAAAGCATTTGCCTACATCTTTGGAGGTTAATTTCCCGTATCAGCAGGCCTCATCCCAGGATGTTTCCCCCTGGAAATTTTGCAGGGGTTGGTGACTAGCACCCACAATCACTCTAAGCTGCAGATAAACAAAACCCACTAAAGAAAAAAGTAATATATGGCAAATCGCTGATTTTCTGAAATGAGGAAAGGAAAGGTATTTGAAGAAGCTGTGCTAGGGCCTCACCTCACAGGTGTAGCACAGGACATAGTTGAAAAAACCCTCACCATTTACTGTAGTATGGGGGCTAGGGCAGAAAGCCGTCAGAAGACCAGAGGTTGAATATATGGCCCTGTCAGACATTATCGCCGTGAAGCAAGAGGTCGAGAAGCTGCTGGAAGGTAAGAGTTGCACTGGCTGCTGCGGGGGGCCCAGTGAACACCGTGTATCTGGCCTACTTCATCTCATCCCAGCAATGACCTTCATGTTTAGGGTGGGCATTGATTTCTGACACTTGGTCAATACCCTTGCAAAATGCCTTCCTAAAAGAAAAGAAACCGGCAAGCCATTTTGTCTGCAGGAAATGCATGAAAAATTTCTGCATTTCAGCCTGTGGGACAGCTAAGCTGCCTACTTCCTGGGAAGGAGCCGCGACCAGAAAAATCTAAGTAGAGGCAAATACATAAAAGTCTCCATACCACAATCGAGGGTTTCACATTTTTTGAGGATGGCTGCTTATGCTGTGTCCTCCTCCAGCTATTCTCGGTTTTCAAAGACCAGTGGCTCCCAGCTCAGCACGTTGTTTTGTGAAATCCATTCTCACATGCACCACTTTCGCTTCTGTACAGAGACCTTCATTGCATTTACATCCAGTAAATGTAAGGTATTGCAGACTTGGTTATTGCAACTTGCTGATCTCTGTTTGAAGCCTAGCTCTGTCTGTTTGGGTGGATTCATCTCACTTAATTTTATGCATGAGAAAGCTGTTTAATGCAAGGTACTCATCTCAGGTCTGAAGGAGAGAGAATGGCCTCACCAAGGGACGATGCAGCCTTTCTGAAACAGCTTTCTAATGCAGAAAGAATGAGTCATCTTCCCCTCCAGTATCTGCTGTTTGAGTTTGGCTCTAGAAGGCGCTTAGGCAACTAACATATATTAGACACCTTATTTCTTGGTGGCAAAAGTTAGCTGAGACGAATCCTACCTTCTCTTACTAGTAAGACTCCTATTAGTAAAATGAAGCTAATCTTTCCCATTTCACAAAAGTATTGTAAAGCTAAATACACAAATCAAATTTTGAGAGTTTGTCCGAGAGCAATAGGACTGTGTAAGAACCAAGGACAGATAGAGATATTTGCAAAAGAATGATTATTTTCTATCAAAATGAAATCCTGACTAAGAAATTTACAGTGGGTTGCTTTAGGATCACTTGAGTTATATCAGAGATGTTGCTCCAAACAGGCAGGTACTGTTACAAGCTTCTACCTGAAGCCTTCTGCTCTGTTTCTTTCCTCGGGATTTGCTTTTTTTTTTTTTTTTTTTTTAACCGATCAGCAAGATTCAGTCTCAATTTAGTTTATAATACTGAGCTATTTTAAAAATGGGGGGGTAGCAATAGGGGGAGAAGCTAATCTGGATAGTCATTTTCTAAACATTGAATGCCACATATGAAGGAGCATTTTAGCATCTCCCAAACTGCTGATCTGGATTGCTGGTTAACATATTTCCAGTCTGATGCTTAGGTTTGAAAACAGGTGACACCAGCAATTTCAGATCTCTCTTGGCTATGCTTAGCAGTTACTGGAGTTTGCCAAATGCTTATAAGTGCTTGAATAAAAAAGGCCTAGAGGTCTGGGAACATGCTGCAGATTGATTTAAATGTACTAGGATACTGCTTCAACTTTTTATTACTTCTTTAGTTAGGAAGTGATGAGACTCCTCTGGGCTTGCCCATGGCAGTAAGATCTAAACTTATGTAGATAGATTGGGTGATTTAAAACGTGAAGAGCCTCCCCTTCTCCCAAACGTTGTTACAGTTACAGCACTGCAGTAATCGAAGTGGTTGTGAGCGACTGGAACGCGGAGATGGAATTCATTCTCCTTACTTAAAATCGTTTCTATCCCTGTGTCTACAATAACAGTAATTAAATAGCGTTTGCTGGACACTGTTTGCTTGGTAGATACTGGAAGAGGATAACATCCACAGATGCAATTTAGTAAACTATTAAACCAATGTGAGATTAGTACTTGGAGCCGCAGGAAAATGGAAATGTAAAGGCCTGATCTAACGGTGGCTGCATATAATCACAAAGGAAATGTTATGACTGTCAGTGTTATTTGCCAATATAAACACAGCAGCGAGGGAGTATCACAACCCATTATGGCATATAGTTATACCTGTAGGAAAAGAACCTACATTATGTTTTGTTCTGTTTTATTTTTATATTATCCACTGCCTGGGATCCCAATACTACTAGAAAAAAAAAAATAACACTAAAAGATGATCATTTGATCACGGATAGAGTAACTGTGATTGCTATAGCACCACTAAAGTTAGGGGAATCTGTGAAATTAGTCTGTCCTGTACCTCAAAAGCTGTCCCACTATTTCTTTTGTACCGTATAACCATTTTGTGCAAACTCCCATTGCACTAATGTTATGACATGCAGTCATACAAAGGATAAATAGTAACCCAAGAAAAACTTTCTTGGCAGCAAAATGAGTGAAGACAAGGCTTTCTTTAGTCCAGATCCTCTGCTTGCATAAACACAGATAAATGTGTGACATTTCCTGAAGTAAATCTCAGAGGTTATCATTAACTTGTTGTGAACTATCTAATTCTCTGTGGAGTTGGCTCATTTTCCACTGGAAATCAGAGGACTTGATTCCTTATTAACCAGCCCGTCTCAGTTGTTGAGAGCGCAGGGTGATTTTTCCGCTCTCTGACGCCTTAACAAGCAAAAGGATGCAGGACTGGCTCCCAGCTCAAGGAGAGCTGTGAAGCTGCATTTCCGATGTCACCTTGCTGTCCCTGTGTGCCATTTTCTGAAGGAGAAGGTTTATGCAGGGCCTCTGTATTGAAAGGTGGCTGCCTACTGGCATGGGCCAAGGCTTGGAGGTGAAGGGGAGGGAGGAGCAGGGGGAAGGACATGTCTGCAGGCCCTGGAGCTTCTCCAGCGAGTTAGCAAAGGAAGCCAGCACCTCGGAGCACTCCTTGGCCCTTGGCCTTCTCTAAGGCCAACACCGACGAAAAAATTGTTGTTTCCTTAAGTCTGAGTGCCCAGACTGACACAAAATAGGCCTGTACATAAACATGCATACACACACACAAACATAAAGTAGATATGAAAAGACCAAAACATACTGAATAAAAAAAATATATACAACTGGGCAGCCCTCTGCTCTGTCCTTCCCTGCGACTGGCAGGTTTGGGAGCCGGGCCGGGCCAACGCTCCGGGCTGCAGAGGCAGCCAGCAGGTCTGGAGGACCCTTGCTGTGAGCACTGAAGCTCTTCCAAGGCGCTGGGGCTGAGGCCAGTAGGGAAGGGAGTTATTCTAAAGGCAGCATGAGGTGCTTCTCCTCCTGCTTGAGCCAAGCCATCTTCTTATGGCAGATACCCATTTGCCATTGGATTGCAACAGCAAAAGTACAGGGCTCACTGGAATTATACAAACCATGCAAGGGTTTATACTAAGACTTAAATGCAGTGGATGCCCAAAGAGGACTAAGGACCCCTTTGCCATGCACAGGTAGTTTACATCCCGTGCTTCAGCTTTTCCCACCATCCTGGTCTCATGTATAGAGGTAGTGCCTATCCCATTGCCTTTGTGCTTACAGAGCATGCAGCCCATCGCAGTATTTCGACCAGAGTCCCCCAGCCCCACCTGTAATACAGCTCCATCATGACAACAATAATCCTTGAATCCTTCCATTCTCGAAGGCTACGCTGCATCATTTAGACACTACGAACTGTGAATAACGGGCAGAAACGAAGAGGACAGCCCTCGCTTAAAATGAGCAGCTTCACAAGCAGTGCAACGAACACGGCCTCCTTTCGGACGGACATGCGTCTCCCTGCAAAAGCCTCCGAGTGGCTCTTGTCTAATAACGTACCCGCACTAAAAGCAGCGTTTCCCACGGCAGAGGTGCTCCTAACAGCTCCTTCTTCTCCCCTCTGTGGAAGCTCTCGGGTATCTAATAACAGCAGAGCTCGCAGCGTGCCTCCCCCCGCCGTGGGGGGATTTCTTGCTTCCTCTCTGCACATCTGCCTTGTCCATTAAAGTTACAGGATTTTGTATCTTCGAGACCTGTTTCCCCCGCCCTGTTAAGTAGGCTGCAAATGTCCAGCAAGTTAGAAATCAACTGGGAAGAGAGGCAGGGAAAATCATGCATACAGAGATGATCGCATTAACATTTTCCTTTCCAAAAACAGGCTAAAATGAGGATATTTTAGAACAGTCAGCAACTCCGAAGCCTGACTAACACGGGGCTGGTGCTTTCTAGCACCCTAGGTGGCCGAGTAAGGGAAAACCGTACTGCTCGGTGCGCCAAGGCACCAACTCAATGCCCGTGGGTAATGCTAGGCTGCCTGAGTGCGGGGCGCGTGGCCGCGGTGCCGCTGTGACCTCTGCGAGGGCTTCGCGGGCAGCACCCGGCACTGCCGGCCCCGGCAGCACCGCAGCTGCAGCAAGTCGAAACCGCGCCGCCTCCGCGGGGCACAGCCAGCTCGGCCCTCGTGCGGCGATTGGGCCCAGCTGAGTTGGACACGGGATGGCACGAGTGGGAAAGGGAAACTAAACACGCCAAGGAGCAGGGCTGCAAAAAAAGCCGTGGGGCTGGAGCTGAGGAACGGAGTAGGAGCCGCACAGGGAAGCTGAGAGAGGGGCAAAAGCAAGGAACGGAAGAAAAGGGTCTGCAAAGAGCTGACAGCGAGGGACAGAAAGTGGGGAAGAGTGGAGAGAATGAGAGGGACTTAAGGGGGTAGAGGCAAAACTAAGGAAGAAATGCAAAGGGAAATGTGGGTGGAAAGGGGAATACTGGCAGGCAAATGAGGATTTGAAAGGAAATATGAAAAAATGAAGAAGAACCTAGAAATAGTTTACAGAGGTAGCTAGATAGCAATCAGCCTTTCAACTTTTTTTTGGAATAAAGAAGAAGAGGTTTAAGAAAAAATTGTTTTCTTGAGGAAAAAAAAAGAGTTTCACTCTTTACATCCTATACATGAGGACGATACCAACCCTGTAACTTCTCTAATAAGCTACGTTAAAAGAAAGATGGGAGAAAAAGGAGCAATGAGAGAATTATGAAGTTAAAGACAGAGGCTACAAATGTATGAATAAATACTGGCAATCTCAGACGCCCCAGAAAGCAGATTTTGGGGCTGTTCTCAACGCCTGCAGGTGAGGTGTACTCTGGGGGGCTCCTGCCGCTCTGCAGCCCCGAGCTGGTCCCGCCGAGCTGCGAGCAGGAGGCAGAAGGCAGGCTGCACACCGCACAGCCTTGCTCCCGTCCCTTGCTCATCAATCAACCTCATGTTAATGCCCTTGGAGCCCACAAGGATGCAGGCACCTTAATCAGGCACCTTTTTAGGTTTTCCAAACACTGTGGCACATGCCAAAATTGTGACAAGTGTAACTTAATCCTCAAAACGACCCATCTTTTTCCAGATGGACAGGGAATAAGCTAATTTGCAATGGGGAAAAATATGCTTTCCAGATCCCCAAGCTGACAACGAGTCTTGGCAACACCAGAGATGCAGAAATTAATGAAAGGCAGGGGATAAACCAAAATCACAGTGCAGCCTCCAGTCCACAAACCAAATCAGCATGTTCAGTAGGAGCTGATAACTCAGCTTTGGCCTTGTTTCCAGTGCCCATTGGATCTGAGCCCTCAAAATATGTGACACCCCCGACTGACTTGTACTGCAGGTGGAAAGTACCAAGAAGTGCAGGGAACGGAGAGCATCTTTGCAGCAACCATCTAAGCAGCTCCCAGCCCAGGCCCCGTGCAATGGGGGAGCTGAGGGCGAATGCGGTTTGCATGCTTCCTATGTGGACAAAATAGATTTTAACTTTCTTTATGTAAAGCAAACCGATTACATTGCATATCTATTGGCAGATTTTTCCACTCTGTGCTGCTTAATAAGGGCGGCAGTGTGTGTCTCTGGGTTCTCCTCTTAAACTATGCTCAGAAAAAATAAGCCCGGAGGAAAAGAAATAGAAAGGCCAATGTCATTTTTCTAAAGATTTTTCTATTGTTTTTAACTTGTTCATGAGAGCAATGCCAGAGGAGAGGATTCAAAAATTTTTTTTCCATCTGAAGACGGCTAGATTCCCTGAGCGCTGTAAAAGCAGAAATAGTAATTATGCTTTTATTCCTGTTGGAAAGTCAAGTGAAGCCCGAACTGTTCATGTGCTGGCTCACCAGTAATGCAGGAGATGCAGGGGTGCCTGTGGGCTGGCGTGGGGCTTTGCTTGTGTGACATATCTTTTTCTGCACGAAGAAGGGTCTGGGAGCATAACGTATTTACTAAGACATTATCCACAGCATCTTTCCTTGGGAGATCTATGTTAAAGAGACAGGTGGTGAGAGCACTAACAGCATCCCTCGGCAAAAGCTCGACAGGGCCGGGCGATGCACCATGCGCGCGCGGGGAACCGAGGGCAGCAGCGGCCCGCCCTGAGGAAACCCTCCGAACTTGCCGGAAAGGCAAAGCCCCTGGAGGGCTGAAAGAGCATCGACACAGCAGAGAAACCGCAGTGGTGAAATGGACCCTGACAGCAGGTGAATTAAAATATACCATTTGACCCTGAATTCTTCCAAGCCGAAAACTGCCGAGGGCTCGCAAAGCCTGCGAAAGCACATGGCAGCATGAGCCAGGGAAGTGGGCAGGGTCGGAGGCGCGGGAGAGCAACACCCCCCGGCCCAGTGACCCTGGCCGGCGCAGCACCCGCAGCAGCAGCACCCAGCCTTGCCCCTGAATAATGTTGCCTCCAGAGTGCTGGTGAGTACGGTGGGCCTCCAAATTGCCCTGCTCAACCGGCTGCCACACCACTGGGCACTCTTCCTCCTGTCCAGACTGCTAATAAAGTAGATGTATTAACACACATGCTTATTTTAGAATAATAGCTTTGGAACTATATTATTTTCCTTTTATTTTATTTTTAAATGAGCATTTTTAGGCAGCACAGTAGAGCGAAGAAATCAAAGACAAAGTTCCTGCAGCCGCTCAGATATTCACATCAGCACTGAGCGCAGCGTGCTGCCATACAAGTCACTGAATAATTCAGACCGTTACGCTATAACGAAAAGTCACCTATGTTTTTTATGTAGCTCAAAACAATAACGGTATAATTCACCTCAAAAAGAGATGAGAAATTCAGTGCCACTAAATTACAGCAGGGAGATGAAGCCCGAGCGCCGTCAGGCTGAGCACAGGCAGGTGCCTGGAAGGCGCCGGGCGCGCTATGAGCTGCCCCGGGACAAAGGCCGGTTCTGCAGGAGCCGGGCTGCAACCGAACGGCAGGCTTGTCTGCTTCATGCTCTGTGTCAGGTTGCTTTAGAGTTTTCATTCTCCCGCTTTAAAACATCTTCCAGACAAACTTAAACAAAAATCTCTCTCCTTGCTGCTGTTTTTTTGGTAATAACTTTAGTTTGTTTTTTTCCTAAGAAAACAATAATAACCACAGTTTTCTTAATTCCTGGCATCTCTGTTTAACTCAGCTTAGAATATAACACATTTAATGCACTCAGATAATGGGTATAGAATGAAAACACACGGGTAATTTTTTTTTATTAACAATAAAGTCCAGCCTTTCACAGATCCAACTTGGTACTATACAGGAGCAGGACCCTGAGGCAGTCAAATTGCAAAATCCGTATCAAATGGAGTAGTGGAGTACCAGACGTGCACTTCCTCACACTCCTCTTCTGTGCCATGGGCTTTCTAAGGCATTTGGGAACTGATCATAGTTGTAAGGCAAAATTTTTTTGTCAGCATTCACAAACCTAAGCTCAGGAGGAAATATGGAAAACTTAGCAGTGTAATTCTGATCTAAAAGGCAATGATTACTATCCTGCTCAATCGGGTCTTTTCATTCACAGCAGGAACAAAGTAATTTTTCCTCACAGTTCAGGAGAATACCTTGACCCAGGGCTGGTTTTCTGAGAAGCAAAGCAGGGCTTCCCTAAAAATACTAACAAAATGCAAAATGAATTGATCTCTTTGCATTTCAAAGGAAAATTAAAAATTTTCACTGGAAACATGAATATAAGTAAACTCAGCCCAAAAGCTATTTATTTAACTGTTTTCAAATTTCTTTAACGTGTCGAGTGTTTGGCTTCCTTAGTGAAGAGAAATAGCCAAATCCCTTCCAGCTCTCGCTTTTTGTTCTTTGATACCAACTTTTTGATTGTGATGTAAACCCTTTCCTCCTACCATTCTCCAGCTCAAGTCCAAAGGAGGCAGCAGCCCCCGTGTCCCCCGCGTCCCCCCGCGGCGGGGCGGCAGGCCAGGCCGCCAGCCTCGCGCCCCCTCCGGCGATGCCCCTGCTCTCTCGCCAGGCATCGGAAAACTAGCAGGCTCCTAAATTAACCGCTCGGATGCCCCACGCAGATCAGCCCCAGCCACAGGAAAAATCCTTCAGTAGCACCAGGAATGAAACACTGAAACCAGAAGCGGCGAGGGGCCGGGGCGGCGTGGGCCCCGAGCGCCACCTCGGCCGCGGGAAGCCCCCAGCCGGCGACGGCACACAGGCGGCGCAGGAACCTGCTTTGGCGGCCGCAGGCGAAGGGTAAAGGGGACAAATTTTGATGCGTAAACACATCATTTGTTTGGTATGTAGCATTATCTCACACCTCCTCCTCCGCAGCAGCAGCTTGGTCCTCTGCTTAATGATGTGATCATCAGGGACAGCAGTTACTTCCAGATGTGACGGCAGGTGCAAACCTGTTTTGCAAGCTGCCCGAGAAAGCAAGGGCAGGCAACAGACCTATATAATTATGGTGACCCAACACACACCCATCAACGCAATAGTATGATGGTGCAAATTTAGCTTTCATTTGCTCAAATTAAATGTTTATAGAATAAATTGCCCACAAAGAAATACAATAGTAACTCCATTTTAAATCTTTTATGTGTTAATTATTTAACATTGCAGTAATTACTGTTCAGTGCCATCAAAACAATGGATACAGAAATATCCCTTAGGCATCCCCTTTTTATAGGCTCTATGTTCAAAAAAGCAGTGCTGCCAATATTCACATCTGTTACCAATAGTGTACTCATTTGCACAGGCCTCACATGTTCCTGCCTGGTGCTCAAATCGAAAGTGTAGCCTCACTGGCTTTGCAGCTTAACGCGCATATGAAACCTCTGAGCAAGTCACTGTGTACTGATCAAGGGTTTGTCAGGAGGAGGGACAGAGAAGATCTCCATTCCCGGTACTCACCGCAGCTCTTCGCTTTCCGTGCTGGTGCCTTGAGCACTTGGGGTCTTGCTTGTCCCTTAAATACCAGGCCGGTAAATGGACTTGTCAGGGAAGGTCTTGTGCCTTGACCAAACCCCTCTGAAGCCCAGGCGGACCTGCTCATGTGGACAGCTGTCAGGACATGGGCTTTGCCTTTGGGGAAATACAAGCGGCAGTAACAAATCTACAGTTACATGGTAGCTGCAAAAAACCACCAAGTTCTTGGAATTAGCCCACAGTTCCTTAGGTTTAACAATTAATTTACAATAAGAAGAGAGAGATGAAGACAGGGAGGAAGCTCTGCTGAAACAACAGACACAGTCAGTTTTGAAGCTGGAGGAGCGAAAGCATTCCTTGTGCGGGAGAGCAAATGCTGAGTAAATGCAGTGATGTCCCACAGCCAAGAAGGCTTACACATGCCCTGACAGAGAATTACAGTTCAATAATGACAACTCAAAATCGAGAGATAAGGTTCAAAATCAGCTAATGCAAGAGACAGATAAACAGGACATTTCCTCAGCATTAATTATGGCAAAGTTTTCTTTCGAGAAGAGAGGTCTGCATGATCTTTTTTTTTGCTGATGGGAAACTCTACCATGTCTTAGCCAAGAAATTTCACCTGTTGAGGATCATTTGCATCATTTCTTCCCAGACAGTCATGCTCTGCCTTGCACTCCTTTTTTCTGCTTGCATGCCCTTCTCCAGTCCTCTTTACTCTCTCTTTCTCCTTCCTCCTTGTGGTGTTTTACTAACCTTTGAGCACAATGGGGTTATGACCTAGTCCATAACAGGGACTTTCACAGACAAAGTAGTTCAAGCATGAAAAAAATGTAATAGAATAATTGTTTCAATAACCCCAGTGAACTGCAATGATGAACGCATCCCAGGTGTGCTTCCCTCCCCAAAGTGATGTAGCTCCAGTAAAGCTAGTTCACTTACTTCAGGATTAACTGACATAACTGGATAGAGCATCTCATCCATAAGACCTGCTCTCTCTCAAACCTGTGTTTGCAGTCCATTTTGTATTGAAGTGAGGTGAGAATCGACAAGGATTCTCTATTTGTACTGAAATTATTGCTTCTTGCTTAAATATGTTCCATTGTTTGCCCTTGCTGCATTTTTAATAGACAAAAATATTATGAGCGCTTGGATTTTGGCTGTGTATCGAAAAGTAGATTTCCGTAAAATAAAGAGCAGAGCTGCAGCCCCAGGAGTCACTGGGAATTTCACCCTGAGTTCTGGGGATCCATCCTGTCACCCAAGGTGTCTAGGGAGGACTGGTAGAAACAGGAAAAATCATTAGAGAGCTGGCTGTGAAGTACAGAAAAAAGAGAACTGAATATTGGGATCAAATTAATTTGAGTCAACATTGTAAATGTTCATGAAAGAAAGCAGCAGAATACAACATATTTAATATGTGGATTGTGTGCTTCTTTAGTAGTGCCTTCAGTTCAGCCGGGGTGTGAAATTTTGTTTTGAATACCTTTCTTTTAAAGACAACAGCAAACTGGAGGCATTTTAGAGAGTAACAAAAAGGACTAAGGTTTTGGAAGATTATAAAGAGAAGTTATTCTAGACAGAATCCAAAATGATCCAAGCCAAGAAAATGGAGTGGAAATACATTAATTGCCTCCATAGCCTTGTAAGGATGCTAGCAAGGATATTGGGACTGGGACACTACCTGTCAGTAAGAAGAGAAGTAATGGGATTTAGGTTAGCTATGGAGAAAGTTATGAAAACAAGAGTTATGCAATGGAGCAAGTTGCCAAGGGAGGCTGCAAAATTGCTTTCTGTGCATATATTCAAGGTTATACGTGACACCCATCAGTTAAGACAGGTTTAAGAACAACCAAATTAATCCTTCTGTAGAGGGGAGGACTGACTGACCCACTCCAGGTCTGCTCCCCACAAAAACGATCCTACATGCTATTTCAACAGACTTAATGACCTGCTTACTTTGTTGCGTAGAAAATATTAATATTCATTGCTTATTTGACATTCGCAAACTAGAGAGAAAGACTGTCTTCTCAAATATACTACCAATCTGCCCAGGTGTCTGGAGTAGAAAGCACGGCTGCAATATAATTTGGAGAAGAGAGCAAGTAAAACATAGAAAATACTAAAAGGGGGGTTGCATGATATGTCATTCATCTTGAGAGGTCATCTGTCATCAAGTAGCTTGCAGCGCAAGACTGATCTTGTCACCTACAGTGGAAAATTATTTCCATCTTTACTGAAAATACCTCATTTGGCCAAACAAGGGCAGAAAAACAAGCAGCAGCAGCAGCACACAGAACTGTTTTATATGCAGCTATGTGATTTCTGGCCCCTTCTGGCCCATCTTAGACTTTTCTGCCCCTGAGGCAATGCTCCAAAATGTTATCACTCATTTTTGCCTGAAAGGTTAGCCAATATCTGGGGCCTCACAGGTTGTTTCTCTTAAGAGGAGATGGGGTCAGTTCCTTCTTTGACACGGCCTTGTTTATTTACAAGGAAAGCAGCAATGCCTGCTTTCCTGACCATGGGAGGCTTAAACAAGAGGAGGCGTTTTCCTCCTCAAAATCCCAAGGCCATCGTCCCAGTTCAACTTGCATCCTGCCTTGGGAAGCAGTTTCCACTTATTTAATTATTGCTAAACAAAGGGTCATCCCATTGTTCCCTCATTTAATCTCAGGGTCATTCAACTGTTCCCCACATTTAATCTCAGTGGTAGTTGTCCGGCGTGCCTATCAGGCCCAGTGGTCACACAGGGATCAAGTGTTTGCTTCCCAGCAAGTTGCAAGTATAAAATTTGGGCAAGTAGAAACAGCTAAAGCTTCAGGTACCTACTTGCTTTTTCAACATTGCATGAAAAGCAAGCTATCCTCAGGAAAATTAGAACAAATCAGTATTAGGTAATAAAAGCATGGTTCAAACCATGGCTTCTGCCAGATCTTGAAAAGTAACTCTTGGGGGCACAGAAGTGTTTTCACCTACATATAGTAAAGTGCTGAAATAGCCTGCTAGCATGATCTCTGGTTCCTGTCTCAGCTCAAAAGGCTCCTCCCTGGTATTCAGTTTGAAAGATTGTGTGTCCTTCTACTTCATCCTCAGGACAGGAGGATCCATGATGCAATTGCTGAAGAGAGGCATACGTTCTTTGGTGTTTACCTACTTTAAAGGTAGGTTGTTTGCTTCAGCACGTAACACCTCCTTAGAGATATTTTCAGCAAATCAAGGGACTGGAGATCTTGCATCCTAGTGTCATGCTCCAAAGCACTTTATTACATCCCACTTTTGCTGGCAGTTCTTTGAAAAACATGTACTCCAAAAGTGCATAAAGGTGTGTATACTTGCCAAAATGCATGTATATACATGCATGCTCAAATAGCAATGCAATGCATGCTCAAATTGCAATAGCAGTGCATGCTCAAATAGCTTGCCACACATTTTTGCCAAAAACAAAGATCTTATCTTCACCATCATCTCATCACGCATCTCCTATTTTTAGTCATATTTTTATTGGAAGAATTTCTTAATGTAGTCTTGGCCCCTTTTATTAGCTTGACAATGCTTATATACCCATGATGCTTATATAGCAAGAATTAACAAAACTGGAAAGCTTGAAATTTCACAGATTAGGCTTTGCTCTAATAGATCTACGTGCCTCGTGTTGCCACAGGACTGGCTCAAAATCATGTCCAGCCTCATCACTCTACTTCAAACGTACATTGTTCAAATGCTGCAAACATGTACTATAGGATTTGTTTAAGTGTACTCAGACATATGGCCTCCGGCACTTCCATCACACACATATCACACGCTAGACTGCATTTACACTGCATGCAGGACTGGCTAAAACCAATGCGCAAAGCAGACGCAGAGCAGACACGCCTCTGCAGACTCCCCAGGATGTTCATTCATTGCTAACCTGGTGGAAAGATGTTAGCCAACTGTGCGAAACAGCATCTTTCCTTCTAGCCTTCCCAATCGAAGTCTGTGTGCCCAGGACAAGCGGCCTGCCATCAGGCACCCAGACGGCGGAGCTACAGGAAGACTTACGCGCTGGAGCCCTACGTTGGCCGGAAAGCCTCCATCACACTCCTACCACTGACTCAAGGACTGGCTCTTTGTATTATGAAAGCAACATTATTATACTGAGTACCAGAATGTGATCATCCTTGCTATGCCAGAGGGCTTTTGGCCACAGAATTCATGCTTTTGGTATATCTCTTACAATAATTGAACTTCAAGCTCTAAGAACGCTCCAGGTGACAATCTGAGGCACCATCTCCCATTAGGTCCTAAAGAAGACTATAAAGGACTGCAAGCCGCAAAACACTGCAAGGTCATGACAGCACCTGCCTCCTGCAGGACTCTGAGAGCTGGTGGTACTGATACTGCAGCTGATGCTCTCAGACATTCATATTCCAGGATCTGCTACCTTGATACCAGACTCAGTTTCCCAAGAAAGATTATCCAAGAGATTATCTTTTAATATTAACCCAGTTTCCCCCATACCCACTATGCCAATCATAGAGAAATCGTATTTCTCTGCCACTCAGATCGTTTTATTCCACTTTGGGAGTGTATCTACCAGATAAACTTACAGTATTAACATACTGCTGAGAGAAAACTTTTTAAAAGTCAGAGTAAATAACATTATTTCTATCTTGATGTCTCAGAGATATCTATTATCTTGGCCTTCTGGCTCTCTCTAAAAAAACTCCTGGCTTTGGAGCTTTGGATTTTTTCTGCCAATGTGCATCTGGTATTCTTCTCTGCATCTAATCCTCCTACTGAAAGTCACTCCGTCTTTTCCCATCCTCTGCCACCTAATTCCAAAAACCTTTTCTCAGTTTCTTCCTTTAGTGTGAAAAAAAATCGCTGTATAGTTCAAGACCTAAATACGACAGGGTATGCTACTGGGTCGCCATTACAAACCCCGTGCAACCAGTAAAAATCTTTTCTGCTTTCATAAAAAATTGCAGCCACTAGGAGAACTGGGCAGATACAAATTGCAGTGGCAGCAGGTTTACATGCCACACTCTGGACAGCTAAAACAGCTCTTGGGACACACCCCACATTCCTATCTAAGGTAGCCCCAAGCTCACATCTAAATTGAAACACCTGACAAATGTCTTTATCATGCCCAAATTCTTACTGAAGAACATTGCAAGCCTTGGATGGTGCAGGACCCCAGCATTTAACTGCAAGACACCAAAACCCTTCCCAAGAGCATCTCCCAAGAGGGCAAAGAATCACCCTGTTTCTGTTCAAATGAGGGCTTTTAGAGCTTGCTCTGCACGTGCTGCAGGTTGCTATTCCCCATTTAAATTTCAGGCTCAGTCCCCGGCAGTCTGGAGCAGATTTCTGTACGACAGCTGCTGCACGCTCTGTACGGAGTGTTGTGAAACACAGAAATACAGAAGTAGATGCACTCAAAGAAGCAGATGTTTCTTATCTGACAGTAGCTCATGTCCAGACATGCCTTGCCTGTCTCTGTCTTATAACCTGTACTGAAGTGTCCATGTTAGGTCTGTGGTGGCCCCTGGACCCGAGCAGGGTTGCATGCCTGGTGTCCAGCAGCAGGATGATGCTCTGGTTGATGCTGTCACATAAGTGACAATAATTAACAGTCCTCAGCAGGACCAGTTACCTGCGGTGCATCTCCACAGCTGTGGCTACACTGCTGCTGACTGGAGGTCTGGTCCAGTTGCCCCGGCTCATGCCCTCAGGGGGTTCGCGTCCAGCCTCAGAAGACACCGATGGCCAAACTGCCCAGCTTCACTCACATCAGCTGCCAGACATGTAGCTGGACAAAGTATTTCAGAGAGCTCCAACTAATGTAAAATAACTCTCTAGTTTGAAGCCCTCATTCTCCTTTTATTTATTACCGGAGAGTATTGGAAGTAACTCTAATGCAAGTATATGTACAACCAAGGAGGAAATCAAGCCATTAGAGCACAAATGTGTGCTGCTCAGGTCCATGTCTAAAAATACAGTCCTGAATTTTAAAACCACTGAGTCCTTAGCAGCTGCCACTGCAATCACCAAATGCTAGGATTTCTGTAAAGAATAGTGGGGGTAAAACACTAACAGCACTTAGGACAGCAGCTGTACTAGTAGCATCGGGATGAAGAACGCTCGCCTCCTGTCTCCGACTAGGAGAGCGTCACCCTTTCTTTTGCAGTTCCTATCATTTCTTCCTTCCTTTTGTTCTTTCAGTGACATCTAGTAATGGCATTCCACTAAAAACCTTTCTACAAACCCTAATTTCTGGGAGTGTGTTGAGTTGGGAGTGTGCTGAAAAAGGGAGCTCTTTATCCCATTCCCTGAGCGCACGTGTGTCACAGGCTGCTATGGCTGCAGTCCTGCTCTCCTCATGATGGATGCTTGCTAACGGCAATGGGCTGTGTGAAACGGATAGCATGGATGTGACTGGCAAAGACCCTTCTTCTCAGACCCTCCTCTGCATATCAAAAAGGTGCTTAAGGGATTACAATAAAGACTCTTCCAAGTGTCAGAAAAAGAGAAAGGAGCCATTAAGTTGGGTTTTTTTTTTCCCCTGCATACAATCTTCAGGAAAATGCTTTAAAAAAGAAGTTGAAACATTTTAAGGGAAAAAAGTATCCTTCCTGGGATATTAAACCTCCAGTGGTTTAAAAGAGACAAACAGCCAAAATTGTATTTCAGTGCCTTTACTTCTGTAATACAATGATCAGGCAGCTATAACTTACCATGTTAGCTATTTCTCAATGTACTTTTCCACGTGGAATCTGAGGGCCTCTTTCCAGTAGGAAATGGTATCATCATGCTAATACAGTTTCACTGACATAAGCCTCTAAAGGAGATATAAGGGACTGAACAAACTGGTTACTTGGTTCTGATGCTGTCCCAAGGGCACTGCCCTGATGAAAGCTGCATTTTATACCAAGAGTTCCACTACCAATAGGAAATTTGGGCAAATTCCCAACTGTTTGCTTGGGATTCCTACAGAAACATTCTCATGATCTCTTGTGGACCAAGATGAGACTTTGCTGTCAGTTAAGTAGTGATTCATAAATGTTACTGCTTATTATGTTTCTGTATGATACATAAATCCCTTACAATTTCACCGACCCTAGAGAATGGTCTTCTCCTGTCTGTAGTACTTCTGTCAGAGCAAAGTAGTAAGAGTCAGAGCAGAAGCTAGTTGGGATATTTCATTGGATTTTTTTTAAATGGCAAAAGGCCTTTTTACATTAAAATATAAAACTTTATCAAAAAAGTCAAAATTCCTGACAAGCCTTCCATGGAAACTTAAGCAGTTCATTTGTTCTGTCTCCAGTATTTGGCTTCTGGGTTTCTTTCACTCTCCTCCTCCATTTTTGCCTTTTGAAAAAGAGGGAAACACTCACTTTCTGCATGTCGGGACAGTGTCGACATGACAGTGCTTCTGTACAGATAAAATGTGTAGGGGACGTGTCCCAGAGGGATAGTCCAAATTTCAATGCCTGCTTGGAAAGCACTTTAATCGCCTGTGATACAGAAGTGAGATACCACTTCTGCTAACGCCAGTGCTGGCCAGAAGTACTTTTCAACCTGCTAATAATGAGCATCGGTGTAAAAGTACAGAGATGCCTGATTGCTAGCTGAGTAAATGATACGATGCAGCTGTCTCTGAAAGGTGATGAAAGGGAAGAGCTGTCTATTCTTTGCATGCTTTTTTCTCATTCTCCAGCACTTGAAAAAACTGGCCTGGAAATAATAATACTTCCTGGTGTCACAGCCTGGGACGCTGACGAAAGTCAGAGGCGAGGAGATGTCTTCCCCCCGCCAGGCCCCTTGTCTTGTTAACAGAGGAAAGGTCTGTTCCAGACCCAATTCAAAGTATTTATTTAATTACTGTATTTCTTTCAGATCGGACAAGCTGACTTCTAAGACATACTGACTAACGTTTTCAGAAAGAAAAGAGCCTTGCCTTGCCAGACTGTGTCTGTTGTGTTGGCGCTCACTCAGCGAGGAAGAAGAACGGTAAAGGGCTGGAGTCGCATTAGAGAACGTCCTCTCAGGGCAGCTTTCTGCGATGGCTTTGAACTCGCTCATCATTATTTTATGCACCCAATCTTCTTTCTGCTTGTAGAAGGGAGGAAGCAAAACACACGAGACTTGCCTTTAGGATTTTTAATCAAAGCTGCAACTGTCCTGATTGCAGCAGTGGATTTTCGAGCTCTGAAGCAAGTGGGTAAATTAAAATCCCATGTTCCTGTGGGCTATGAACGGAGTTGCTTGAAACACTCTCTAATGAGCAGAGCCCGCTCCCACTGTCAGGACAGGGATGCTCAGCCCATGTCACGTGTAGGGACAGACGGAGACTCGGGCTGCGGGCACCGACTCGCAAGCGGAACATGGTCTCCCTCCCGCGCGGCGCAGGACCTTCAAGTCCTTAGGAATTTTCCAGCGGGCTCCCATCAGGTCCGCCTAGGCAGGACTGAGTACCAGGGAAACCAGCAAGGCACGCGGCAGAGCAGGCAAAGGGCCGGTCATGTCGAGAAGCCCCTTCCCAGCACACATCACGGCTCCCCAAAAAGCCAAAAAAAAGCACAGACGCATCTGCTCTCCCGAAACACTGGGTACCAAAGTCAGGGTGAAAACGGGATGAATCACGGAGAGGCTTTCCAGCCAGGTTCATAGCTTTTCTAAACCCCCAACCCACAATACTGCACTGACCACACGGCCAAGTTCAGAAGGTTTTTCCCCTCCTCGCTCCCCTTTCGCCGGGCTGTTACCCGCAGTCGCTGCGTTTGCAGGACCAGATTTCCAGCCAGGAGCTGCGCACCGGCTGCCCGGTGGCTGTGACCCCCCGGGGGCGGCCACCCCGGCCCGGGCACCCGGCGCACACGAGCCCGCTGTGACCCCCCGGGGGCGGCCACCCCGGCCCGGGCACCCGGCGCACACGAGCCCGCTGTGACCCCCCGGGGGCGGCCACCCCGGCCCGGGCACCCGGCGCACACGAGCCCGCTGTGACCCCCCGGGGGCGGCCACCCCGGCCCGGGCACCCGGCGCACACGAGCCCGCTGTGACCCCCCGGGGGCGGCCACCCCGGCCCGGGCACCCGGCGCACACGAGCCGCCAGCGGCGGGGCCGGGGCCGCCCGGGCGGCAGGTTTGGGGCTGCGGGCGGGGCGGCGGCAGCCCCCGACGGGAGGGGGGAGGCGAGGGCGCATCCCGCACCCCCGGGAGGGGGCTGCCCCCTCCCCCCATTTGTTTGCTATAGGTGGCGGAAAGATCACGCCGTCATTAAAAGCACATCCCCTCCTTTGTGCCGGCGCCGGGAGCAGACGGCGAGAGGGGAAGAGGCGCCGAGCCCGCTGCCCGCCGCCGCTGCCCGCGCTGCCGCTATGGGGGTCGCCGCGCCCGGCGGCCGCCCGCCCGCCCCGCCGGGGCCCGGCCGCTGAGCGCCCCCGGCCCGGGGCTGCCCCGCCGGCGGCGGCGATGCTCGCGGTGAGTCGCTCGCCTCGAGGGGGCTGGGCGGGGGCGCGGGGCGCCGTCGGGGCTGCCGCGGAGGCGGTCGCGCCCCCGCGGGCCATGGGCGGCCGCCGGCACGGGCGCCTGCCGCCCCGCGCGCGCGGAGCCCCGCGCAGGGGCCGCTCACCGTGTCCGTGCTGTCGCCCCCCTCCCCCCCGCGCAGGTGCCCGCCCGCCCGTGCCCCGGCGCCCGCGGGAGCGCGGCGCAGCTCCCGCCGCCCTGAGCCGCGGCGCCGCCGAGCCGGACATGCCGTGAGTACCACGCACCGCGGGGGCGGGCGTTGCATGCGCGGCGCCGGGGCGGCTGCGCCCTCCCGCCGCTGCGCGGGCGCGGGGGAGCAGCGCGGAGCGACACGTCGCGTTCCACACACGCGCGCGGGGAGCAGCAGCGCGAGCGGCGACCTCCGCCCTGCACTGCTGGGAGCAGGCTGTCACCAGGGGAGCAGCCACGGCACCGCACGGACCTTCCGGAAAATAAACCACGGCGTGCTGAAAACCCATTAATGCTTCTTGCATGTGTTTCACTTTCACCCACTTACACGTTCACTTAATTTCGCCTTTTTTCGGTCCCACTCCCGGTGCGCACCCACCCGCGGCGCGGCCGAGCAGGCGGCAGCGGCGCCCCGGCCGCGCTTCAGAAACCACCGCTGTGATCTCGGGCTTCACCCCCCTCCCGGGCAGCGGCGGCGCGGCCCCCCTGCGCGGCGCGCGGTGCTGCTGCGCGGGGCGCGGAGCTGCTGCGCGGCGCTACCCGCGCGGGCGGCGCGCGCCCCCTGGCGGCGGCGGCGGGGGGGCGGGGCGGGGAGGGAGGCGCAGCCAATCGCGGCCGCGGGCCCCGCGTCAAGGCGCCGCGGGGGAACGCGGGCACGGCTCTGATTGGCCGCGCCGCCGCGCACGGGCGAGTCACGTGGCGCGGCGCGGCGCGGCCCAGGGGCAGGCGCGCCCGCGGAGCCGCTGCGCGAGGCGCGGCGGGGGCGGGGGCGGGGGCGGGGGCGGGGCGGAGGAGGAGGCTTCCCGCAGCGCGCGGCGCGGCGCGGGGGCGGTCGGAGGGGCGGGGCCGGGGCTGGCCTCGCCTATGGGCGTGGCGCGGGGCTTGCTGGACGTGGCGGCGGGCCAATGGGGCGGCGGGGCGTGGTCGGGCCGTGCGCGGCAGCGGCGGCGGGCGGCGGCGGGGCGCAGTGCGTGGGGCGCAGCGGCGCGGAGCGCAGCGGGGCGCCGCGGCCGCCTCCCTGGCTGCGTGGGGCGGTCGCTCACCCGCGCCCTCCCTTTGTGCTTGTCTCTCCCCGCCGCCATGCCGCGCCGCGCCGCGCCCGCTCCGCTGTGGCCCGGCGGCCTCCGCCCGCGCCGCTGAAGCAGCAGCAGCAGCAGCAGCAGCAGCAGGAGGAGGAGGAGGAAGCCGCGAGGAGCCGGAGGGGGCGGCCCGCCCGCCGCCCCATGCCGCGGCCCCGTCCCGCCGCCCGCCCGCCTGCGCCCTGCATGGACGGGCATGGGGAGCGCAGCGCCCTCCCGCGCCGCCGGGGCTGAGCCGCCGCCGCGCCGCCGCCCGCCGCCCGCCGCCCTCGGCCTGCTCGCCGCCCTGGGGCTGCTGCTGCGCGCAGGTAGGGCCCGCTCCGCGCCGCGCCGCGCGGCGGGGGCGGCGTTTCCCTCGCCCCTTCCCTCTTTGCTCTTCGCCGCCGCTGGGGAGCGGGGCGGGGCGGGGCGGGAGGTGCCGCCGGCGCGTGTCTGCGCGTCGGGCAGAAACGCCGGGTCGGGTCGGGTCGGGTCCGGTCCTGGGGGGCGGTTCCTCGGCGGCCCAAGCGCTTCCCAGCGCCTGAGTCTGGCGCAGCAGGGCGTCTGCTGAGCGGCTGCGGGGCCGGGTCGGCCGAGCTCGGCACGGTTTCCCCCGGTGGCACCCGCAGACCGCGATCCCGCGGGGAGCAGCGGGACGGGACGGGACGGGACGGGACGGGCCCCCCGGGTTGGGGGGCGCGGGGCCGCGGACCTGCCGCGCTGCTCGGTGGCTTCCCGTGCCCCCCCGGGCTCGCCCCCGTGTGGTTCACGCACCGCTGCAGATCGTACCCTGAAGCACAGTGAAAGTTCCTGGTGCTTTGAAAATCGGGCTCTGAGCCGACTTGGCCTGTCGCAGTTTGCTCGGTATACTTCGTCTCCGTTCGTGACCATGTAAACACAGGTCGTCCCCCCCCCCCCCCCCCGCCTTTTTTCCCCTTTTGCAAAGCTGCATGTCACTTGCGCAAAGATCAAGCGCGAAGCTCACTGCTTACTCGTACCCTTCGTGGTCGCGCTTGGCTGTAGGTGAGGGACTTTCTCCTTCTACCCTGTGTGTCTTGCGATTTTGACAGGAGACGTGCCTCGTTGCCATTGCAAATTCATGGATCGGGTATTCTGGGTGCGTCGTGTGAGCGGGTATACAGGCAGCTCAGCGAGGGATAACCAGAGAAATTGCTGATCTCCTCTCATCACTCCATGAATTGCAAAAAACAGCCACATTTAAAAATTTAAAGTCCTACAATACTTCAGTCCTTTTTCACTCCCCATGTCTCTGAAGTTTAGGAATGTCGTAATTGGGCTGTTAAGACCACACTGAGGCCAATCCTACCTTACTTCGAGGTCAGGAAAAAAGTGGGAGACAGTGTAGAAGGAGGGATTTTAGGGGAGGGAACAGACTATTTGTAAAACACATTGTATTTTCCTTTTCCCTTTGTTCACACTTCTCCCATGTACTTTTCTAAGTATTTTTTGTTGTTCTTTATTTTATGACCATTTGAAATCATAAACGAATGTATACACAGCTGAATTTTATAGGTCATAAAAGGAACAAATAGGCACAGCATGTCTTTAGTGCACAGTTCTTGCTGCTGGACAACTCTTGCGTGAAGCCTTGCACGCAGTCTCTGTGCCGTTCCATGTGCTGTGATGGCCATCTTCAGCTCTTCGCCTGGGAGGAAACCTCATTTATCGTTTGACTGATGTCCTCCTTGTTTTAACCCCTGTGCAATGTGTGCGTCTGCGTTGCCGTTAGTGCAGCGTGCAGCCCTGTTCTGTTTTATCTCTGCCCCTGGTGAGTTGCTCTGTGTAAAAGCTGCACTCAGAAGCCTGGTGCGAACCGCCACGAGAAGCTGGAAGGACTTCAGGTCGTGACAGCGAAGGCTGTGAAAGGGAGGGCTGTAAAAATGCCGGTTTGCTTGCTGGGATGGTAATTACATTTTCTTTGCGGAAATCAGGTGACCTGATAGGGTGCAACTGGCTTGTTCATGTAAACTGAACTGTGTACCTGTTACTTAAGTCTCATGAGTACTTCAGGTTTTGATTGCGAGAGGTTTTTTTCCACCCCTTGTCTCATTATTTTCCGTAGGCTGTAAGAGGTGCTGCTGCAGTGTTTAGATTCCCTAGCTGGCAACCTGAGCTTCCAACAGCTGTGGTTTTCTTGCTATTTAATCACAGAAAGCAAGCAGTGAAGCTTAAGCTATAGCAGTGCCAGGGAAGCAAAGCAAACTGAGTTTACGGCCTGTTCTCCTCTTCCCCCTCCCTCCCCCTTTTCTCCTGCTTTCTTGAAGAGGAGCTCTGATCCCTGCTTCATTCAGTTTGTTTCTGTCGAAACCTGTATCGCTTGCCTTCTTTTTCACATCCTTCTCAGGAACAGGATTCAGAAACCTGTCACGTAAAGCACTGAGAGACTAAATAGAGACTTGCCTATTGACTAAGTGATTAACTTAAGCACAGAATTGCATCATCATCTTGATATCATCTGGAAAAGAAATGCTGGGCTCATGCTTGGCAGGAGTTAATGCTCTTAATCCATTACTTGCTATTGTCTAGATGGAAATTAAGTCATGCTTGGGTCATCTCGGCCTTTGAGAGAGGCTGTCTGTGTTGCTATCTGCCACCCTCCCAGCCCCATTTTCTCCACTGTAGAACATTTCCCCAAGTTGTTTTTTGCAGTACCCGTGGGCAGGGAAGGGGGGGTATATGGATTGCAATCCAAGAGGTTTGCTCGATTTCTGTCTGCCTTCTGTTTTACGCATAGGTGACTGCCAGCTGCAAGCACACTGTCGAATCCAGAAGTGCACCACAGACTTTGTGTCCTTAACTTCACATCTAAACCCTGCTCTCGATGGCTTTGACTTGGAGTTCTGCAAAGCCCTGAGGGCATACTCCGCCTGCACCTACCGCAACTCCAAAGTATGCCGGGGAGACCTCGTCTACCACTCTGCGGTGCTCGGCATCAGCGACCTCATGGGCCAGAGAAACTGCTCCAAGGATGGACCCACATCCTCCACCAACCCTGAGGTGACCCATGATCCCTGCCACTACAGTGGCCACGCAGGAGCCAGGGACCACCAGGGAGGGGAGCAGACTGCTCCTCCTACTTACCTGTTTTGTGGCTTGTTTGGTGATCCTCATCTGAGGACTTTTAAGGATCACTTCCAGACGTGCAAAGTGGAAGGGGCTTGGCCTCTCATAGACAATAACTACTTATCAGTGCAAGTGACGAATGTGCCTGTGGTCCCAGGATCCAGTGCTACTGCTACAAATAAGGTATGGATTGCTCTTAAACGCTGTGTACATGTACAGAAGTGGAAGGCTGAGACTGTAGAGTAAGCCACTTAACCATTACGAGTTAAGGGGTTGCAATAGGTTGAGAATGTTTCAGGCAGTAGTTTGAGAAAGTAAAATTGCTGGGCTTCTATTTTGTGAAATTGCTTCTTTGCTGATTTTCTTGGGAACAAAAAAAACCCCCTCAAAACAGCTCTTTCTCCCCCACCCCCCAACCCACCCAGAAATATCACCACAAAAACATTTAAGGAGACTAAACTGATGCCTTAAAACAAGCATCAGCTTGCAGCATCTGTGACTGCCCCCGCACTAAGCAGAAATCATAGGGTCCTAGGGTAAGAGCAAGGAAAGAGTGAGGATCTTTGCTTTCCATTAATTCTCTAAACTGTACAGCTGTAACAGTTGAAACCAAAAAAAACACTGACAGAGTGGAACAACAGATTAGCCAGGCACTGAGGGTTCAGAGGAGAGACAAGGGGGAGAATTGCAGAGAATTGAGAGGAGATAGCCCCAAAAATGGGGGGGGGGGGGGGGGGGGGAGGGAGGGACAGGGGACGAGACACATGGGTGCCACATGGCTGTTGGAGGGTGTTAGTGCCCTGACTCTACAAAGGAAGCAGCAGCCTGAAAATCCTACTGACAGTATATGACCCTCTGCAGACAGGCAAGACTTAAGATTGCTGTCTTCCCAACCACTTCAAGTGGCTATGGAAGAAATGCATGCTCTAGTATTAAGAGCATATGCCCTTTCTTTAAGAAAAGTACTTGGCTTTTACTTAGCAGGTGTCCTTATAGGAAGAGAATGAGGAGGTATAAGGTCTGGGTCTGGCTGAAATGCCCTTAGATTTACACCAGAAGCCAGGGGAGAAAAATACTTCTTACGTTTTCAGGCACCTTTTTATCATAAAATGAAATGACTCAAACATACGCGTGAAGCTGGTGCTGTCCCTCTCCCCTTTTTTTTTTTTAGATAAAGTGGCCAGTTGTAGCAGTGTAGGTAACTGTTGCAGGATGAGCCTACTTGGGGTATGCTACAATGTTTCCAGACCATCAGCACTGGAAACTTCTGGCTGTATTGCTACACATGGAAATAGGTTAGAGCCTACACAACTACCATGGAGATAGCTGTGCTACTGCACGTACTAATAATGTGACTCAGTCTTGCTATTTATTACGTGCAACCTTGCTGAATACTGAGATGCTGTCTAATGCTGATGCTTATATGGGTGAGAGAACACTTTCTGCTTGGGTAATAAATCAAAATTTTTCAATTTGCAGGAGACCGAAGGTTGGATTGATGTATCAGTGACAACCAAAATCCCCTTGTCTTAGCTTGTGCTCGTGCCAAACACAGTGCCTAAATGAGCTTGGAGGGAGTATAAAATGAGGGAATGAAGCTATCCTAAATAAGCTTTGCAAAAGAGACTTGAGTCTCTTGAGGAGAAAAAAAAAGCCACTGGAGCAGATTTCTCAAGACTCTTAAATAAGGAATACAAAAGAAACTTACATTGCGTAATCTCTAAAAGAGTTTAGCAAAACTGAGGATAAAAACTTTTTGAGTAGTCCTTGTTTCCTTGTTCCTGATAGTACTGGAGGAAAAAGCATGGAGAGTCTTTTTGTGCACAAATTGCATGGGTGGCCAAGGTGTGATGGTAGCAGTAGATAGGTGGTCTTATCTTTAACTGGCCATAGTCTAAAAATGATTGACTACAGTTGCATATTATGCAGGAGTGTATATTCTCAAACTGATAACTAAGAGGATTTGAGGAGGTAAATGTCTGTACATACTGGAGGGAAAAATGTTTTTAAGGGACTACCTTTCATCTTTATTTCTAACTCTGCTTCTAATCCCAATGCAGTTTTTTTGTCTTCTCTGATTGGCCTTCTGGAAAAAGCAGGAACACTTTTTTTGCTTTTGCGATACTGGTGTTAGATTTTACACCCCTGCAGTTGCACAAGTACAGTTAAGTGTGCAGAAGCAATTAAATGAAGTAAGATGTAAGCTTTAGGACTTTAGAAATCTCTAGCACCAGTATCTGTTAAATGCATACAGTACTTGAGTGTTTTCTTTCTTGGCAGGTAATCAAACTTTTATCAGCACACCTCTTTGTGGGAATGAAGGTTGTGTTTTGCATGCACAAGTAATTTTTCAAGATAAGTTTTAATATCTCTTATGCATCCTTTTGATTTCTTTATGGAACAGGCTGCTATAAAATGTACAGAAAAAGGCTATTAAACTACACTGCCACTGCTGGATTGATTTGTGTAACCTTTTTTATCCTACAAGTGTTCCATCTTGATTGTGATGGTGCTGCTGGATTTGCTTACATTATTTTGGGCATAGGCTAGCTTAAGATATGGCTTAAAGAAAATAATTTCAGTGGTTTTCTTTATCTAGGCAGGTTTTTTTTCCTAACTTAGAGCATGCAAGTAAGCTACCTACCTTCTCAGTGAGAAACTTTTCAGAACCTTATGCATCATCAGTCCTGCTGGTTTTTTTCACTGCAAATGTTTGAGATAGATGTTTAATTTTAATGGGATATAATAACAAAGGTTTGTGTTGAACCTGAGTTGTGGAGAAGCCAAAGCAAATATCAAATTGCTAACTGTCCTGCTTAATCTTCTCTAAAGCAGACCTAATAAAAGCAATGACCAAAAGTGTGGAAGCTTTCATTTATTTTGAATGCCCTTTTTTAGGGGAAGTGATTTAAGCAGTTGTAGGAACAGAATATTGAATCTATACCCCACATGCAGCGATCCAACTTCTCCTGACTTCTGAAATGGCTGTTTCAAGGGGCATATCATCACTTAGCCTTGTAGGTGGTTTTTACCTTCCAATTTATGGTACCTTACTGGTGTTCAGAGTGACTTTTAAGGGAATCAACAATGAAGGGAGCATTCTGTGTAAAATAAAGTTGTCTTGTCACTCCAAAACCCATATGACTTGAATAACCCCAATAGTCTGAGGGCTATCCAGCAAGTTTGTAAAGGACAAGAGAATGTCAGGAGGTTTTTAACAAGAATATGAAGAATGAAAGTATGTTTTTCTGCCTTCAGTACACACCCGGCAGGAAAGAACGGAAAGCAGGAAAACTCTTCCTTTAATTCCTTAATTGGAAAGGTATGTCGTCCTGTGGGAGATGTATATTCATTCACAAAGTGCTCTTGGCAATTTGTTTGTAGGTGTTTTGCATATTTGTGATGCCAATAGTAAGGACATCTGTTTCTTCAGAGTGAACAAAGCTATTGTGTATTCTGTGGTCTAGTTGAAACTTGCAGCTCCGCTTTCTTCTGAGCCTGTTTGATCTGTTTATGCCCCTTGGCATAGGATCCCAGGGCCTTTCAGATGGAGAATGAAGGATCACCAAGTAGCTGGGAAACTGATTTTCTGTATGAGCTTTGTGCAGGTCGCTGGCATTTTTCATCTGATTTCTGCAACTACGGAAGTAGAGCTTCCCAGGCTCCTGGGGATCTCCTGAGCATAAATGGCTATTTCAAGGGGCTGTGGAGGGAGTAGGTAGGAAGCATATCATATAATGCCTTAAATAGGACTTTTTCTTGTTTTATCGTGGGCTTTATTTGGAGAGGAACAAAATCTTTGTTGTCTTTGACCAGTGTGACAGGTGTTCTGGGTATCTCTAGCACAGTTATCCCCGAGTAGCAAATGAGGCAGAGGTGCCTGCACTTCTCTATGGAAAACTTTCCTTCTTGTTTGCGGTGATCAGAGATGAACAAGGAGCTTTTCCTATCCAGGTGTTTTGTAGTGAATAGCTTGAGGGTGAGACATGGAGAATGGATGCAGGGAGGGCAGAGAAAGAAAAACAAACAGGCAGTGGAAAACCCAGAGCTTTTACTGTAGTGGGTTTACTGGGCATAAAGCTTTCAATCTGGGAATAGACTGCATTAGCAGTGTAATGAAACATTGGGTAAGTGCTCTTTTTCCCAGAGTCGAAACATTTAGGTATCTCTTTTGCAGTCTGGTTTCTATTTTTGCAAGAGGAAGTCATTGGACTGAACGCTCTGTACTTACTTTCCTTTAAATAATTAATATTAAAACAGTCGTCTTCCAGTCACTGTTCAGTTGTGCTTCTGAGTGGGAGCGTCAGATCACTGACCACGTGTGATTAATTTTCTCATCCTTACAGGCTTCCTGCCAAGATAAAGAAGAACTTTAGCTTTTTTCCTCAGAGGAGGTACATACTGCCTTTTTGTTGAAGGACTTCTGTCAAAAGCCACATCGTTCATGAGGTGGAGCGGATAACACATCTCATTGACTTACAAAGCAGTGTTTTGTTATTGTTACTGAAGAGCGAGGAAGATTGCAAGCAGAAGGGGAGAATGAAGGACCCAGGGTCCTTCAGTCTGTGCAAGTTAGTGCTGTGCTTGGGCTTACAGCTGGGCAAAAACTGGTTCAGCAGGTAGCTGCGGATAGCGTGAAAATGTAGGTGCCACAGCACTTTCTGTGCATTTGAGATGTTTCTAAAAGACTGAGGCTTGCCAGTGCTTTTAAGACAAGGGCTCTGTTCTTCATATCAAAAGCCACCCGTCTGTGCCTGATGAGCAAGATGGCCTGTGGTTGACTCTCTAGACAGCAAGTCATTGACTCTTCCCTGGGAGCAGTGTTGGCCCTGGAGTTAGGGCAGACTCAAACCTCTGCTCATGGTTAAACATGAAAGGTTTTGTCTTAGGATCTCTTCAATATATTTCAACTTTAAAATCTGTCTCTGTTGATGTGTTTTATCTATTTTATATTTTTATATAAAATATATATATATTTTGATCACTCGTCTTCATGAAAAGATGAGGGTGGGAGAAATAACATGCTTATGAAAGAACTCAGAGTGGTCAGGGACCAACTGGTACCTAAAACTTAATTGGAAGTTCTTAATTATCTTTTGGTCATGGCCAACTGGTGACTAGTTCATAGCATGCTGAAAACAAGTAGACTTTTTTGTTAGGAATAAAATCGAGTGATATAGAAGCTCTGGAGAAAGGGACCTTGGCACTATCCTGGCTGGAAGACAGGAGGTGAATGTAATCTTGAGGCTGGCTTCTTGGGCAGAGGCTGAAGCGGAAGAAACCATCTGCCAGGAGCTCTGTTTTCTCTATTAGTGGGATTCTTGTATATTACACAAAAGATGCAAATAAGCTCTCTTTGGGTTTTGTGTTTGTTTTTGGAACTCTGACCTACCTAAACTGAAGGTCTGCATTTCTCCCAGATGTGACCTCTTAGGTCTTTGGCCTCTGCTCTGTGCTTTTGCCTTTAGCACTTTCACAGCAATCTCCTCCTCCGTAAAGAAAGCTTGTTTAATTCTGTTATGGGCACATCGCGCGTGTGCAGAGCCACCCTCGGTCATACCGATGTGCTGTGTTGGTTTGGACAGGCTCATAAGAACAGCAGGACAGACAGCAAAAATACCACAGTTTTCCTGGGCACAGGCGATTTACTGCCTTTGGTGATTTGCCAGCTTCATCAATGTAAAGGTAAACAGTCCTGTTTCCTGGTGTTCAGGACAGCACGGCCTTACTAGAGGTTGTTTTCTAGGACAAGCTATGGCAATTTATCAGGTGCTAAACTGTCCTTCTTTCTGTGTTTCTGGGACTGCTGGAGAACTGTTGCTAGAGTTTTGGTGTCTTGAACCCCTTTGTTTTGGGAGCGGGAGAGGAGGAGAGAGTGTGCACACATATGTCTCAGCAGTATCTGACTGTCTTCATAGCCCTGGGGGCTTCTTGGGAGCAGAAGGGAGGAGAATAAAGTAGTGGATAGAGATGGTGTGTTTTTCTCAGAAGTGGAGATGTGAGTTAAATGTCAATGTTGTACATTAAACAGGCTCTACCTGCCTGTTAGTATGTATGCTTTACAAAGTCACTGCAGGGGAGAAGAGCCCTTCTCCTCCTTGGATTGTCCACCAGGAAAAAGAAGACGGAATATTTTAGCTACTGTTCCCATTGATTAAAGTACATTTAACTCTGATCAAGTTCTGGGTAGTTTTGAAATTAATCAATAGTAGATGCTAGATGCTTCTAGAGTTATTTATGAATGGTGACCTTCTCGCTCAGCCACATCTGAGAAATGCTTTCCTGAGTGATCTTGGGTTTCTTTTTGGAAATCTTCTTACTCCTCCTTTCAAATTGTCTTCCCCATTACTTCTCTGTTCTGTGTGGGATTCCCACACCTTCCCTTCCCTTTTTCTCCCCTGGCATAATATGGTAACATGACAGGGTGAAAGGTAGGATGGTTCTGTAAGTGACCAGTGGGCTGAAGAGGGGTTGGTGTATTTAGTTTTGTAATGCCCCCAGCAACTCTTGCTTCTGAGAGCTTGGCCCCAGCAACATCACTGAGGCAGTCTCCTCTAAATCTCTTTTTTGTCCAAACAGCTTGTTCCCAGTACCCCTTCCAACGTGCCTGAAAGGAGCAAAATGTCTTTCAGGCATATACTTCTAGCTTCTGTTCTTAAGCTGTGTTTACTTTAGCAAGTAGTGCACTGCAAAAGGGTGGATGTGTGCAGTGAAACAGTTTGTGCTGAGAATTGTGTGTCTGCATATAGGTATTACAGGGGAAGAGCTGTGGATGAGCTGTGATGCTGTCTGATGGACTGAGTGGTCATTAGCATTTGGAGCACATCTTTTGGTTTTGTTTCATCCAAAAAGACCTGCTATGCATATAAAAAAGAACTACCATGTGGTGTAGCTTTAAATGAGGCTGAATGAATCCATATTTTCAAATGAATTCTTATGGTTTTCCTTTATTAAATCTCTACTTCCACCCTTCAGCATTGCTTTATTATTCAAGTGGTGTCCTCTGGGTGGTACTTAGTTTCCAAGATAAACTTTCTACACGCTTCGCGCCTAGTGCAGGTCTCTGGAAAGGGAAGCTGTGAAAATTTCAGTTAGAGATTGGGAGGTCGGTTAATACATGATGCTTTCAACTTTCCTGTATATATGAACTGCAAAAGCTTTTTGATGGACTTCTAGAAATTTTATGCGTGCTATGCAGTTGTCTACCTATGGACTTTTAATAGCTGCCTCTCACAGATCACTTAAGCCATTCACAGGCCTCCCACGCATCTTTTAAGACCACTGGTCTGATATCGTAACACCTCTTGCTTCTATTCTCCAGTGCTTGATGAAATCACTATTAAACCATCAGGGCTGTGTTTCTCTTCAAACATGATCCTTCCCCATCTTTTCCCATAGATTGAAATGGCGCATAATGAAAGCATCTGAATGCTTTCTCCTGACGCCAGTAGGGAATGCGCTTTAAACTGCAGACCTATACTGAAGGTAGAACGTAAACAGCAAAGTGTTTTTTCTGCTGCATCAGAGTGCCCTCTCAGCAACCTGCCTGTCCTGCTGTACCTTGCTCAGATGTCCAGGGATGTCACTAGATAGGCCCGTGATATGATCTCTGCTACTTCCATGCTGCCCTCCGTTAGCCACAGAAATGCTCAGTGGCAAAATCTTGTGTCATAAGAAACATTGTAGGGGCTGTCTTTCAATGTGCATATCCACTTTCTGAGTATGCAGTTTACAGTTGTTAAGTACTTGCGTAAACTCCTTGTTACGATCGATGTTCCCTGCCTCTCTAACTAGCTATTCTTGTTATGTACCTGAATGCTGACTGTAACTTCTCCAAGGCAGGTGTTGTGGTCTTATATGCTGGGAATAGTAGTTGGGAAAGAGGGGGTGGTTCTGTGAATTTTAGTAGTGCCGTGAGACTTCAGTGGTGTTGAGGTGGGTTCTGCATGAGCGCATGGTGAAGCAGGCCCTCACCTCACCACAACCCCGTCAAGGCAAACATAGGGGGAGGGAGGTGGGCCTGAGGGCTATCCTGCTATAATTGTGAGTGAAACTGGGCAAGATCAAAATCTTTCCAAACCTAATAGAAACCTTCTTTCCTTCTGTGTTTAAAGTCAGATTTTTCCAGATTAATTGCCTGTTCAGTAAGTAGTGTTACCTTCTTGCATGTGGTGCCATCATGCTTGTGTTTTCTAAGTCCGAAGTCTGGCCTAATTTTAGGCAGGCTTTGTCTGAACTCTCTCTTCAGGAATTTTACCTGTAGTAGGTGTAGAAGGCTTGCATTCTAGGTATGGCAGTTGGATTTGTGTCTTATGGTTGTGGGTGGGCTAGACTTCAAGGAAAGAAATATTAAAAATCTATGAGTAGAGCCAGAGTAGCTTGGGCACAGAGGAGAAAGGAACGTTTAACAAAGGCATTGATGTTTTAAATGGACAGCAGTACTGTCCATCAATAATAGATGGAGTGGTACAGTGCAAATGTGCCAAACTGAGTTATGGCTTACTTGTTCAAACTAATCCATCTATTGCAATAATGATGGTATGTGTAAAGTCACCTTTTCAGAGACTTTCTACAAGTTGACAAGGAGAGAATGCATGTGTGGGTTTGTATAATCAAAACTGGATTTGTTTATGTAACTCTGAATGGGTTTTCCTTTCTTCTGCTCTTTTCCCCTGCCTGCTCCTTCCTTCCCTAGTGCAGTTTCATGAAGGGGGAAATGGAAACAGAAGCAGGGACCGGTGAACTGCTGGGATGTGATCAAGGTCACAAGGCCCTGTAAGAAGAAAACTGTATTCACAACCTTATAGTAGTTCAAAGCAGATAAAGGCTTTCAGAGTATATTTGGAGTAATAGTCTGTGTGTGTTCTATATGGCTGATAGATGAAATAATACAGTTACAATCTATGAAGTAAAGTAATAAAATACTTAATGCAGACTGGGGAACCAACTGTGTTACGGTGAAGGGTTCTCCCCCCCCCCAAAAAAAAAAAAAAAAAAGTAGTAACAAGAAATACTAATTCGGCAGAGTTGTAAGTGCTTTCTTTTACAATAGCTACTCACCAAAGTTTTTCCAGAGAGGTTGATCAAGTGTTTCTCTCTTTCCCTGTGTGCAGCTTGCTCTTGGAAATAGCAAGACTTACTGAAACCTGCTGTTGGAGTCACTAATCTAAGCACGTTTGGGTTCCTATGGGAATGAGAACTCGTCAGTTGTTTTCTGATTGATGGTACAGCTGCAAAATTGAAAATGTTTAATTTCTTGCATTGAAAAATGCACTCCTCATGCTTGAGAACAGCATATTAAGTCCCTTGACTCTTGTGGCACTTTTTAGCTATCAGTACTTGAGCATATACTTATAGGCTGATAACAGGAAAGTTAATAAAACTTAGTAAGAAATGTAGTTACCAATAACCTGATAAAAATTTCTGTCTTAAGAACACCGTCACACATTTACTGCAAACGCGGGAAACTCAAGGATACAAAGCTGTAGAATTTTATACGAAAATAGGAAGATAGTCGCACCTGCTGAATACAGAGCAGCAGCACTGTAATTGCATTGTGGCACTCACGCAGAATAGGGTGAGGAGTCAAAGCGTTGTGTTTGTTTAAGGCATGCTAGCCAGGTGCCTTCTAGAGATGTATAAAGGTCTTCTAGAAGCTTCACTTGGGCAGCTTCAGAAGTTAGACTTTCCATAGCGCGGTCCTGGAAAGGCATCGTGCATGTGGTGGGGTTCACGCAATCTTCATGCTCAGCAAGCCTGGGGAGGATGATGTTACTGGCATCCTTTTCTCATCAGGAATGGAAAAATGTGGACCAAAATGAAATGTCTGTGCGCAGTTTGAATGTGCGCAGGTTTCTTTTGTTTTTATTAATCCTCATCTAACTGAGATTTGTATAGTGTAGCCTCAGTTCAACCTTTGGAAAAGGCTTGCTTTGGTCCTTCAGTCCTTTTACTTTGGTCCTCGCTGCAGTAGCTTAAGAGCTCTGTGTGTGCCCCAAGTAGAAGGCTTGGATGCTGATAACTTCAAAAAAGCTCTTCCTTCATCTGAAGGTTCAAGCATTTGGATTTCTTTTTTCTAGGTGTAGAAAGGGCAGCTGTAATTTCTGGTCTGTAAACAGTGACACATGAACAGCTGTGTGTGGGTGTTTTTACAACCCAGCCAGAGTATAGAAAGTGTTATATGTATGTGTACACATATAACGTGATATACTTGTTTGGAAAGGCTTAAAGCATTGCGTAGTGAAAAAGGTTACTCTGAAAGCTTTAAAAAGAGAAAGCTCTGCAGTGAAATTTGCTTTATCTGCCTTTGTAACAAGCTCTTGTAACAAGCCAACAAGAGCGTTGGGCTGAGGAAGGAAGAGGCGGTAGGAGAAGGACTTCACAGATCTCTGGTTTTACTGGTCTGGCCTGTGGATTAGACGGGGGTGGCAGGAGAGAAATCGCAGCATCCAAACTGACTGTCTTGAGCCACAATGTTTAAATATGGATCTGCGTCCTTAGCAAATCTCAATGGTCTTTTTGCTGATTCTCTGTCGCGAGCATCCTTGCAAGGGGCCTTCGTTCCCTTAAGGCGTTCAGCCCTCGCTCAGCATGTGGCTTTATTGCAGGTCTTGCCCGGGTGAAGGGCTCAGCCCTTCCTCGCTTTCCCCGGTGCTGCGGGCTGTTCCCCTCGCAGAGGAAGGTATGCTGGAGGGAGGGAGGGAGGCAGCTGGTGGCTGCTCTTACTGCTTCCTTTTAAATCTTGCCAGCTCCCTTGCTTAACTGTTAGAGCAAGTCGCCAGTTCTGTGCCTCATTAAAACCATGTGTAGTGTTAACGCCGGGCTTGCTCAGGTGCTGAGCAGCCTGACAGGGCTGAGCCTCTGCTGGCCTGTAAATCGCTCTTCCCTCGCGGAGCAGCACGGATGTGCTGGAGGAGGCAGGAGCGCTTTGTTATCTGAGCAGCCCGAGATAGCCATCTGTTTCATCGAAACTGCGTTATATGGAATATAAGACCTGACTTAGGGATTGAGGCCCTGGATGATACGCAGAGCACGCATCCGACAAGGCTCCGGTGTTTCCTCTCTGGGTTCCTGGCCTTACTTTGCAAAACATGGTGATGTGAGATGGTACCTACAGCAAGAAAGGCACTGAACTTTTGAGGAAAAATACCTGTATATTTCTAGCTTTTGGGCAAAGACCTTCAAGCTCAGCTGTGGCCCACAGATATGAGTTTACCAGAGTGCTTGACTACAGCTGGTCTCAAGCTAGCTGTATAACTGATTAAAGCAAAGAAAAACCGTTGGAAAATTCCAGTCAGACAGCACCAGTGGGAACATATGGAATTAAAATAGCAAGTACTCCGGGTGCGTGCGTGTGCGCATGTGAGAGAGATAGAAGGGCTGACAGTGTGTCAACTAACCGGAACAAACCACACATTAAAACCTAATGCAATACTCTTTAGTGTATGCCTGCATATTTGGAGAAGCTGTTGGGATAGGAGAAGGGAGGAAGAGGTGCTAGAAGGGAAGACCCCTGTCTTTTACAGCTGGTATGGAGAGGTGAGGCTAATGAAGGTAGAGGTTTTATTTGAATTGTCTGTAACCCAGCTGTTTGTTTAACCTCCAGCTCTTATTTCAAAGCAGAGGGGCAAGAAACTAAAGCTGTTGTGCAGAAGTGTGCTGGTTAACTGAAATTAAAACATGCGAGGTTGCTATAAATTTTAAGGAAAATGTTAATACTAGTTTGAAAACGTTTTCTAACATGTTTTGGAGTACTGTGAATCTTATAGCAATGTGCTTAAATGATAGCCTGTAAGTAGGTTTGATGTAGTCAGTCTGTCAAGGGCAAAAACGATATTAAAATCCCTATTTCTAGTGCCAAATACCCTTTGACCTTTTCAAGAATTTACTATTTCCTCCTCTCTGAAACTGTAAAGGAAGAAGCATCTCTGTTTCTAATATTTATATTGTCCCTTCAGTATACATTTTGTTTTTTCAAAAAGCCACCAGACACCTCAAACTCAGTCTGCCAAATAGCCTAATTATCTCCTTCAAGTAAGACCGGAGGACCTACTGTTTCTGTTGTGGTTTATTCAAATAAGTGTAAAGCTTTAAAAAGCAAGTCATAATGTTAAAAGAACAAGTAATTGGTTTGTGTTCCTGGTTTGTGTTGTAGGTCACCCTTCCAAGGCCTGTCTTTGGGTATATTTCAGTCGCGCTTTGTTTCTCCGTTGGCACGTTCGCTAGCAGCAGCGGACTGGAGGTGTCCAGTCTCCCAGTTCCTAGGACTAAGAGATCCAGGAGCTGTAACCAGTTACTTGACTAGTTGTTTTCCTGGTACTGTGTCTCGTCTCGCTCCTTGTTGTATTGTAGCAGTGAACACATCAGTGCTTTAACAGTACTCTAACACAGCTAATCCTGGCAAAATTTCTAAAAAGCGTGAAGCACTCTGACAAGGGTCGGTCATGCAGTCACTGTCAGAGGCAAGATAAGAATATTGGGAGTGAGGGAAACCGAATCCTCCAGTTCCTCTCTGTGCTTTCACACAGTCTCCTTCCACAGTTTTGCCATAGCAGCCAGCAGTGTGGGAATTGTTTGGCACGTATACGTCCCTGCGATTGCAGGATGCATTCCAAAGTGTTAAGAAACCATCAGGCAGGAGGGAGTTGTGATGCTTAATTAAATATACAGCCTTTTACTTTCCTGGCCTTGTTGCAGTTGCCACATGCTAATAGTCTTGCTTCCAAGCCAAGTTAAGAACAAATTTAACAATTGCCATCTGGTAAAACGTTGCTTTTTGAGCATGTGTGCAGACTGTTCTCTGCTTTAGGCATGAGTGGGGACAAGCGTCAAGCTCTGAGCTTAGTGGGCACTCCCAGATAATCGCAGCTGCAAAATGGAAAAGGGATCGAAATGTGTATTTTTTCCCATGCTCACTAACCACTTTTTTCTTTCCCTCCTTCCCCCTTCCAGATAACTATTATCTTTAAATCGTACCAAGACTGTACAGATCAGAAGGTGTATCAGGCAGTGACTGATGACTTACCTGCAGCCTTTGTGGATGGCACAACAAGCGGAGGTGATGGGAACACCAAGAGCCTGCGAATTGTGGAGAAAGTCAGCGGCAAATACGTCGAGATGCATGCCAGGTACATTGGGACCACGGTGTATATACGCCAGCTTGGACGCTACTTAACACTGGCCATCCGCATGCCTCAAGAGTTGGCTATGGCCTACGAGGAGAGTCAGGACCTGCAGCTGTGTGTGAATGGTTGCCCGTCAAGTGAACGTATCGATGACAGCGGCCACTTGCCACTGCCTGTGATGGGGCAGTTACTCCCCCAGTCAGGCACTACTCATCCCCGCTCAGTGTACACACTGGAAACTGCCACCACCAAATGCCATGAGAAGATGCTGGTGAAGGACATCTATTTTTACTCGTGTGTGTTTGACCTACTCACCACTGGTGACGCTAACTTCACGGCTGCTGCTCACAGTGCCTTGCAGGATGTGGAGGCATTGCACCCCAGAAAAGAGCGCTGGCATATCTTTCCCAGCAACGGAGGTGGTGGTGTGAGCAAGGGTAGCAAATTGTTTGTCAGTCTTGGACTTGTGTGCTTGATCCTTGTTGCGTTTTTGTAGGGTTTTTTGTCTATAACAAAGTTTTGAAATATATATTGTCATAATATATTGAGTAAAGATGAGTATATATGTATATACCATGTATATGAAGGGATGTTTTGTCTTGGGACACCCACCAGATTGTACATATTGTGTTACCGTTTTCATGTATGTTGGATGTAGTGTTCTTTGTATCTATTTGTTTTGCAGTTGGTGAAATGTTTTATAATGTCCCTGCATTGGGACCTGATAGAAAGCACTTTATTTTTTATATATTAAATATTTATGTGTGTATCTGAGTAACTATGTATTATACCTATACACATGTACATACAGTACCCAGTGCTCCCTCTAAGTACTACTTTGTTTTAAAAAAATTTTATTATATTAATGGATTTTTTTTCCCCCTAGCCTTCCTCTTACTGTAGAGATTAGCACCTCTTTTTTCCTACAGTCATGCTGGTGATTTGTTGCATTCTCTAGTTAAAACCAATGAAGAATGAAATCTTATTCTGTCCCTTAAACAAATGCTCCTTCCTTCTTTGGAGGGAGCTCAAAAGACCATCTTATATAACTCTCCTTCTGCTATGCTCAGCATTTATGCTGCAGAGACGTGAAATACAAAACCACCTTTGTAATCCTGACATATTCTAATTCTATAGATTTTTCAAATGAAGACAAGTACTTACACCATCCCTCTGTGAATGCAGTGGAGTGAGACTTGCATAGCTTTATAGAAGTACTGGAGAGTTGACTTCTAAAGATACTTAAATTGTCTACTTCTTTTAACTTTAGAAAGGGTTAGGTAACTTTCTCATATCCTCTTCAAAAAAATTATTGCAGCAGTCCTACCTGTAAGAGTAGTTAAGTTATTCTGTAAGTTGGACTGGAGAAATCACATGCCCTTGTTTAGGTTTTAATACTACTTATACATTAAAAGGGGAGATGAGCCCCTAGGCTCTGAAATGCTCTTACTGAGGGACTAGGAGAAAATTGCTTCATTGGCCTAAAGGTTGGTTCTACCTAGTGCCTTAAGAAATGGGAGCCTTAATACATACAAAAATAAGCCTCCTTTCCCCCAGTTCCAAAATGGCCTTATTCCACCCTTAAAAGTGTTCATCTGAGACTGATTGGTCTCTGATATGTTAGGTCTGTTTTCTGAATGAGGCTAAAATTGCACTTGCTTTCGTTAAGCAAACTTGAGCTAGTGTTTGCTGTAGTGGAGGGAGATGGAGTTTATCCATGGAGTGTATTTTTACAAAGACTATTCTGGCTGGGTTAGGGACTGTTGACTGTTAAGGACAGCAGTAGTCTTTTCTCAGAACAACTAATTAATTGCCGATTTGGATGGGTAATTGCATAATACGTTGATCTGGAAAAAACATTAGAAGAAAATAGCCTGAGCTGAGTTAAGGTTGAAGATAGCGTTTTATTCTAGGCTAGACCGTAGGTATCTCTTTGGGCAGCTTGTTCTGTCTGTGCCATCTGATGATGCTGTTTCAGATGAGTTAGACTTGTGGATATACGCTGTGTCTGGTAATGTGGTTCCTGCTGCTTCACCTGATGTGGTGAGGAGATTCTCCCTATTCTTTGTGTGGCTGGACTTCCTCAGTGGTGCACTGAATTTAAAGATCTTATGGCTGAAAGCCGGTGGAGAAGCCTAGCATTGCAGCGCTGATGTACACACTTAACACGTAGGCACCAATTGCTAGTTAATTTCCTCTGTCTGTGGATCCCATGAATATATATATATACTTATATATATGTATACTAGCATTGAATTGTGAGCCCCTCAGATAAGTAATATTTCAGAAATGTAGTACTTCCTCTTAAAAGTTTTCATTTTCTTGTTCCTGCTGTGGGATTTCTTGAGAAAATGTTATTTGCACATGTTCGTTCTTGAAGTCTACCATAGCCAAGAGAGCTTTAGTTAATGCCAAACATGTGGATATTTTGAAGCTAGTGAATGGTCTCTGGGGAGAACTTAAGCTTAGAGGGAACACTGGTTTTCACAGACACTCCGAATGGCTGTCTTTTAGAAGGCTGCAGATTTTATTTTCGTGCTTGGAAACCCCACAATGTGTCAGTCTTTGCAAAACCTTTTAGATGTGGTTCATGAATATACCAGTAAGTATATGTTTGTGTAAAAGAGTGACTGTGCAGTGTGTAAATACTTTAAATTATTACGATAGAAGAATAAAGTTGCCTACCCCGCTGAGGAACGTCTGTAGCGTGGTGTTAGTGACCCCTGGTGGGGTGCAGAGAAATCGGGGGTGGGGGCTGCGCACCGGGGGGGCAATCCATAACCCAGGGCCCCGTACTTTTTTCCTAGCCATCGCTTGCTGCGCGGGAATGTGCTGAATACAGTCGCCGTACTTCCTGGCAGATGCTTACTTCCCTCGTCTAAATTAGCTGTGCAGCGAAATTTATGGTCAGCAGCTGCAAAGCAGGCCAGTGTATTGAGGAGACAGTGTGTGGGAAACCAGCAGCAGGAAACAGCCACTCCGGATCCCACCTGTACGCTCTTCCTTGCAGTATTTGCAGAGATACTTAGAAGCGCTTAGACACAGTGGTCTGATTTTGCTGTGGCTGTCTTGAAAAAGGTTATGAAAATCCTTTTTTCGGGTTACTGGATAACTCTCAAACCAGAAGGACCTTGGGAGAGAAAATTAATTGCTGTAAAACTGAAGAGGAAATTGAGGGATTGAAAGAACAAATGGTACAGAAGAGTCTATAAGATTACAGAAGTTTTTATAACAAAATGATCTGTTAAGCATGCATAGGAGCCTAAATATTTCAGCTGCAAGGCTAATCGCTTAGTATGAAGGCAAATTGAAACTGCCAGTGCTTAAAACAGGTTATATCACACACATACCAAGAAGGATGGACCTAATGAACACAACCTTGAATGTCTTTTTTTACCTACAGCTAGAATTAGGGGTGGGGGAGGAACAATCGTAAGAGGTAGATGTGTCACTGAAATGCTCCATGGAAGCAAATGGCTGTAGGAAGATAAAGGGAGCTATAAATATATGTTTAATGTGTACGAAAGGAGGCCTTCATTTCTGTAAGAGTTTATTTTCAGATGTGTTGATTTACCACTGCAAGCTCTGCGGAAGGCAATATAGAGTGATCATCGCTGTTTTGATGCAACAACTACTAAATTCTTGCTGAAGATATCTGTTGTTGGCCTTGGTCTTAAAAAAAAAAAAAAAAAAAAAAAAAAAACAGTGCCTTGGATGTTACTGGCTTATTCAAAAAATTATTTTAAGTCTCTTCTGTAGCATTTCTAACCAGAGTATCTTCTAACCCTGTACTAATATAGCCTGCTGAAAGCAGCTGGGGATAAGTCTCTGTTTATAGCTGTGGAGACTGACGACGTCCCCAGGACACAGGCAGCCTGTCACAGCACCACGCAGCGAGCCCGGTGCTCGAACCTTCGTCTTCGATGCACATGCAGCTCCTCAATACTGGAAATAGTTGCACTCAGTGGACTGTCAAACCAATACTGCTTTTCACTCTGCGTCACACTCCACTTCTGAAAAACCTATCTGGAAGAAGGAGCTGCATAGAGCAAATATGAAGTGGGGCTCAACCCGAAGGTGAGGAAGAGCAGGGCCTGAGCCCAACCTGCTGCTCTGCCATGTGGTTAATGTGGGGCCCCGCAATATGCAAGCACAGCAGTGCATCTCGTTTCAAACAGCTGCTGTCTTGCAAGCAAACAGATCCCCAACCATTTATGTTCACATACGTAAAAATTATGGATACCGTGCATTTGTTTTATGGTTTTTGAGGCTGTGGGAGAGGCTATTTACTTATTACACTGCTACATTAAGCAGTATTGCAAGCTCTGTAACACCTAATGACTTCATTAGGGGACATGTTTAGAAAAATCTCATTGTGGCTTGTGGGTTTCCTCTCTTTTGTCAGACTTGTAGTAGCGTTTCAAATCTTGTGCTCATTTTCTTCATATAAGTACAGCTGGGGTGTTGTACACTGAGGTTTTCATGCTTTGGCTTATTTTAATTCCTAGCTGTGTCTTGACTGATAAACAGTATTTCTCTCTCTTTTTCCCAATTCTAGGCATTAAAGCATGCTGTCTATGTAATATCTAGACCTGACTTGTAATGACTCGATTTTGTTTTTAAAAGCTATTCAGTGCTCTTTACAAGATAAACTTTCTCTGCATCATGAGGCTAGTTCTCTCCATCTGTATTCAAAACAAATGAGGGCTCTGTGTGTGTGTGTGTCAGTGTTGTTCATTAGATTTTTATCGTTCTTATTAATTAGCTCATTTTGGAAAGCAACATAGCCACAAATCAAATTCAAGTATACAGGTAAATTTATTGTAATGTTGATGGAAAACGATTGCATCTGATCTGGTTCAGAATTCTTTTAATCTGACTGTATTTGTAAATTATACTTCATTGAAATTAAAAGCTGTTGAATAGCAAATCAACTGTGAAAAGTAAGATTGATTACAGGGTCAAATACATAGAGGGGTAAGCCCCAGAACTAATAACTAGGTATAAAAACAATGTAATGTGTAGTATGTGCAGTGCCAGTAATATTTATTTATAGGAATTATTTTCATGAATACTGAAGTTTTAAAGCTTAACTTCCACTTTTTATATACCATAACAGTAGGAAAATAAGCCCTTAAAAATACAAAGTATATACTATATGTTGATTTTAGTATGTGCTGAAGGCTGGATCTGCAAAGGATTTTATATGCTCTGGTTTGTGAAGTGTTTAAATCCAAAACTGAGATTCACAGTACAAGATCTAGGACTCCAGGATCCCCATCTCACCCTATTAATCCAGTGATGTCCCCCAAGGAATCTTTATTTTTGTTGCTGAGCAGAGAAAGAAAAGTCTTGAGGGTGATGCCTTCACCTTAGCCAGATACACAAGTCAGTCATTCAGCTGCCTAATTTACTTGCAGGACATTTTTGGCAGGTATTCTACCTGATCAGCCCACGTGCCTGACCCGGAGGATGGTCAGAATTATTTATAGTGCAGCAGTTTAAGCATTCTGCCCTGGCTTGGGAGAGGCGAGTTAAAATTCCTCTGCTGCCTGAGCAGAGATTGGATTTTCACATCTTGAGAAAGTGCCAAATCCCTAACAACCGGCAGGTATTCGCAAATAAATGCCATTCCGCTTTGTTTGAAAGTGATAGCTTTATCTAAATAAGGTCTTAGGTGCCTTGAAAGAAGCTGGAGGCATAGTTTGCTCGTTAGATGTATTTCAGCTATGTTCAGTAAATGAAACGTAAATGAAAACAAGCCCCTCTCTGTACTCAGTGGAGGCAGAGGCACTATTTTAGGCTGCATGAATTGTCTTCTGGAGGTTCCTAGTGATGTCCTTCACTAGAGAGGAAACCCAGACATCTAACTTATAGGTAACTAAAGTCAGATGAAGGGAATCCAGGCCTGATGGCTAGATCGATATTTCCAAGCTAGGCTCTTCCTCAGGGGCTCCCTGCACTAACTGGAGACAAGCTAGCTGACCCTGGTGCTTCCCACACAGTGCCACACGTATCTCCTGCCCAAGCCTGGCTGAGGCATGCTGCTTGGCCTCTGAAAGCCCCACACCTGGCCTCTTCAGCCTGATCTGAGCACTGAAATATTCAACACCTCCTTTCTCATCAAAGCTGACCGGGAGAAAGCAACAAGGCTGCCCCATGCTTTCCATTATGGGACCTCCTCCCAGCCCAGAGCAGCTTCTTGCAAAAAAGCAAGCGTTGGGGACAAAGAGGAAAGGGCTTGTGAGTGGGATCATAGTGGGTAAGGCTTAACCTTAATTTTGGTCTTTAATTCTGGGATTGTTTGCATTTTCTAATCAATGACACAAGTTATGTAACGTAAACCTCCATATAGGAACAAGGGCTTTGTTTTCTAATAAGCATGTTTTATCTTTTAGGCTGTCTGTTGGCGTTTCCCTTGATGGCTCTTGTGCATTTTGCATTCCTTTACTATACGAGTATTTTATAGAGAGCAGAACAGTTTTAACAGATTGCCAAAGCCAGCTCCTTAAATACCCCATTGCCAAATGGTGAAGGTATTTGCCTAGGAAGTAAGAGATCTGTGTTTGTTAGAATTCCCACTCTAAATTATGTAAAGGAGATGTTTAAACAAAGGTTTCCTGCCTTCTCAGGTGACAGTAATCACCACCATGCTATTGGCTCTTTCAGCTCCTGGCAATGGTAAATGAAAGCAAAAGCTGCCTCCTTGGTGAATGCTGGTGGAGCAGAACACTGCTGCTGAGCTGCAGCTGTCATGTTAAAAAAACTCGTGAGAATTGTGCCCCAGTATTTCCTACTGGATAACTTAAGGCTAGAAAGCCCTGGTCTGGACCCTGGTGGTCTTGTTGCTCCACGGTATCTCACTCAGGGTTGAAAAGTCTGCTGGAAAGCAGTGTAGCCCCCATGTCTGCACGCTGCAGGTCTTAGCACTGTGGTGCCTAAACATTAGATCCAGTGTACAATTTCAGTGGTTTTAAAAACCCAGGTTGCACCTGAAATCATTGCAGATGCCTGTAACATCCTTACCATAAATAGCTCAGCACCTGGAGTACACCTATAGCTGATAAAAATCCTCTAATTTGGCATCCCTTTTATAAGACTCCCATGGGCCTGATCCAGCGACCGTCTTTTTCCAGAAGCACCACCCAGCTCTTTCATACCACTCCTGCTGGGAGAGCTCAAGGATGAGCTTCAAAGACCTCTGCAGGATTTAAACACATCACTCCCACTTTCTGTAGGTGGGGTAGCATCTCCTGTCACAGCAGTGACTTTCTCTCCAACCTTTGGTCTTTCCATAGGGGTAGCACAGTAGTGGCAAACCCTTTGGGTAACTAGGGCAAGTTAAAGAGTAACACACATCACCATCTTTGCTGCCACCGCCAGTCTATTGGTCCTGGCCTTGATGTAGGTGCCAAAGAGCTATGAGAGACAGATGATACCAGAATAAATAACTTTTTTCACATTTAGCAATTGTAAAATACTTTATCAATTATAAATCGTATTAAAAGGCCCTAGATAATTAAATTATGGTTTGTGAGAATCATGCTTGTGAACCTTTTTCGGAAAGCCATCATTTTGGAAATTTTATTTTATTTTTTTATATGCCTATAAAAAAGTCACAAGTCTCACCTCTTCCTACAAATGACATGGCCTTTATGTACGCTAAAGGAATCAATAAATATTCCCATTGGGAAATTAGATGCAGATATGCCTCAGCTGAACAATAATTTCAGGTGCACCTACCCTTATGGCAATCACAGCCTTCTGCCCCCCCCCCCCCCCAAATCTCACTGGCTGTTTTAAACTCCCGAGTCAATAAATATCAAATCCTTCAGTGATGGCCCTCTGAGTTTTGAAACTTTGAAAGCTTTCTACAAGTAGATATGCATGTTCAGTGACAGAGAAGATAAGAGTTCATCCCTATCTGTCAGCAGAGCTTCAGCTTGTCCTTGTAAGATTGTGGATAACTACTTGGCTTCCTGTAGTTACTTTTTTTTTTCCTATTGTTCATCTATTTAGATAATCTGATTTGTTTCACTAAAGAAAAAAGGAGTCTTACAAATGGAAACACTTTCTACTTCTGGGTTTAGACTCTATGGTAAAATGTCTAACTTCACAATTATGACACACTAGCTGAAAGGACCTCTGTTCAAAAAAATATTAGGCTGTTGTTCCTATGTGGCCTGATGTGAGAGCAGAAGCATAGAGTGGTATCTTTGGTTCTGTAGCTCTAGGGCCCACCCTGTGCACATTTCAGAGGCTCTTGGATTAGCTCTACTCCAGTTCCCATCAGCAGTGGGAGTTTATTATATTCTGGAGTGTTTCTTCCACTTCATGCAGTCCAAGAAGTGAACCAAAGTACAGTAAGCAGGGACATGCACTTCAAAAGTGAAAATCTTATCAACTCTTTCAACATTGGGAAAAGACCACCTAACTGGTAGTGCTGATGATTTTCATTTCAGTCTTTAAAATTAACAACAAAAGTCCTTGAAAAACAAAACAAAAGAAATCCAGTCTCACAATGTACAAGCGACTCATTTGTAAGTGAAGCAGTTAGTCAAATCACAAGAAACAAAAAACGCTTTACGTAGCACAAAAGCAGCTGACCCAGATCTAGCTCTGCCTTTGCAGAGAGTACACTGTGTAATCTTGAGAAATTACTTTCTCTTTATTGCATTTGGTTTCTGCACCACTTCTTTTCTTGTTTGTAGCACAGATAATCTCTCATTCTATCTTTGGACAAGGCCAATGTGTCCCTCAGTGGCCAGGCCCAATGGGCTCCTCATCTTGGTCAAAAGTTCTAGGTAGCATTATTGTAAAGCGAATAAAAATAAATGCTTAGTGCCATCCAGCTTTGCTCAGAGGCTATTTCTTCTGGAGATTTAAATTTCCAGTAGTTAACTCACAAGATATTGGCCTCTGGTGGGGTACTTGCCATAAACATGCAACTGTTAACCACAGTTTAACTGTGGATAATAAGGGTTATCTGATAAGCAGGAATGAAACTTCCCCAGATAAAAATCTAGGTTTCTTTTGGGGTAATTTACCCTCAGTGGGGTTATTAGCAATTCAGTGTGCATACGGATCAGTATGTAAATAGAATATCTGCTTGATTTCTAGGCTCAGGGTATCATTTTCAAATGTGCCAAAGTGACTTGCATTGGTGGCTTAGGCCCCTAGAACAGTTGGGCATTTTTCAGCCTTGAATAAGAGCACATCCCCTGCCGACCCTTTCCGCCTCCGCCCCTTACCCACAAAGTCAGCATTCAGTCTGTACGGCCTATAAAGGAGGAATACAATTCTTCTATTCTTCATTTATTTCACCCTTACACATAACTTTGAATATAGGGATTAGAGTATCGTGTATTGGCTTTGGCTGGAGCAGCTACCCATGGCACTGCATCCCTGAGTCTCAGTGAAGCTCTCCCCACCGTTGCCTGCTGCCTCCATCGTAGCTGCAGAAGCTTTGTTTTGAGCTTGCAGAACTTGCCGTTATTGGCTTTTTAATACACAGGATCAAAACCCTCCTAACTACTTCCTTACCCCAAGTTCCTTCTCCTCCCTAGGAACCAGTGGAGCTGAAGTTACCACTTCATCTCTAGCTTTTCAGCAATGTCTTCCCACTCCCACCCCCACAAATATAATTCAAGCAAACAGATGTGCAGCCCACAAGAAATATTTCACTACTTGGCTCCTGCACTTAGAGATTTTCTACCTGGATGGTTAGCAATTCACAGCAGTGAATGATAGTTTTCCATGCACCAATAATGCCTGTCCCATTTCTGGTGAAGGAATATAAAAACATCAGACTTGGGCTCTGGCAATGTAGTGGCAAATGAAAATGCCTGTGAGACTGAACCCTTGAGGAGGACAAGTGGAGGAATGCATGTTCTTGGATGTAGGCAGGAGACAGCACTGAGCTGCGCAGGTCTTTGAAGCCAGGGGATTGCGTGGGCGTGTGATCAGAAGCAGAAACTTAGGAAGGCAATAAATTTTAATATAGAAAATTGAGGTACTTCAGGTACTACCGGATTAGGCAACAGCTGTGCGAAGGCTCTGAGGACTGCAGCATTGGCTTTAGGCGCCAAGATTCTTCAGCTGTTAAAGGCTGTAGACCCCATAAGTTAACAATCTCTTCTTTTTGCAGATGGCACTTAATTTTGCCACTTGATATTCAGTGTGTGTCATTAGCTGGCTGGTAAAATCAGTTACTGCATATTTTTACTCTTTAATTCAGAGGAATTGTATGTTGATTGCAGGAGTCAATTAGGAGATGTTAGACCAAAATGAAAACAATGTAGGTTCAATAGATTATCTCTAAAATGTGAAAAGTTATCACTAAAAACTTTATTGTTATGAAAGGAACAATCCAAATATTTGTTTTAATAAGGTATATAACCACATATACCTTAAAGTCAGATAATGAATATCTTATACTACTTGATCCTGATGATTAATTAGAATCTGTTAATTACGGATGAGACATCATATTATGCTACTAATGGAAAACTGTTTTCCTTTTTTCACACATCCATTTCACAAACTCTGAGCTGGTTTAAACCAGAGATTATATTTAATCTCTTTTCTTATCCTAAAATTAAAGCTTCCTGTTTAAATCATATTTTCCAGCATTTAGCCTGTTCATTTTGTTTTATATTAGCTTATTTCCCCTACCTGCACCTCTTTCACTCATCTACTAAAGCCATCTTCTGAAAATATAAGTGAAACAACACACAGTGATGCAAAGATATTCAAGACTGTGGTTCTGAGAGTCTAATTCTTGGTGGTATACTTAATAGCTCTGGATTATGGCATACATTATGAGAAACTTGGACTATCTGTATGAAATAGAGTGAGTTAAAGACAGGTTGTCAGCCTTCCACCTGAATTTCCTTGCTTTTGACAGTCTATTAGATCTGTACAGTATGTGCTTGGCAGTCTTCTAAAGCAATCCCCAGGCTAGCAATCAAAATCAATATATCTGTAGCTCTTTTAAGATGGCTTTTCAAACGTGAGGCAAAACATTGTACATGGAAATTGAGAGAGAAGCAAATCGTTTTTCCCATGGAACAGTTAATTAACTATAATAATTGCCAACGCACCACTCCTAAATCACTACCAAAGCATGCTCCTTTTCATTGCTCTTCACTGTATATTTATTCATCTGCTTAATCATTTTCAGGATTGGGGCCCAATAAGGTAATTAGCAGGCACTTTTGAAAAAAATTGGAAAAATACCCTCTAAAGAGCAGCTGTGCTCTTTAGCCTCATCACACTCCCAAAGCTCCCTGGCCAGCAGTACAATGTAATCAACAGAGTGATTGAAACAGACTGTTTGGCAGCTGTCAGGCAGTCCAGGAAGAAAGGTGTTTGTTTTCGGGTGCTGGAAAATAACCAGTCTGGTTTTTTGCCCTGATTGCTAACTACTCTTTTGTTCCCAATGAAAGCCCACAGTCTTCTGAGAGGTGGTGGCAAATGAGTTGTAACAAATGACTCCTCCTCATGGCATGAATCTGATTTTATTAGGTTATTACTATGTCAGGCCTGTTAATTTAATTCCTTTTGGGACTCTGCAAAACTTGCAATCATAAATAAAAATGTTTAAATTAGGGTTAGGAAGAGCCAAAGGTTGTGACCTCATCCACTGAACCACCTGAGACCCACACCTCCCATCTTCTCCTGCCCGTAGGTACAACCAGATCAAAGTGCCCTCTAGCAAACTGTTATATACTTTTCTCAGCATCGCCGACATTGAGACAGAGAGCTGGCCTTCTTGGTACCTCTTCCTCTAGAGAAAACAGCTTGGCATGATATTGAGGTGGCAGGTGGATTTGGAAAGCCTTAGTCACAACGTACCTTTGTGCCAAAACAAATTCTGTCCCAGCTGGGGCTTCCCACAGAGGACAGAGAACAGTGACAGCAGGGAAGCTGGAAGTGGTGGTTCAGGAGGAGCCCAGTCAACAGTGATTAGGAGAAATGCTACTCGCGGTACACGTCAGAAACCCCCGGTGACTATAGAAGTGTTGCAATGCTCATGACGCAGGGGAGTCCTCCCTTGCCAGCCTGGAGATGCCTTGGCAGAAGGCTCAGCAGACACCTGCACATCAGGCACACTTGTGAGGAGAAGCATATGCCAGTCCAGGACACAGACAAGTCACTGCTGCACAGCTGCAAAAAGTAGCCAGAAGGAAAGCTCCTTTCTGGTGGGCAATCTGACCTAATAATGAACACAAAACACAGCATATTCTTGGTGATAAAACAGGAAAAGCTCTTGGTGTTTAGTGCTCTGAGACCCAATACGCATATTAATTGGAAAGAAAGGAGAAGAAAAAAATGTGCAGGAGACCAAGAGGAATGCAAAAGAGGGTTTGGAAAAGTCTTCAGGCACCTATAGATTTCTCAAGAGTGGAAAGAGAACTACAGCTGCATCTTCAATAGTGGTCTGCCCACTAGAGCCACAGGTAGCCAGGAAGCCCAAACCCATGGACTTGCATAGCGTTGTTCCTCCCCAGGTGCAGAACTTAGTATTTCCCATTGTTGAACGTCATGATTCCTGTTGGCCCATTTCTCCAGCCTGTTGAAGTCTCTCCGAATGGCAGCACAACCATTTTGCTGGGTGTATCAACTATTCCTCCCAGTTTTGTGTTATCTGCAAGCTTGCTGAGGGCACATTCTGTCCTTAATGGCCATCAATGAAGATGTTAAACACTACTGGCCCCAGTATTGAACTCCGGAGGGCACCACTAGGGACTGGACTCCAGCTAGACTTCATGTCACTGATCTCAACCCTTTGAGCCTGACAGTTAAACCAGTTTTCAGGCCACCTCTCTGTCCATTTATCTAGGCTATACTCCGTCATTTTGTCTGTGCAGCTGTTACAGGAGACTGCATCAAAAGCCTTGCTAAAGTGAAACTAAACATCATCTGCCTCCGCCAAGCCAGTTATTTCATCGTAGGAAGCTATTGGGTTGGTCAAGCATGATTTCTTGTTCATAAAACCATGCTGGCTACTCCCAGTCATGCTGCCCTTAATATATTTGGGAATAGTTTCCAGAAGGATCTGCTCCATCACCTTCCCAAGGATTGAGGTGAAGCTGACTGGTTTGTAGTACTCTGGATCCTCCTCCCTGCCTTCCTTAGACATACAAATGACATTTGCTTTCTACTAGTCCTCAGCAATTTCCCCCGATCACCATGACCTTTCAAAGAAAATTGAGAAAGGCCTCACAATGACATCAGCCAGCTCCCTCAGCACTCGTAGGTGCATGCCATCAGGTCCAATGGACTTGTGTAAGTCCAGACTGTTTAATTGTTCCCTAACCTGATCCTCCTCCGCTGAGGGTAAGTCTTCCTTGCTCCAGACTTTCCCACCAGTCTTTGGGCATGGGATTGCTGATGGGAAGTCTTGCCAGTAAAGACCAAGGCAAAGAAAGCACTGAGTACCTTGGCCTTTTCCATGTCCTTTGTCACCAGCCCCCCTCACCCTATTCAGCAGTGGGCCCACATTTTCGCTAGTCTTTCTTTTGCTGCTGGTACACCTGTAGAAGCCCTTCTTGCTGCCCTTCACATCTCCTCCCAGATCCAGCTCCAGGTACGCTTCAGCCCAACCCTGCATGCTCAGACTTTGTTTCTACATTCCTGCCAGGTCACCTGTCCCTGCTTCTACCTCTTGTATGCTTCCTTTTTATGTTTGAGTTTTGTCAGGCTCCCCTTGATCATCCATGCAAGCCTCCTGACACCTCTGATTGATTCCCTGCCCATCATGGTGGATCAATCTTGAGCATGGTGATCCTTGAAAATCAACCATCTTTCCTGGACCCTTCTTCTCCCACGGCCATATTCTATGGGATTCTTCCAGGCAGACTCCTGTACAGGTGGAAGTCTGATCTCTTGAAGTCCAGGGTTGTGATCCTACTATTCGCCTTGCTCCTGCCTTGCAGGATCCTGAACTCCACCAGCTTACGGTCATTATTTGGCTGCCCCCACCCCCATATTCCCAATTGGTTCTTCCTTGCTTGTTAGTATGAAGTCCAGTAGAGCACCACCCCTTGTGAGCTCCTCCATCATTTGTGTCATCAGTGCAGTTCAGAAACCTCCTGGGTTGCTTCTGTCCTGCTGTGTTGTCCCTTCAGTAGATACTGGGGTCGTTCAAGCTCCTCAAGATAACAACAGCCTGCGATCGTGAAGCTTCTTCCAGTTGTATGAAGATAGCCTCATCTGTGGCTTCCTGATAAGGTGGTCGGTAGCAGGCACCCCCAACAATGTCACTCTCATTGGTCTACCCTCTAATCCTCACCCATGAGCTCTCAACTGGCTCTCATTTGGCTCCCATGGCAAAAGACAATTTATTTTCAAATGCAAGTTTGCATTTTTAATCCTTTTTATTAGTTAGCAGGAAGGCAATCTTTCACGTGTTTATATTAGATCAAAATCTAAGCTTTTACTTTGCTTTCTAATCAGTATTTGCTCATTCCTGACCAAAAATACTGGAAGGTAACAGAAGACGAGAGCATGAAATAAGTCTTGTTTACCACTAGGCTTTTTCAATGATACAAAGAAATACCATATTTCTGCTAGTTATATCTCCTAAGTAAACCACAGCATTCATCTGAGGAGCCCAAGTCTGAATCTCTCTTTGCCAAGATGTCAAGGCAATCCACCCCTAGGCAGAGCTCCACACGTTCCCACTGCTCCCACATGTACAGAGCAATTCCCCTTCCTGCTGTCTCAGCCTGTCCTTCCTAAAGACCCTGTACCCATCCATAGCAGCACTTCAGTTGTGTGAGCTATCCCACAACATTGCTGTGATCCCAATGAGATCATATACCTGCAGCTACATGCAGACCTCTAACTCCTCCTGTTTATTCTCCATACTGTGTGCATTAACGTACAGGTACTCAGTCATGCTGATCTCCAGAAAGGGTGTGAGACCCTTCCCATCATTCCTAGTTTAAAGCTCTTCACCAAGTGGGCCAGCCTGTGGGCAAAGATGCTTTTGTCCCACTTGGTCAGGCGGATTCTCTCTCTTCCTTGCAGTCTCTGATTCTCAAAGGGGTCCCATAGTCATAAAAGCTGAATTCCTGTTATTGACACCAGCTGCACAACCAGCAGTTGTTGACACACTGGATCCACCCACTCCTCCTCCTAAAGCCCTTTCCCCTTCCCCTTTCCTTGAGAAGAAAACCACCTGGGCCCCAAGCCCTTGGCCCTTGCCCCAAGGGCCGTACAGTCACTCTTAACACCTTCCAGATCTCCCCTGGCAGTATTGCTAGTGCCTACGTGGAAGCGTCAGCAGGGTGTCTGAGGCTGGACAAGCCTTGGCAGTCTCTCCGCAACCTCCTGGATCCAAGCCCCCAGCCAGCATCAAACCTGCCTAGGCAGCAGGTCGGGTTGGCAGATGGGGGCCTCTGTCCCTGCAGCAAGGAGTCTCCCACTGCTATCACTCGTCGCTTCCTCCTGGTGCTGCTGCGGGTCTTGGGCTCAGCCAGCTCAGTTACTTCATTAGACACGGCTCCCCAGGCACCAAACCTGCTCTGTAGCAGAGGAGGAGCAGCAGGAGCCTCCCTCCTGGTGCCAGCAGTCACCAGCTTCCAGCCTTTGTCATCCCGGGAGTCTCCACGCACCAAACCGATAAGCACAGACTGCCTGCCCTCCTTCAAGACAGCTGGGGGTTTGGGCTTTTCAAACTGCAGGGTATCAGAGGAGTTTGCACATCCTGGATGGCTATGGGGACACCTGATCATCAGCAGTCTTCTCCGTCCTCTAAAGACAGCAAAGACTGGCTGAGTCAAGGGAGCAGGGGAACCTGAGAGGCCCGGCATGGCTAAGTACACATCCTCTGCAACCCTGGCTTCAGACCCACCATCCTTACTCACTCCATCCTTAAATACCGACTCTATGCAGTCTCCATATGCCCCATAAACCTAACATCTCTCAATTCCTCTCTGAATATGTGGAAGTCTAGCTGCTCTCAGACCATTCACATTCACTACCTCCTGCCCCGTGAAAGTGTGGAGCTGCCCCAGAGCTACTAACACTCCTCTTCCTCAAGCCCTGACACACAGGCTGCGAGGAAGCTCCAAAACTCTTGATGAACTGAAGCGAGGCAGAGGCTAGCAAGGCTGAGAAGCACTGCCCTAGCCTTCATAACCAGTGGACTGCTGGAGAAACGTACTTTCTTTCTCCCCTCTGTTCAGTTTCATATACCTTATGGGTTTCACAGCACCATCGTGACGTTCTCCAAATCCATGGTAAAAGTTTCATTTTCTTTATCCATGGGCTGTGACATCCACTTCAGAGGTTTTCTCCTGGATTCTGCGACTCTGCCATACAGTGGGATTCTGCCAAATTCTCTTTCCTGCTTCTGGTGTCATAACCTTTCCTAGAAACACACATTTCAAATAATAAAGGAAGTCAAAACCAGCCATAATGACATCCTCTTACTTGTGCAGTGATGGGCATTTTAGAATCTAATTGTTCTTCTAGTGGGAAAGTTATACAGGGCTTACCTTACAGTCTAGAAAAATCTGAAGTGAATTGTACTGCCTCATCCTCTGCCTTTCAATCCTGGAGCTCAGAGGATGGCTCCGTTCTAGAACCCAAAGCACAGCTAACATGTATTTCACATACGAGTTGAATTTGAGAGAAACGCACAGATCAGGATAAGCATGAAAATCTCACCTGTTGAACTATGCACAAAGCTCATAATAAATGCAAAGAATCTTATGGTTAATCTCCAAATGTTTTACCTTTTAGTACATAACTGCATATTCCCAATGCTTCATGGAAAAAAAAATCCCTCTTAAAACAGCTCAGAACAGCATATTCTTCAAAATTACTATCATTTCCACTAAATTTAAAAAAAAATCAGTATTTACTATTTACACATGATATTGTATGAAAACATTTTTCAGGGGTTTTCTTTTAACCATTTAGGCATTAAATTTCCACAGCAATGCAGTCTTAAAATGGACACTGCTCTGAATTTTCCATAGGAAGCATTTTAGTTCATCTGCTGTTTAACATAGCTGAAAGTGCATCTCCCTCTAGTGGCTCAGACTAGTCCTTTAAGTATCGGGGAAGAAATCAAACATTTTCCCCTCCATCTTCTACCATATATTACTCAGAATGAAATATTAAACCCTAATTCTAAAAATGCATCTCTATCATATCAGAAGATTTAAAAGGAGAGTAAGGGGCCAAAGAAAGTATGCACTGTTACAGAGACTAAATGATTTGAAGTAAATTTACTAAATAAAATGAAGCTTAGTAAATAAAATAGCTTTTACTTCAAGCAATACCTTCAGACTAACAGATCAGCGGCTCACTCATACAAACACTTCTTCCTTTCACTTTCTAAAGTCATTTTAAAAGACAAAAATAATAAAGCATTTAGTAATTAATAAATATTCTTAGAAATAATAAAGCATTTGAAAGATGTGAAACACACAAGCAAGCAACTACAGTTGATGCCATAGGGCTGTTTCTTGGTCATTGTGTGAGAAGGAGAAATAATCATGAAGAAGAAATGAGGATAATCCATAAGAATCTGTCTTTTCAGACACCTTCCACTTAACAGGCGTGGTGGCAGAGACTAAAATTAAGATCCAACATCTGTGCTTAATATTCTAACCATTTTTATCAAAATGATAGAACAAAGCAAATATTTTTAATACGCTACAGAATACTTGGTGCAAATGGTGTCCAAAGAGAATAACTCAGTAATTTGTTGAAATACTTCAGTGATAAGCTAAAAACTACCAGCTCCGAACACAGCCACTGCTGAGGCAGCCCTTTGCTAATTCGTGCAGCTGCGTGGGAGACGCAGCACGAGGAGGAGAGCTCGGGAAGCGGTGAGCAAACAGCACCCAAGGGACAGCCATGACATCTCCACATCTGGTGTGAAGCACCAAACCTCAGGAGGCCTGCGTTTGGGGTGGGGCGTAAAAGCTTTTCAGGTAGCTATGCGACCTCTCACTGCTTTCCTTATGGGGCAGAAAGGCTACGTCTGTGTTAGCACGCAGCACAGTGCAGCAACGCTCTCGTGGAGCAGGGGGATTACTGGAGTCAAGCGTCAGTGTGCTCCTGTGGCTGGATGCTCACAGGGGCTGCAGCGCATTAGGTGCTCTCCTGGAGCGCATCTTCCCCTTTAGCGTCACCTGAAAGGAATCAAATCTGTGCAGAGGGAGACTGCTCTATGGTGCAAATCACAGCGCAGTAAGCGGAGGGAATCAGGACAGCCCTCCAAAGACTCACTCCTTACCCAAACTAAGATCCTATTGCAGATGGAGGGGGTGTTTGCTAACTATTTCACATTTTCTTAAAGTTTCTGCACCTCCACAGTAAAAAGATCCTGTATCTGGCTTAAAAGAATCTGAGGATAATTCGGGGCTCAAACGTTTTAAGCCAACATTACAAAAGTTACTGAAACTTCAGAGTTTCAGAGCTCCTGAAAACAACAAGCCAGAAATGACAGCAGCTATTTCCGGACAATAGGATCTGAAAAATATGGCAAAACAAATCAAGCTGTTTTTTCCATACCGGACTTCCAAGAAAAGATTATTTCCATTAATAATACAGAATTTCCTTTGATATTTTACTAATTTGCTATTCTATTATCCAAAATCTCAAATTCCTTTGTATCTAGAATCTCCAAATTCAGGCGGCCAAATGGATATTACTCAGCCAAGTGTAATGACTGACTTGTGGACGCTGAGGATCTCTATTCACCCTGAAGTAATTCCAGTTCTTCAAGACGTTACAGTCAAAGAATGACAATTACTACAAGGTGAATAACTTCCCTTAGCAACCACATGTCTGCTGTTTTGCAGGGAAAGGTGTTTTTTGTTTTGTTTAAGGAGTCATAACAACATATCTGTGTCTAAATTCCCTGTCTCCTGTCCAGGTTGCCACTGGAGAACAGGAAGGCCCCAAAGCTGCCAAGAAGCCTGGCTGGAGGGGTAGGCCACGGGGACCAGGAGGCTCCCAGCTGCCCCAGGGCACCTTCAGCTGTGCACTGAACTCCTGATGGGTGACTTTGGAGCAATTTTGTACAAAAATGGCTGGAAACGAGATTTTTCAGCTGTGTCTGTGGAAAAGCGGTTTTAGGGCCAGTCTCCCAAACTCAGTATTTGCCTTGCAACTAGGTTTAGTGTTTGGCAAAGATCAAAAGATTTGCTGCCTTACACATTTACTGGGTTGTCACACTCATAAAGCAGATGCAAGATGCACTGGAGACAGCAGCCATGACATCTGGTGAGACAGTAGCTAACTAATTCAAGAAACTACTTTCCACAGATGATGCCAACTACATAGCCCAAAGGCTGCTTACTCTGTCATTCTGTGTAATTTTACCACCCGAGAATACCAGTATATTTATGTGTGGGACACCAACAAGGCCAGTAACCAGACTTGTGCTGTGTTTAGTTGTAAGATTACATTCAGCCACCCTCCATCTCTACAACAGATGGGAAGAGAAAACCCAGGGGAGGTGGTGGCTGTTTTGGATTTGTTCTCTCACAGAAATGCAGGCAGCAGTCGCACTTGTGACGCTCATGGCCACATCTGCTCCAAAAAGTTACAGAAGATGCAATTTTGTCAGAACAACACTGGTGCACTGGAACTCTTAGGCTGAACTATAAAATTTTAATTCAACACAGTGCTTCAGTTTTGAGGTGTGGGAAAAAAAGGGGACGAGGATTGCACACAAGTTTCTATCACAGCGGACTAGGACTGCATTTACCTGCTGCCCATTTCTGACATTTGCAAACTGAGGCACAACCCAAACAGGTCACTGCTAATATGTCTGCTTTTAACTTCCTTGTTTGGCTGCTCACGGCTGCTGAGGACCTTATTTTTAAGTGAAGAGCCAATGAAGAGCCTTAGTTTAGTAATCAGAATTCCCACAGACTAACTCTTTTTCTGACAAGCGAAGGAGCCGCTCCCCATCTCCCAGCTTGCCCAGACAGGAGTGCTGGCACAGGCAGTGTTTGCTTCCCAGCTGCAACCCGAGGTCATTCCTGTAAGGCTCAGCAATGAGCTATGAAAAGGAATCAGAAAGGCCAAGAGATCTGAATCAGCCCTGATGGCTGAAAGAAGATATCGAGGGATAAAGAAACACCAAATTAATTATGATATTTGGAAGCATCAGGTGGGGATAAAGACGCACAAGCAATAAAATGCCCCAATTAAAGTATTCTGGTGTTCAAAAACAATGGCTGTTAAAGACATCACTATTAATTGATGCATGTCTCAGGTCCTCCCATGTTATGTTAGAATAATACCAACTCATCTCATGACAGATAGATTTAAAAGTGTTTGTGATACCAAACAGAGTGCATCACAGCACAGCCAAGAAGAAATGATTAGTTTTTTATCCTGTATAGAACTTAGAGCGCATCTTGTGATCGTACACTGAGTAATAATAAAAGAAATACTGAATAACTATATACTTGGTGCTTACCATCTACTCTCTACAGTGAATGAAGTGGGGGTCCCTAGAATTAAAATTAAAGGAGTCTGAATGAAGATTCTGCAGGCAAACTTGATTTTGGAGTGTCCTAACTTTTGAGTGATTCACATGCAAATGTGGAGTTATTCTTACATTCATGTAAGACACTTTGAAAATATTCCGATATCTAAAAATATTCTTGCCTCAGTTTTGAATGTTTGCTGTACACTGAAAGCATTCCTTTTGTTAATGGTAGGCACTTGGTCCACCTGTTTATTCTGTATGTTATTACACTACAAACCCATACATTAAGCCTTTAGGTTATGAACTAAAAAGAACTTGACTCATAGTTAATAAGCAAGATTAAAATTAATAATTCCAATTTTTTTTAAATTATGAAAGCATTGGTTGTGGTTCTAATAGTAAGGTCTGAGTTGAGTTTTATACTTAAATGACATTTTGATTTTCCTATTATGTATTAAGAATTTCCACCAAATTACAAGAGTGATCCTTAAGTACAGATGGAATATTCCAAAATTCAAAAGTAAATTGGATGATTTACAAGCAAATTGATGCTTTAAGATACGTAATACTTCCTTGTTTTGAAGACTGCAATTTAAAATAACACAAACTCTTTAAACTTGACACGTTCTCCCATCGTCTCTTAAGCTATGACAGATCAACTATTTTGGTTTTTTTTTTTTTCCACTTGCAGTCAAGATTATAGAGCTTATATAGAATTTAGAACTAAAGAGCAGTCTGTGACCTTTTGAGGCTATAACCTTTGATTTCACAAAGGTAACATTATTTCAAGACATATAAATAGTTGCAGACTGTAATAATTTGGCATACTGTCCCTTTCAGATAATTTCATATCCATTTGTTCTAGTAGTTTTGTCATATTCTTGTCTAAGTGTAAATATTGTCCATTTTATAAATGGACTCATTTAATTAAAACAGAGTGAGGAAGCTTATCAAAGATTCTCTAGTAACATACTAGGTAAAATGGGAATTTATACATTAAAAATTTGACCTGAACTTGATGGAATAGCGGTAGACCCACAGCGTAAACTGTTCCATTTCTAGGGGTCTGGTAGCCATGGATATATACGGTGAGCATCTCTCTCTCTTCAGTTCTTGGTTAGAGGTTGTCCCAATACAATGCCTTCAAAGGGAAGAATACAGTTTTAAAGCACCGAAATCAGAGAATGCAGCACTTCAAGTACTTTTTTTTTTCTTCATTAAAAGCTGATAATGAAATATCTCTTTCCTGAACATGTTTTCTCTTTAACGTTAAGGTTAATGAGTAACTGGATCCTAACTCTTCAGATGTAATTATTTGGAATTTGACATGACTTAGGGAACACTTAAGAGTAATTTTCCAATCTTGTTTACTTTCATACCAGGAGAAAGAGACAGGATTAGACCATACCCTTCTAGATTTGATAGTTTTCATTGATTTCAGTGAAATAGAATTACACTGTTTTGTACTGCAGATCTTTTAAACCTGACCTCTTACTTACTCCACTCTGGAAAAAGAATCCGTTTCCTGATTTCGTTATACAAGGAGAATCATCAAACCTCCCCAAATCTATTTTTTACTTTAAAATGTAAAATAGGAAGCTGTCATATTAACAGCTTCATTGCAAACAGTGCCAAAAAGGAGTAGACAGTTCCAGAAAAGAGAACCGAAAGGCATTTAAGGCCAAGGACTTCTGATAATTTCATTACGGATTCCGCATGCTATAGTAGCTGTGCGTGCAGTTCAGTGATCCACTACATTTCATGGTTCCAAGATTCACAAGACACAGCATGTATTTAGACTACTGATAGGCACAGATAGTTTCACGGAATATGTTCTGAAGCATCTCAGAAACTTCTACTGAAAGATTACATCAAGTTTCACTTAAAAGAAAGATGGTTTGATAAGCTCACATATACCACAGCTTCAAAGGTCTCTTTGCTCCTCTGCGGTTTACAAGCAACGTTAAAGAAACTTTTGTTAATATCAGTTCTTCTGTACACCACAGATACAGTCAATTATCAGTGCTAGGGCTGATGCAAACCAAAAGCAGTAGGTAGTGAGAAGAGAGAGAAGATTCGTTTCCAAACGTTCCAATTACTTCAGCAAACATTAAATTTATTGCAATTAAAAGTCAGTTGAGGTCTTAGAGTACAGGAGGAATAAAAGCTGCTCTGATTCATTTCTTACATGTGATCAGTGGTATGTGATTTTCTGACATCATTTCAGGATGTTTATCTTCAGAGAAGACAGACTCAAAACTGGGCTTGTTGAAACACCTGTGACAAATAAAATATTTAACTTTAGCAAATAAATAATAATAATATTACTCCAAGCATAACGAAACACACATGTTCTTTGGGCTTCGGCCTTAGTGTATGAACTCAGCACAGATCTATATTTAAGCTTTCTGAGTGGATGAAACGTTCATATTTTAAAAAGCAAGGCTTAAAGTCTTGCTTCAGAGATTTCAGTAATTCTTCAATCTCACTTTCAATAAAGTCCACTAGGCATACTTTGACAGTAGCTGCTCTTAGAGCAACTACATTTCAATTTTAGTATTTCACCCACCACTAAAAAACTTTGACAAGCTGCCAAACTGTCAAAAATAGGGCAATTGCAACATTAAGCAGCATCTGTATTAAACACTTTTAAGGGCGGTAAAGCTCAAGCTGAAGGGTAACATCTCCAGCACATGCTGGTTTAACCAGTTCTAGCGGTTTTGCCAGCTCCTTGTTAACAGCTTAAGAACAGATTTGCAGCATACTTCACCCTCTCTTGCTCACCTTCATTCCTCTACATGTTTTTTAGCCTGACTGTTATGACATTAAGCCCTCAGCCTAGTTGTAAAGTCAGATGTGGACTGTCCATTAATCATTTCCCAAGAACACATCTGGTTCCACAAAATTTTAGTTATGATGCATGAACAACTTTTCCCTCCGGATGTCCCCTTTTTCTCTTCTCTGCACGCTCTCTAGGTGGATTTCAGGGAGAAACAGCCTGCCTGGATTTCCAAACCCCTCACCAAAATGAGAACTCTAGCTTTGATTTTATAGGGGCTGCGCAGGCTTCACCAAGCGCAGCAGCCAGCCAGGAGCAAGGACGGATGTTGGCAAGCAACAGGAACAGCAGCACTTTCAAAAATGAAACTGCAGAGTAGCTGCAGGCCACGAGCATGAGTGCTCTGAGTTAGAGGCCTTAGAGAAAAGGAATCAGAGGGTGCTGTTATAATGAAGTTGGTAGAAAACTGGGGTAGGGTTGGGCAGACAGATTAAGAAATAGTAGAGAGGTGAGGAGGAGAAGGTATGGGAGAGAGGTGAAGAGAAGGGGTCTGCTCTCCCTCCCCCTCCTCGCCTCTGGGGCAGGTTGACCCAAATGCTCAGTGAGAAGCTTGGAGGCGGAAGCTGTGGGGTGGAAATTTGGGCAGGGAAGCTCAGGAGTGTCAGTGCCAGGTTGGGCTGAAGCACTTAAGGTTTGGGTAGTAGGGGTCAGAGGGACTGGTGCTAACCTTGGGGCACCATCTACCTCCATCTTTCATCCGAAGATCACTTAACCAGCACCCTAAAGAGAGAGACACTCACTGGGCTCCTCTTCCCCACAGAGCATTGCCAGGCTCCCCATACAAAGGTACATTGCCATCCTGCTAGCAATACCCTCCTTTTTGTTGATGCAAACACGGTACCTCAAACCACGAGAAATCAACTGTGCTAATTCCCAGATCCTACAATTAGTTTCATTAATTTCTTTGAGTCTGGGACTAATATTTCTGGCAGGAAACCCTAAACAGAAAAATATTCCACATGGGTTTTAGTCATTATTATGTATTTTCACTGGCTTGCATTTGTAACCTCCATACAAAAAGGTACTATGTTGTATTAAAAGTTTGCAAATCAGTTCCAGAATAGCGCTGGTACAGCTGGATTAATTTTCTTAATAGGAATGTGCCCATTCTGTGGCTTCCCAATAAGCTCTGGCCCATGGCCCATTCCTCACAGACCTCTTCACCAGAGGCCCTTCAAATGTGGCCCTAGGTTGACCTGGGCTATGCATGAATTGTTCTGGCAGCCTGTGTCCTGCCACCCTTCTTCCGGAGAGCTCTGTAGTACTTTGCAGCTGTATGGGTATCTTCCACATGTTCAGTCATGTAACAGAGCACACGTACTGCCAAGAAACACATTTGGAAGGTAGGGTAAAATAGATACCTGCTGCCTGACTGCTGATGGGCCATCATGTGGGCAAGGGATACCTTGTACTTTAGTCTCATAATGGCAGAGGTCTAGACATACAGAAACTTGCATATGAGGCCACGTTACCTGCTGTGGTCAAAGGTTGTGGGACACTCGTTACAGAAAGATTAAGCAGTTCATCAAGGTTCAGAGAGCAGCTACCTCAGATATAATTTATAGATATTAATGTAGAACATTATACGGCTACATTTTTCCTTAAAGCTAGAACTAAAGGAGTGCAATGAATTGAACTTCGATTAAATAGATTGGGTTATAGTTAGGTCTCAGGTGTTGGGTAAACATAGAACTATGATTAATCACTTACCTTTCAAGTTTCTTCATAAAACGCAGATAGCATTATACACCTCAAAGGACTGTTGCTCAGTTTACTTCCTGTGAATGACTTGGAGATTCATGGAGAGAAACCATATTATAGAATAGAAGATGACGAATTAGAAATACAATCTTGATAATCCACAATAAATGCATGCAGATTTTCTATAATTAATTCAGATTATGTAAACAACATTTTCGAGTAAACTGAAAAGCAGGCACTTAATCAAGATTTGCCCCTTTTCTTTAAAACAATGTCCTGTCCCCAATTTTTTTCTACAGAACATATCATATAGAATATGAGCACATATCTGATTTTTTTTTAATTTATTCTGTTCCTGTATTTTAAGTGGGAATTAGCACAATTTTTCTTTTTATGCAGATTAACAATCATCATTAAATGCCATTTGCCCCAAAGCACTTTTTCACTTGTTTGTAACTTTGAAAATGATGATAGTTACCAATTAATAACTTAAGAGTAATAGTAGCGGGAGACGGGGTGGCAAGTATGTGCCAGAAACATTCAAAAACTTTTTTTTTTTTTTTTTTTTTAGTATTAGCCATATCCAAAGGGAACTCATTTACTGACCTCACACAATGTGCTGGCACAGAGATGGGTAGATCAGAACATCCTCCCCTACTCTCAGTTACTCTCAATTTAGTATCTCAAAAAGAACAATTGGACGGAGATACAGAGAAAACTGAAAAGGAGGATAAGAAAGAAATAATGAAATCCAGATTCCCTTTTTCTTTCTGCTCCTAGCAGTGTCTCACACAATTGTATTTCTCAAATATAGCTTTTGGAGCCCTTCACACTAATGAAAGCTCCAGCATAAAGTTTTAAGAACACAGCATAACTTCCAAGTGCAACCATAATCTGTACTGCTTGTTAGAAGAATGAACAGAGCTGCAAGTAACAGCATTACATATTCTGTCTCAACATAGTTCAGTCAAGCAAACTTTCATCAGTACAAGTGGACAACTCCTAGCAAGTGTCTATTATCCACTTGAATAGTCTTTGTATAGAGGCAGCCACTCTTTGAGATTTTGACAATGAAGACGCACATTGTCTACAAATTTATTTCTGTAAAGGTAAAAGTGAGAGCACCACATTTCACCCACAGAATATAAAGGAAGCTAGGATTCAGTTAATTTTCTACTCAAATAAAACTTGATCAGGCAGAAACTTGTAATACAATACCCCATCAGGAAAAAAAGCTGAATTATCAAAAGGATGATTCTCCCTTAGTGACTTTAATCTCCCCACCTTCTCAGGTAAGGGTATGGTCCAAAATAGCCACTGTCACTGAACACTGAGCCACTAACTAAACATGGACTAAACACTTAGCAGTCCACTAGAGACTGAAACCGCTCCTCAAAAACGCATCACAACTACAATACTTCACAGGGATTTTATACCTTAAATGAACAAACTCTTCAGCAGAACAGTAAGGGCTATGGAAGTTAACAAGTAGCACTGAGCTCCAATATCTCCGATCCATTGGTGGATGACAGGACAAGATGGTCAAGTACCAAAGGCAGCATCTAAGCCATTCAGCCTAGGCAGGCAGCCCATCAGGCTGCAGAGCTCTGACACTGCTTTGCCCATGTCTCAAACAGCAGTGGGGCATCACCTTTTACAGGAGTGACATTTTTCTGCAGAAACAGCCATCGTGCTGCTGTTGGTGCTTGAATCCTCTAGCACTGAGCATCCCTCAGAAACCACAGGCTGTTTGAGTGCAGCTTTGATATGAGGACATCCACACTGAAGATCAAAATGGGAAAAACAGACTACAAACGGGTAAATAGTGATGCCAGCACAATGGCAGATGAGCTAATGGTAACCAATCAGAGAATACATTTCTCTGTCCTTAAAACTCATAGCAGTAATGCATTTTTTAAATGTGCCGTGTCAGACAGACCACCAAAATACTTGTTTTAAGTAGTACCAGAGATGGCAGATTAGAAATATTTAACATGATTGAGATGGAAATCTCAAGACTTCCATACGTGGTAGATGAAACAACTGAATCTATTAAGAGCATGAGTTCTCTTGAAGCCACCAGATTTTTTACTTCCTAAAACATCTTGTAGATAGCAACATAAAGATTTGAAGCAAGAGGCTGTTGTCAAATGGATACTTCAGAACCAGACACAGTCCTCAGACTTTCCATTACAAAAGAACAAAATAGAGATCGAATCTGCATGCATGGAAAATGAATAAATGGCTTATTCACAGAGGATATCAGATTCTCCTGAATAGTAAGATATATATCAAAACAGTCAGTCTCATAAGCAGTGGAGACAGCAAAGCTGGGAGACTATCTCCACCATCAAACTTCGTATTTAAGACTTAATTGAAAGCAAAGGGGAAAAATTTAAGCAGCTGTAATGCACTTAAATAAAAATGAACACAACCTAAATACACTAATTGCCACAGATCCTGACCAAAGTCACCAGATCAGCATATCCTCTGTCTTGCTTATGTCAGAGAGACCTGAGGTGCCTTTAACGAAAATGGACGCAGTCTAACCATATCATATCATATCATGTCATGTCATGCTTAGCCACAAAGCCATGCTAACATAGCTGCACTGCTGGTGAACCAGACTTGGTGGGACTGCTCTATAGATATGTTATCATGATAGATCTAAGACTCCAGCTCGCTACCCAAACAGTAAGAACAACCAAGCGGTCGGTGATGCTCTTCTAGATTTTCACCATCGGGAGAGGAAGATGCACACATGCACAACCTTGCTAGGCACCACCAATTAAACAGTTTCAGGAATTAAGCACAAAAGCAGAACAAAGCAAACCCCTCTCAATCCTGAGAAGAACTGAACAAGCACTAGCTGAGTCCCAGCTTACACTAAAGTACCTTAAGTGTACTTGGCTAAATGATATTAACAAAATGAGCCACAACTGTGCCTACAATAAGACCTTAGTAGACAGATATTCTGTGAAGAGGTTTTTGGTTGATTTTAATGCCTTTATATACACCTGGTTAATTGGGAAAAAATGTTCAACTTTGCAAGACAAGAGGAAAAAAAAGGAGCAACAGACATGGATCCAACCACATGATGCCTGGCTAGAAGTTTACCTTCCCTGATTTTTGTGTTGCGTATTAAAGTTTAGTATTTACATGAGTTTAATATTGTCATACTTAAATATGAGAAAGGTACATTGTAGGAAAACACCAGCAGAAAACTACAAGAGCCCACATATCCTTTTAGTTTAAATTTAATTTGTCAGATAGAAGTTATCTATGTACAATCAGTGTGCATTGTAACAATTCTATTAATAAAGTCATTCAAATCTGCTAAAATATTAACTGGCTGCATAGCATATTTGACATTATTGCCCATGTTAAAGAGGGAAAACAAATGGATTTACAATAAATTTTGGCTGATTTGGATTCTGAAATGTTCAGATATTGAACACTCCTTCTTTAAAACCAATGCACCTGAAAAACTTTCCAGAGCACAGTTTAACTGAATATTTCTCACCATTTCATTACAACAATCACAACACTGACAGTTTAATAAAAAAAAAAAAAAAAACCAAAACATGTATCTAAAGTATTCAATAAAAAAAAAAGGAGCACTAAATGGAATAAAATGTTCCCTTTCCCCATTTTTACATTCTGAGCAGTGATTCCATCAAGATATTTTATTAAAAAGTGTAAGTACACTGATTTTGTTTCATACTTGTGATAAGAAGGCCTGAGTTGGTGGGGAAAGGAACAGTCAAAATAAGCCTGAGAGGGGAGAAAGCTCATTTAATTAATTTACAATAATTTACAGCCATTTTTGTGGGTTTTTTTTTGTTTTGTAAAAAGGCATTACAACTGATCACAAACAGGAGAAATCCTGGCTATTTTACAGGTATAGGTACAGAATTTAAATATTCAAGCTTGTGATGAAAAGCGGCAAGGTGGTCGCAGTGTACAATGTAAACAAGTAGCTTTGGAAAGTGAACAAAGTCCTTGAGAGTTCTTTTCTAAGACCAAAAAACCCAAAAAAATAAAACAAACTCCTCATTCCTTCCTGAAACACGATCACAGGTCAGTGTTTAAAAGTTCATTTACAAACATAATTTAAACTGTGTTCAGCCTAAAATCACTCTGACATGAAGAGTTTTATAGTAAGATCCAGTCTGAATGGGGCAGTGTTGAGGTCCCTGTAAAAGTAAACATCTTCCATTTCTTAAAAAAAAGTGCCACAACATTTGCAGCACAGTGCAGCATAAACTTTAAATACAAAAATATTTTTCTTCTGTTGGGATAATAGACCTTGCATCCTGGAAAGAAGTAACAATACTGCTACTGATAGAATATCCAGTCCATATCTTTCAAGTCATGTAAGGCAATTACTGTGTTAGTTTACTGTATATGGCTAAAAGAGGGTCCAGAAAATGTCAGTCTTTGTTATGTTTTCCGGCTACTCCATGAATGTTCAGGTGTACTTTTGTGATCTGATGAGTGTTCAAATGGAGATCTGTGTCCTAAGGGAGATCTTGAACCATAAGGAGACCTCTGATCTAATGGTGACCTTGGGCCACTACCAGAAGCTCTGTGGTCCATTTGCCAGTCTGAGTGGTACCTATAATCTCTGGAAGATTTATGATGACTGTACTCTGAAGTGGAACGGTGATCTGAATGTATCCTGTGGTCTGAATGGGAACGGTGGTCTGAATGAGGCCGACTGTCTTTTAAACATCCTTCCAGGTTTGACCTGTGATCTCTGCTCCTGTGATCATCCAACTTTCTGTGTTTACTATCACTGTAGTATCTGAAAAATAAATTATGTTAATGTTACTGAATCCACAGTAAGAATTACAATTATGCCAATTCAACAAGACTGCATTACAGACATATAATTTCTTTGAAATTCAGCATTCCTCAGGAAAGACGCTTGGGTGCTTACTACAAGCATATTACAATAATAGGAAGGGAAATCTGAACAGATTTTACAACCGCTGAAGCAACTCACCTGCTGTCTTGTTTGTAGTGATCCCAGTCTCTATGATCTTTTCCATTGCTGAAGGCTGAATAGGGCCTTTTCCTAGAGTCACTTTTTTTATATGCATCTCCCTGATGCCTGTCTTTGTGATGATCATGGTATTGTGACAGATGTCTATCAGAAGAATAACTGTCCCTGCTACTGTCATCATGATTTGTATTCTCTTTCAGTCTTTCCACATCTGTTTAATAAAGCAAAGGTTATAAGGAAGTTTCATGAGCTGTAAAACCTTTTCCTCGTCTAATTCAAACAGCACTTCTACATGTCAGATTTAAAACAATGCAAAAATGACATTACAATCTGACAGACACAACATCTAAATATTTGAAAGATAAATGCACTATTGTGAGTGAACTCAAAGAAACATGAGGAGCAGGAGAGAAACAAGCTAGAAATGTAGTTGTGTAGGGCTGAGAAACTTAACTTTTCAGCCTTGTAGACCAAATCCTTCTTAAATGAAGGGAAACAGTGCGGTCCAAATGAGCAACCGATAGGGACCTGGTGCCTTTAGTACAGCAGTGTTAGATGGAGTGGTAGGAATCACCTAAGGACGGATGGCTCTAGCATGAACATGAGTTTTAAAGGTATACCCGGTTAATGAAAGGTTTTTAGCGGTATTCCTAAAATGTATATTATATTCATTTTAAGCCCACTAGGATATTCCCAAGTTATAATGTAACAGCATATAAAAGCAAGTTATATAAAAATGCAACTGTTTGAGCATAGAAAGATGGTGTCAACAATAATAAAAGACATCCCATATAACTGATTGCTAACCGTGACTTCAGGGAATATATTTTTTAAACTGTAGTGACATTACAACTGCTATAAATAAGCAGAGAACCTCCAAGTACGGAAGCTCCAAGTTTTGAGTAGACCATTCTCCCTCCCCAAAATTAGGTACAAAAACTTGGGTTTTTTTGTTTTTTGTTTTTTATTTTTTTAATAACTTACTACTAAACCCAGTAAGTACCAGGTTCAGTCTGTGCTCAGCTCAATTTCATCAGCAAACTCATTAAACTATGCTGTCAGCATAACCCCATGATATCTAGCAGTACAGGAGTTCTTGGACACAGTTTTTAAGGTTATTTCATTTCACATACCTTATCCAAGATATCCAGCACAAGAATATATGTAAGATTTCTTACCTGGATTTCTAATTACATGTGTATTCACATTGCTGCTAATATTCTGGTCATTGTGTTGCTAAAAGAGACAAGTACAAAAACAGTCACTGATAAAACCCAAAGTTACACCTGAATACTTGAAAAATATCAGCCCAGAAGTGGCTAGTTTAGTTTATTACAAACACAAAAATACACCTTAAGTAATGTTTTTTTTTTATTGTTCCTGGTAATCCATTAAATTGTTACTCTAGTAAAACTGTTATATGCTTAAAATATGTGTTTTTAGAGAGTCTGGAAACATTACCTGAGACTCTTGGCGTTTTTTGATTGCATGTTTGTACAGTTTGTGCAGCTTTCTAGCATCAAATTCTGTAAACTTAGAGACAAATATCCACAAATTTCTGAGGAAGAAGAAAGAGAGGTTATAATTCTTCTGTATGTTAGCTTATTACTGTATCATGCAACAGAACATGGACTCAAGTGAAATTTCAGCAGTACTTCAGTAAACTAAAATCACTGTAAGATCCACTACATACCATATTATCTAGCTGCATAGCAAACATAACCCAGCTGCACTTCAAACATTTGAAAAGTGAATTCCTCTAACAATTTATCACTTTGTAATATTTATAACTTTTCATGCATTTCTTTGCACTCTGAAATCATTATAATAAATATCAGAATTCTGTTAATAGCATGATTTGTAAAACCACCTAAAAACATAGCTTTCAATTTGTTGTAGAAGTCTTTTGAAAGACTGTTTGAAATGTGACAGAAAATCTGAGTATTTACTACTTGATGATGCTTTTTCCAAACCTGAAATATCTTGCAGTGTAAGACATTTAACCTACATGCCTCATTTCCTAAAAATATGAGAGAGAGAGAGAGAGAGAGAGAGAGAGAGAGAGAGAGAGAGAGAGAGAGAGAGAGAGAGAGAGAGGATTTTTCCCCACAGAATTCTAAAGCCTCGTCAAAGCTTTGGAAACCAAATGAAAAAATCTGAAAGAGAATGGGAGTGGGATGGCCAAAAATTCAAGCCTAATCTGGAGTATCTATGCTACGAAGAAAGAAAAAAAGAACAAATCAACTCTTGCTGTTGAGAAGCCAAAACCCTAAAAAGATTTGCTTCCAGATACCAGATTTAAAGTCTAGAATTCTTTCAGTCAAATTTACAGGTGAAGTGCTTAGAAGTGACTACAGAATATCAGTGTTCAACTTAGTGCTTAGTTCAGAAACATTTTAGGTGTGCAGGCTCAAGAAGTATCAGCTGGCTCTTTCCCTGTGATGACTGAAATACTATAGTTTTGGCTTAGAGTTTTGCAAAAGTAGACACAACCAGTCAATGGTGTGCCTAACAACATATGTATAACTTTAGTAAATGTAGCATTACTACACCATATATCTTAAAGATGGTCAAAATACATATTTTAATAATCAGCTTATGGTATTGTAGCATTATTACAAATTATTATTATAGTAGCTGTATTATGAATTTCCACTAAAAGAAATGTAACATTTATCACGATGCCTTTGAGACATGAATCTTGCTTTTATATTTCAGTTCACCCTACTATTTTGAAGTAAAATAAGTAAAAACAGAAGCATTCTATGCTGACAACAGTCTGCAAGGAAAATTTCTTAAATTTCTGCAAATTTAGTATAGCCTATTGTTAGCATGAATAAAAATCCCTCAAAGCTGAAAAAAACAGATTCTTTAAGGATAAGAACCCTTTTCCACTAAACTTTACATACTGTTTAGATACAGTTATCTTCTGTTTGCTTTTGGTTGCAAGAAGTGAGATGACTCCACCTACTGGACAAAATGCATTGCTATGCCAGTATAAAAAAAGTGAATCCATTAAAAGCTGAGACATTTATAATCATCTTTTTATAGGTCCTTATTTAAAACAGCAGAAAGTTACAAGAAAGGAAGAATAAGAAATAAGAGAAATAATTAAAAATGATTCTGTTTAATAAAAGCAATTGTGGATTTTCCTGGTTTTGAGGAAAATCTCACAGAATAACTTACTTCCTCCATTGTTTAATTTGTTCAGGATTTGTGTACTCCTTTAGACATTCAGTAATGTGATCCCCAATTTTGATTAGACACTGCCTAGTATGTTCTAGCTGTTCCCTTTCAGAAAGGCCTTTCTCTGGTCTATCCAGCTGTTTCAATGCTGCTTTGACAGGCCTCATTCTTTCTTTGCACTGTAAAATGGAAAAAAGGAATACATTTATTCAAAGAAAAAAAAATCTAAAACATGACCCACCCGTAGTGTGATATTTATACAGGCAAAGACAGTACTGTTGTAAGCCAAATGAAACACAAGACTTCGCTCACAGCTCTTAAAATTTAGTTTTACTACAGGTTTCCTTTGGAAAAAGTAGTATTTTAAATCCAGCTGGAAATTTACTCCTATATGAAAGCATTAGATTGTATGCAACAAAGATATTAAAGATTTAAGAAAGCACTAATTTAATGTAAAAGATTTTCTGAGGGAAAAAACTTATTATGACTGGATTTTACAATCGTGGTTATAACTTTCAGCAGAAGTACGTAAGACAGGACTTATTTTACTTTTTAGGATCTTGAAAGCTATACAAACTCAGCGTCAAGATCAAATACGAGACTTTTTAATATATTTTAAATAGATACATTCTGCAACAATTAAACTTGGTATTCAGCAGATGTTCACATTCCTTCTTCAAGGAGTTTAAGCCTGAGTTCTATGCAGATCCTAACAGAGCTTGTGCTATCTATCTAGGGTAATGCTAGTTTAGGTATGCCTAAATTAGCAACACCAGCAATGGCAATGCATAAGTACCCACAGATATATTTCATACGTGTGTTCTTGAATTTTCACATTGTAATTCAAATGTGTTAATGGTAAAGGCAGATAATCCATTTAGCATGTTTTAAATTACAGACACTTGGAAATACTATCCAATCACTATGGCAAGGTAAACAGATGGAATGCACACTGGCACACGAAGTCAAATGAGTTAGCCTCAGCAACTTACAGCAATAACTTCCATTTGA